>NC_058083.1:259596607-259907286 GCF_014858855.1 Bufo gargarizans
ATAGAAGGAGAGCCAGCGGCAGAGGATATGGAGCCTGAGCCTTCCGAAGTAGAGTTGCCAGCTCCACATATGGACCCTATGCAGGCTGTGGAGAACTTAATCCACAATAAAGAGCCGCTCCACTGGGCCCTCACTCCCTGGCTGAATTTACTGGTTCCTGCTCCTGTTCCTGTTAGCCCTCAGCCTCAGGACACCTTACCCCAGAGGGCACCTGAAGAAGCTCCAGAGGCGGTGGGCTCCTCTGACCTCCCTGAAACCAGGCCGGAAGAACCCCTGCCAGTAAGGAGGTCTACCCGTTCTACCAGGGGGCATCCACCCATGAGGTTTGGAGACTACATTATGGGTCCAGGTAGCCCCTCACGGGAAACCCCTGTTTAACCCTTTGCAAGCCTGGGTACGGACTCATGTCATCCTTTGAGGCTCCAAGGACTTATGTTTGTCTTGCATTTTCCAAGGACTATTTGCACTTAAAGTTTATATGGACTATCCTGGTTTATTGATACGCTGTGCCAGGTCAGCGCCCCTGTTCCCTTATGTTATCCTGAGAGAAGAGAACGACGCCCCTTGTCACCACTCCTTTCAGTGATCCTATTTGTCAACTGTTATATTGTTAATGTGGTGATTGCTATATATGCATGTTTTCATCTGTCTTTCAGGCTGCCGCTTCCAGATGGGCGGACCCTCCATGTTGCGCCGAGGACGGGCAACGTCATAGCGTGGGGGTATGTAGTGTTCCACTGGGTAAAGGTTGGCACTACACAAGTTAATGTGTTTTACTGCATTTGTGTATTTTCCCTGTGTTAACTGGGTGTCAGGCCTGTCAGGGTGCAGTTTAGCCTCCCAGACGTTAGAGGGAGCTAGAGAGCCCTATATATATATAGGAAGGCCCAGACAGGGGAGAGGTAGTGTATTCCAGGGGACTAGAGGAGTTACCTCGTCAGCCTGAAGCTCCTGAGGCTAAGGTATAGCTCAGTTGAGATACCCCAGTAGTAGGACAACACCTCCTGGGAGCAACCCGCAGTCATCTGTCACCTGAAGCAGAGAGAGAGACAGCTAGGAAGTAAAAGGTATTGTAACCTTAAGCAAGTGCCAATACTGGAGGAAGGAATTCATACCAAGGATTTAAGCCATCAATTAGGCATCCGGGCCTTGGGATCCAGCCAGCTAGAATAGCTGTGGGGATAGAGCAGCATAGCACTGCAAAGCATTAACTATATATACCCTCCAAGTATCTTGCAAGATTGAAACCTGCTGTGATAAACCTGCTGTGCTTTTGGAACTGTAAAGGACTGCATTAACCTCTTCTGTACTGCATGTATAAAGTTGGACTGTTTCCACCAAGTAAAGTGACGTTTGGTTCACCATATCATCCGTGTACCTCACTTATTGCTACTGAAAACCGGTGTGCCACCGTTACAGGCACTGGCGTCACGAACCTTAAAGGGACCTTGCCTCAGGCACTCTAAACACCTGCAACAACCAGGGCACCTCACCCAACATCAGGCCAGGTCTCTACACCCAGAGTGTGCCCCAGAGGAATTAGTGTCTGCCTCTCATTCACTGCTACATGCCTGCCCAGGGTCCTCCAAGAAGTGAGTAACCCTCAATTGCCCATACCGTGACCTCACTGTCGCTATACCCTGCAGGTCTGGCGTGTTGCAGAAGGAACAAACAACTTCCCCGGAGGACAAGAATGAATCTCCCTAGGCCTGCAACACCTCTGCCTCAAGGTCGGGATATAGTGCGGATATTACTACCCCTTCAGACAATATCAGACCAGGATCTTCCGAATCACCCCCCTTCCCAGGAAAACTACTTGACAAAGCATCAGCCTTGAGGTTCTTAATAGAGATGGCCTTGCGGTTCACCCGGCGGTCGTTTTGCGGCGAACGTTGCTAGTTTGCGGTTCGCCAAACAGGCGAACATATGGCAATGTATATGGGGATGTCCACCGGCGCCATATTATTTTGCATTGTGCAGAACTTTGACCCATGACACATCATGTGGGACAGGACAGCCAATTGAGACGTTTCAGCACTCCCCCCCACACTATAAATAAACCCAATCTGGCCACCATTTTGCATTCAATCTTTTGCCAGTGTGGTGAGAGGTTGCTGAGACAGACTGTTAGGGACACCAAACGCTAGCTAATAGGGCCACAAAAGTCTTTTTAAGGAATGGTATAGGTGTGCTATTGATAGTTGTGACATACTGAGGGGAGTGATATACTTATAATATACTTTCTAACATAGAAAGTATATTACAGTGCATTTGTATTGTGCAGCAGTTATTGAAATAACTAATTGCATCCCGATCGGGTTCATTTCAGCTATCTTCACTATGTACTCAAGCCCATCGGCACAATTTGCAGCAAATGGCCATTTCTCTAAACCATTCAATATCAGAAATGGGATGAGGCAAGGGTGATCATGTAACTTGATCAATGGTATCCACTGTGGACGAAAAGAGCATAAAGTTGCAGCATTTGCTGACAATCTCCTTTTCATAATAAGAGACCCAGCACAAACCCTGCCTAGCCTATCACCAATATTTGAGACGTTTGGATATGTATCAGGCTTCAAAATCAACATTTCAAAATCTCAAATGTTAAATCTCAGCATGATTTTGCCTAAACTAACCTACTTAATCCAGGTTCTACCCATCCACATCCCGAACAAGTTATTTACCATTCCCGTTGTTTATTTGGCGGGCTAAGACACCTCGTATTGTGTTCTCCACAATAATTAGACCCCAGAAGTCAGGTGGTATTGGACTCCCTGATATCAAATTGTACTATCACTCATTCCACCTAGTTAGAATCATGGACTGATTACACCAACCAAAACATAAATACTGGGTGTCAATTGAAGAGTACATATCCCGTACACCTCTCACGCGCCTAATTCTATATAACTTGCACCTCAAACCAATTAACCAATTGACTAACTATTGACCTTACATTCCTGGAACATATGGCGACAGGTTAGAGATATAGCCAACTCTGAAACAATTTGCCCGACCCGGGTTTTGCTGTCCGCTTCTTCTGGGGCGTTCCTCTCCTTTCCAATTGACACAACTGAAAAAACCCCTCTAATCTCTGGTCAGAAGGGGTAAGTCTCTGTGTTATTCCCATTAGATCAACTTCCAAATTTTAAAAAAATATATATATTTTTAAATACTTTTTTAAATACTATGTATATGGCCAAAGAAATAGTCACTTTGATGCATCTCTGAACACCATCCTCTTGTGGAAGTGTTGCTGTGTGTGAACTGTTCCTTACTGATGAAGTTCAAGCGCGGACCTTGAATTGCAGTTTATTTTGGTTAAAAAAGGAGAAGAGACCTACTCCTGTTGTTTGGAACTGCTGCTGATTGTGCCGCTTGGAAGACCACACAAAATATCTTTTGTTTTCTAAATAGACACTTGACTTGTTTTTAATCGATGACCCAACAAAATGCACCTCCCAAAAAAAAAAATCTTTCTTTTACCAAACCCTTTTCAAGCAGCATATAGTGAATCCGCAGGACCTCTCATTTATCAAAGCTTGGGAATCTGACCTACAAACAAAGTTTAATGAGAACCAACTCAAACTGCTTCTGAAGTCACCTAAGGTCACTTCAAGATGTGTACGCACTCAAGAAAATGGTTTCAAATTCTTACTTGGTGGTACATGACCCCAGCAAGAATACATAAAATAGATACCTCATACCC
The DNA here is from genome assembly GCF_014858855.1 of Bufo gargarizans. Classification (NCBI taxonomy): domain Eukaryota; kingdom Metazoa; phylum Chordata; class Amphibia; order Anura; family Bufonidae; genus Bufo; species Bufo gargarizans. The sequence continues at coordinate 259,600,320 of NC_058083.1, forward strand.
CGATATTTGTTGCAAATGCAAGTCAGACCCAGGATCCTACTTTCATATGTGGTGGACATGTAGCAAAGTTTCCCCTTTCTGGTAATTAATTAGAGATACCATAAACAAAGTTTGTGTTATATCACTAGAATAAACCCCAGAGGTTTTCCTGCTGCTCCTATTGCCCGAGGAAATCCCAAGTAATATTAAGCATCTCCTCCGCTCTCTGATAGCAGCTGCCAGATTGATCTTAGCAATGTCGTGGAAGTCAACCAAACAACCGTCCATTGGTGAATTGCCAAAGTGGATCAAATTTACAGATTATAAGAAATATCCCATTGGGAGATTCACAGTCATACTAAATTGAGATTATCTGGCACTCATGGAAGATTTTTAGGAGCTTCCGGACAGAGGAAACAGTAACCCAGTCTTAAGGGAAATATTAGATGCAGTGTAGCCTCTATAGTTATGTATCAGGACGCACATTGACCATACCCCCACTTTCCCATCCCTCTCTTCCCTTTTTCTCCCTCCCCACCTGTCCGTATCTAATAGTTTTTTTATTTATGTTTACTTACAACTTCTAGGCACAATCTCTAGCTTTTATATACAGGTTGTGTCAAATAAAAAATAAAAAAAGTTCATATTGCTTTCATAAGCATTTTAGCACAAATGCATGTGATTAAAATTATTGTATTCCATCGCTAGGCTACCAACAGCTAGTTTAGCAATGCCAATATGTCATTGACTGTTCTAAAAGTAATTTACTGTCTGTACTCTGCATTTACATCCTATGTGATGTTCTTTCCTACATTGTATGATTATGGAATATCAAATGTAATACCAAGTTTCTTGTGTTATTTTCCAATGTAAGAAAAAGAGATTTGAAAGAAAAGGAATAACTAATTGTAACTGGTGTGATATATCAGTTGCCCCCCCCCAAAAAAAAATCTGATTGAGACAGGGGTGTGATATACCTAAAATATACTTTCCATACATTGCATGTAATGGGGTGCCGAAAGCGCACTCGGTCTCCCAACAGCCGCAGACCTGCTTAGCTTCTGGAGTGAAGATCTGTTTGACCTCGTTCCCAGGGCGGCTTTGCTAGCTGATCACTCGGTGCTCGACTGGTCGGTCTGTCGGTCATGTGATGCTGGCCACATCACATGACCCTCACTTCCCACTGTAAATACAGGCAGCCTGCTGGCCACAGGTTGCCTGTTAATTTAGGTTCCTGGCGTTTGTTGGATACCTGTATACTTACCTGATCCTGTTCCCTGATGATCCTTTGCCTGCTCCTCCTGTACTGCGCATCCCTCCTGGTATTTTTCCACCTGACTATTCTTTGCGGACTCCTTTGGTACTTCTCGACTCTCCTGGTATTTATGACCCTGGCTTCTCCTGACCATTCTTTGCTTATCCCTCTGTATTGCGTTGTCCCCTTGGTTTTGACCCGGTCCGTTCACTATCCGTTATTTGTCTTGTCTGTCCTTACTGCACATATCCTAAGTTAGGGACTGCCGTCCAGTTGTCCCCTGTCATCAGGACTCGTGAGGTGAGTAGGCAGGGCGAGGGGTGAGGGTGTAGCACAGTGGTCACTATCCTCCCCCCGTGTGTGTGTGTGTACGTGACCGTTACAGTTCATTTGTATTGTGCAACAGTTGTGTGCGGTTCTGCAGCGATATCGAAGCTATACAGAGGGACAAACTAGGTCGCTATTAGAACAACTAATTGCAACTGGTGTGAGATACCAGTTGCCCCCCCAAAAAACTGATTGAGACAGGGGTGTGATATACCTATAATATATACTTTCTATACAGTGCATTTGTATTGTGCAGCAGTTGTGTGTGTTTCTGCTGAGATACCGCAGTGATACAGAGGGACAAACGCTATTGGAACAACTAATTGCAACTGGTGTGATATACCAGTTGCCCAAAAAAAATATAATCACTGCAAAAAATGCACCAAAATGATACGCAACTGACAATACTATCTAATTCCTCAGGCTGATATTAAAAGCTGAGAACTTTGCCAATATCTTCCAGTCAGGAACATATCGGAGCCCCTCATGCACCACATCATGGTGTCTCAGCACGCATGGGGTCCTACCACTCAACTGCCCGTGGTGTGTGAACAGGGTCTGAATCAGTGTTAGAAATGAACTCACACCCAGACTCTCACATGCCTCCATAGTGGTATCACCAATGCACTGTGAGGTAGGACAAAGCTGTGAACCGCAACCACAACAGACCATGTGACACAGAAGCTACCAGGTGAAAAAGAATGTTACCAACAAAATAAAGTGCCTACATTCTATACACATAAAAACAAAAACCTCACTAAAAAAAGTGGCCTAAACGGGTGAAAATGCTCCAAACCCAGACACTGTAGCGCGTCTAAAACTGGGGGTGCAATTCCTCCGCATGCGGTCCACAGACAATGGCAATCCCCAGCAAAGAATGTGTACAATGGAGGATGCCGGGGCAGACCGCATGCACCACAAGAACATCTTACACAAAATGATACATTGTGCAGATGAAAAAATATACATACAAAAATCACTGCAAAAAATGCAACAATACTAGCTAATTCCTCAGGCCGATATACCAGTTGCCCCCAAAAAAACTGATTGTTGCAGAGGTGTGATATACCTATAATATACTTTCTATAGTGCATTTGTATTGGGCAGCAGTTGTGTGAGGTTCTGTTGCAATACCGTAGCTATATAGAGGGACAAATCAAATTGGAGCAACTAATTGCCACTGGTGTGATATACCTGTTGCCCACCAAAAACTGATTAAGGGGTTTGATATACCTGCTTATAGCAAATAATCATTAAGGGGTTCTATATACCTGATTCCACAAATACTGCTCTTTTATCAGGACTTTGTCACAGGGTAATTTTGAAAATGACAGGCAGAAGAAGAGGCAGGCCATTTCACAGGGATGGTAGGGGTCGGGCAGGTGCCTAAGTGGGAAGTTGGAGAAGTTGTGTGCGATTACGTCAAAGGACGCACCAGAATTGGTTGAGTGGCTCACTCAGCCTTCTGCTTCTGCACCCTCCTCATCCTCTGTATCTGCACCCTCAACATTCTCTGCAGTGCGCACCCCAAAAGACACCACCACCACCATAGCCCCTCCACTCGAGTCAGAGGAATTACTTTCCCATCCAATCCCAGACCTTACCGATGTACAGCCATTCTTGGCATCAGATCAGGAAAAGGAGATAGCAACGGTGGCCACCCAGCTGCCTACTCTGAGATCTCTAATGTCAGTCGTGGTGAAGGGGACGATGATGACGTGTCTTTGGACATCACATGGGTGCCCACAAGAGAGGAAGAGGAGTTCAGAGGGAGAGATGGAGCAGCAGATAGGGAGGAGAAGGAGGAGAAGCAGGCAGAAATTACAGTGCACAGTAGGCAAAAAGCAGACTGATAATGTATCTGGAACGATCCATCCACTATGCACGGTCACATCTGGCTCTCTCAGGATGCCGGCACATGGCTTCACAGTGTGGGCTTTTTTTTAACGTGTCTGAAGCTGACAATAGTATTGCCATCTGCAGCCTGTGCTGTCTACCAATAAGTTGCGGTAAGCCCAACACTAATGTAGGGACGACCGTCTTAAAAGGCACATCTCCTAGCCCAGTGGAAGCAACACCGTCAGAACTAGTGTTGAGCGCGAATATTCAAATTGCGAATTTTTTCTCAAATATCGCGATTTCGAGATTCCGCGAATATTTAGAATATAGTGCTATATATTCGCGAAATCGAATATTGGTTTGTTTTTGTTTTTTTTATGCTCCAGTCAGTGCCCGTTGCCGCTTCTGCCGACTTCCGTGCTTATGGAGCGTCCCCATCACCGTGGGAATGTCTCCATATACTAGAATATACTGTTGGATTTGAGAATTACGTTGAAATCGCAATTCGATTAATTCAAGTTATAATAATCGAATTGCGATTTCAACTTAAGCACTGCTATATTCCATATTCGTTAATTCTAGCCTAATATGGAATATAGCAGTGCTAAGTTGAAATCGCCATGCGATTATTTCGAGTTATATTAATCGCATTGCGATTTCAACTTGGACCTGGTTTACTATGGTTGGCTTCAATGGCTTGGTAGAATTTTCGAATAGGACGAATGTATTCGTCATATTCCACAAAACGAAGATAACGAATGCATTCGTCTATTCCACAAAACGAAGATATTCTCCATCTTCGTTTTAGCTACCTATTCATCAACTTCGCAAATTCTAGCAATCATATAGGAAAGTTTACTATGGAGACAGCTAAGTTTAATTCGCTATGCGATTGTATTACTTTTTTTTTTTTTTTTTTAATAAATGGAATAATTATAATACCTGATAATTATTATAATTATTCTATTTAAAATACAAAAAGCAAAGTAATATAATCGCATAGCGAATTAAACTTGGCTGTCTCATAGTAAACTTTCCTATATGATTGCTAGAATTAGCGAAGTTGATGAATAGGTAGCTAAAACGAAGATGGAGAATATCTTTGTTTTGTGGAATAGACGAATACATTCATTATCTTCGTTTTGTGGAATATGACGAATACATTCGTCATATTCGCAAATTCTACCAAGCCATTGAAGCCAACCATAGTAAACCAGGTCCAAGTTGAAATCGCAATTCGATTATTATAACTTGAATTAATCGAATTGCGATTTCAACTTGTACCTGGTTTAGTTGAGACCCAGCAGCAGCATCAAGTTGAAATCGCAATTCGATTAATTCAAGTTATAATAATCGAATTGCGATTTCAACTTAACACTGCTATATTCCATATTCGAGCCTAATATGGAATATAGCAGTGCTAAGTTGAAATCGCCATGTGATTACTTTGAGTTATATTAATCGCATGGCGATTTCAACTTGAGGCTGCTGCTGGGTCTCTCTAATGGAATGGGTCTAGAATTAACGAACTTAACTGATATTGAATCTAGCAGTGCTAATTTTTAATCACAATGTGATAATATTTGCTATTATTATTAACCACATTGTGAATCCTACTTTTATAATGCACTATTCTGACATACAGTACTATATTTGTTTTATTAGTTAATTCTACCACTACCACCTATAGCAAAATCTCCAAAGCTGGAATTGCAATGCAATAAAAATTTGTTGCATTTCGAATTCAACACTATTGGTAAAATATTCATATTGCTTGTATTGTTATAGTTAACAAGTGACCACTACATCTTATGGGTTAAATGTCCACCATTGGTATTACTGACGGTCACGGACATTAGGCGTGGGTGTATGCAGCCACACCAAGCAGGTGGCCACGGCGCCCGCATAAGGATTGATCCATGTTTAATTATTCTGCTGGATGAAGTATAGCTACGTCATTGGGTGTGAAGCGGTAAATGATTATGGCACAAATTATAGTGGTTACATCACACTACAATGTCTGTGATATGTATGTATGGATAGCAGACAACTGTCTCTCATATGCACATAGCACCTCTATTTACGTGCTACACACTGTATATCCCACGCTATAAAACCCACACCAACCCCCCCTCCCCCTTAAACCCTGCACCATCTTAAACCCCCCTCCATCATGTCCCCCCCCCACCTCCTCACTTGCACACAGTTTATGAGAAGTAATGATTGACCTCCAGTATTTCAGTATTCGCTGGTTCATTTACCATAACCCAGGGTGCACCACGTATAGGGGAACCAGCTGTACACCCCATACATCACCTCACGACACAGGTACACCTCTCCTCAGATGGCCATTGGCCAATACCCCATTGCTCATACCCCACACACATGCAATTTCAATACAATGTAATGTTATAACGGTAACCTAAAATCAATTTTTTTCCATTTATAGCCATTTTTTTTTTTTTTTTTTTTTTTATGACATGATCACATTAACCACCTCCGGACCGCCTAACGCAGATTCGCGTTCCGGAGGTGGCAGCCCTGCGCACAGTCACGCATATATGCGTCATCTCGCGAGACGCGAGATTTCCTGTGAACGCGCGCACACAGGCGCTAGCGCTCACAGGAACGGAAGGTAAGCGAGTGGATCTCCAGCCTGCCAGCGGCGATCGCTCGCTGGCAGGCTGGAGATCCGAATTTTTTAACCCCTAACAGGTATATTAGATGCTGTTTTCATAACAGCGTCTAATATACCTCCTACCTGGTCCTCTGGTGGTCCCTTTTGTTAGGATCGACCACCAGAGGACTCAGGTAGGTCAGTACAGTCGCACCAAACACCACACTACACTACACTACACCCCCCCCCGTCACTTATTAACCCCTTATAAACCCCTGATCACCCATGATCACCCCATATAAACTCCCTGATCACCCCCCCTGTCATTGATCACCGCCCTGTCATTGATCACCCCCCTGTCATTGATCACCCCCCTGTCAGGCTCCGTTCAGACGTCCGTATGATTTTTACGGATCCACGGATACATGGATCGGATCCGCAAAACGCATACGGACGTCTAAATGGAGCCTTACAGGGGGGTGATCAATGACAGGCGGGTGATCACCCATATACACTCCCTGATCACCCCCTGTCATTGATCACCCCCCTGTAAGGCTCCATTCAGACGTCCGCATGATTTTTACGGATACATGGATCGGATCCGCAAAACACATGCGGACGTCTGAATGGAGCCTTACAGGGGGGTGATCAATGACAGGCGGGTGATCACCCATATACACTCCCTGATCACCCCCTGTCATTGATCACCCCCCTGTCATTGATCACCCCCCTGTAAGGCTCCATTCAGACGTCCGCATGATTTTTACGGATCCATGGATACATGGATCGGATCCGCAAAACACATGCGGACGTCTGAATGGAGCCTTACAGGGGGGTGATCAATGACAGGCGGGTGATCACCCATATACACTCCCTGATCACCCCCTGTCATTGATCACCCCCCTGTAAGGCTCCATTCAGACGTCCGCATGATTTTTACGGATCCATGGATACATGGATCGGATCCGCAAAACACATGCGGACGTCTGAATGGAGCGTTACAGGGGGTGATCAATGACAGGCGGGTGATCACCCATATACACTCCCTGATCACCCCCCTGTCATTGATCACCCCCCTGTAAGGCTCCATTCAGACGTCCGCATGTGTTTTGTGGATCCGATCCATGTATCCATGGATCCGTAAAAATCATGCGGATGTCTGAATGGAGCCTTACAGGGGGGGTGATCAGTGACAGGGGGGTGATCACCCTGATCACCCCCTGTCATTGATAACCCCCCTGTAAGGCTCCATTCAGACGTCCGCATGTGTTTTGTGGATCCGATCCATGTATCCATGGATCCGTAAAAAATCATGCGGATGTCTGAATGGAGCCTTACAGGGGGGGTGATCAGTGACAGGGGGGTGATCACCCTGATCACCCCCTGTCATTGATAACCCCCCTGTAAAGCTCCATTCAGACGTCCGCATGTGTTTTGTGGATCCGATCCATGTATCCATGTATCCGTAAAAAATCATGCGGATGTCTGAATGGAGCCTTACAGGGGGGGGTGATCAGTGACAGGGGGGTGATCAGTGACAGGGGGGGTGATCACCCTGATCACCCCCTGTCATTGATCACCCCCCTGTAAGGCTCCATTCAGACGTCCGCATGTGTTTTGTGGATCCGATCCATGTATCCATGGATCCGTAAAAAATCATGCGGATGTCTGAATGGAGCCTTACAGGGGGGGGGGGGTGATCAGTGACAGGGGGGTGATCCGGGAGTCTATATGGGTGATTACCCCCCTGTCATTGATCACCCCCCCCTGTCATTGATCACCCCCCCCCTGTCATTGATCACCCCCCCCCTGTCATTGATCACCCCCCCCCTGTCATTGATCACCCCCCCCCTGTAAGGCTCCATTCAGACATTTTTTTTGGCACAAGTTAGCGGAAATTTTTTGTTTGTTTTTGTTTTTTCTTACTAAGTCTCATATTCCACTAACTTGTGTCAAAAAATAAAATCTCACATGGACGCACCATACCCCTCACGGAATCCAAATGCGTAAACATTTTTAGACATTTATATTCCAGACTTCTTCTCACGCTTTAGGGCCCCTAAAAAGCCAGGGCAGTATAAATACCCCACATGTGACCCCATTTCGGAAAGAAGACACCCCAAGGTATTCGCTGAGGGGCATATTGAGTCCATGAAAGATTGAAATTTTTGTCCTAAGTTAGCGGAAAGTGAGACTTTGTGAGAAAAAAACCAAAAAAATCAATTTCCGCTAACTTATGCAAAAAATAAAAAATTTCTAGGAACTCGCCAGGCCCCTCATTGAATACCTTGGGGTGTCTTCTTTCCAAAGTGGGGTCACATGTGGGGTATTTATACTGCCCTGGCTTTTTAGGGGCCCGAAAGTGTGAGAAGAAGTCTGGGATCCAAATGTCTAAAAATGCCCTCCTAAAAGGAATTTGGGCCCCTTTGCGCATCTAGGCTGCAAAAAAGTGTCACACATGTGGTATCGCCGTACTCAGGAGAAGTTGGGGAATGTGTTTTGGGGTGTCATTTTACATATACCCATGCTGGGTGAGAAAAATATCTTGGTCAAATGCCAACTTTGTATAAAAAAAATAGGAAAAGTTGTCTTTTGCCAAGATATTTCTCTCACCCAGCATGGTTATATGTAAAATGGCACCAAAACACATTCCCCAACTTCTCCTGAGTACGGCGATACCAGATGTGTCACACTTTTTTGCTGCCAAGGTGGGCAAAGGGGCACATATTCCAAAGTGCACCTTTCAGATTTTGCAGGCCATTTTTTACACATTTTGATTGCAAGGTACTTCTCACACATTTGGGCCCCTAAATTGCCAGGGCAGTATAACTACGCCACAAGTGACCCCATTTTGGAAAGAAGACACCCCAAGGTATTCCGTGAGGGGCACGGCGAGTTCCTAGAATTTTTTATTTTTTGTCACAAGTTAGCGGAAAATGATGATTTTTCTTTTTTTTTCTTTTTTCCTTACAAAGTCTCATATTCCACTAACTTGCGACAAAAAATAAAAAATTCTAGGAACTCGCCAGTGCCCCTCACGGAATACCTTGGGGTGTCTTCTTTCCAAAATGGGGTCACTTGTGGGGTAGTTATACTGCCCTGGCAATTTAGGGGCCCAAATGTGTGAGAAGAACTTTGCAATCAAAATGTGTAAAAAATGGCCTGCGAAATCCGAAAGGTGCACTTTGGAATATGTGCCCCTTTGCCCACCTTGGCTGCAAAAAAGTGTCACACATCTGGTATCGCCGTACTCAGGAGAAGTTGGGGAATGTGTTTTGGGGTGTCATTTTACATATACCCATGCTGGGTGAGAGAAATATCTTGGCAAAAGACAACTTTTCCCATTTTTTTATACAAAGTTGGCATTTGACCAAGATATTTTTCTCACCCAGCATGGGTATATGTAAAATGACACCCCAAAACACATTCCCCAACTTCTCCTGAGTACGGCGATACCAGATGTGTGACACTTTTTTGCTGCCAAGGTGGGCAAAGGGGCACATATTCCAAAGTGCACCTTTTGGATTTCACCGGTCATTTTTTACACATTTTGATTGCAAAGTTCTTCTCACACATTTGGGCCCCTAAATTGCCAGGGCAGTATAACTACGCCACAAGTGACCCCATTTTGGAAAGAAGACACCCCAAGGTATTCCGTAAGGGGCATGGCGAGTTCCTAGAATTTTTTATTTTTTGTCGCAAGTTAGTGGAATATGGAACTTTGTAAGAAAAAAATAAAAAAATAAAATCATCATCATTTTCCGCTAACTTGTGACAAAAAATAAAAAGTTCTATGAACTCACTATGCCCATCAGCGAATACCTTAGGGTGTCTACTTTCCGAAATGGGGTCATTTGTGGGGTATTTGTACTGTTTGGGCATTGTAGAACCTCAGGAAACATGACAGGTGCTCAGAAAGTCAGAGCTGTTTCAAAAAGCGGAAATTCACATTTTTGTACCATAGTTTGTAAATGCTATAACTTTTACCCAAACCATTTTTTTTTTTGCCCAAACATTTTTTTTTTATCAAAGACATGTAGAACAATAAATTTGGCGAAAAATTTATATATGGATGTCGTTTTTTTTGCAAAATTTTACAGCTGAAAGTGAAAAATGTCATTTTTTTGCAAAAAAATCTTTACATTTTGATTAATAACAAAAAAAGTAAAAATGTCAGCAGCAATAAAATACCACCAAATGAAAGCTCCATTAGTGAGAAGAAAAGGAGGTAAAATTCATTTGGGTGGTAAGTTGCATGACCGAGCGATAAACGGTGAAAGGAGTGTAGTGCCGAAGTGTAAAAAGTGCTCTGGTCATGAAGGGGGTTTCACCTAGCGGGGCTGAAGTGGTTAAAGCAAACCTTTTACCAGGATTTCACATAATAAACTATTACCAGTACCTTATAGATATCCTCATTGTGTTTCAATGCATTATTGTGCCGCTTTCCTGGGATGGATATTCATGAAAAAAACGAGTCATAAAGTCCTGTCTCCAGCTCCTGAAGTCACGCTCCTGAAGTCAAGGGGGTAGCCCTTCCCTCACTCCGGGCTGTACCTCCCCTGCCCTAACCCCGCCTCTAAGTAGTGTAACTGACACCCGGCTCAGTCGCCGGGACCGCGCTTGTACAGGCGGCGCATGAGCCGTCGGACTCGAGCGCGATCCTGTAAATGAATCGCGCATGACCTAAGAGCGCCACAAGTATTCGGTTTGAATTGTGGCACACACATGACCACCGGAACAAGAAAATAGTCATAGTGAATAAGTGGTGCGACCATAAGCGGCGCCATGTCTATTACCCTGTTTCCATGTAATGGCGGCTGCTGTATGTAATGATAATGAATTATTACTTTGGCCCAGACTAAATTGTCCGTACTGTAACCACATTGGTTGCAATAAAACAAAACACAACAAATTTAATAGAACAATAAAGTTTTATAAAACAATCTTTAAATAAAAAAAATATAAAGAATATAAATAACAGAAGCCCAAAAAAAAAAATTAAGGCAATTTTTTAATTTCTTTTAACTGTTTGAACAGTCCATCCAGGGCCTTTTTGTTGGCCTCCTCCGCTAGGGTCAGCTCATCCCTCACCCTTGTCAGCAGCTGCGCCCTCAATTTTCTCATCCGGTCGCACTGCCCCCGCTGCACTTTTTTTACTTCTCTCATTAAGTTGTTTGTGGTCGGGCACTCACGAAGAAGGACTCCTACCTGCTGGCTAGCTAAAGCGGTTAGAGTTATGCCGAAACCGTGACGTTGAAGGGATAGCTGAAGGAGGCCAAAAAGAACAACAATTTCTACCATATCGGAATGCTACAAACATTTATTCATAACACCAAATTCTGACAAGCAAGATTTATTTCAGTGTACGGACAAGGAATGTAGCAGCTGAAACAGGACGAACGCCAGCGACCTAGTCTTTTGATTATGTGTGCTGGAACCCGATTCCTTGACGCGGCGGATGCCGCCCCTATGCGAAACGAATGCCCGGATATTGAGGACGGGTCTACTGCCAGACTAGTCAGTAAAACACGAATATGAGTTATGAATTGGGGACAGGTAAGGTGAGTATTATTGAATGGTAGCAAAGGACTGCTGGGCGGCTTGTTTGGCAGAGAGGACAGAAGCTGTTGTAGCACGCGCACGGGACACCAATGATGAGAGGTCGGGAAGAAAAACACCTGGGTCGGGGGGCCTACCTGAGAGGTCTTGGAGGTGAGTAGAGAGAGAGTATGAAACCATCTCTGGAAGCCGAGAGCTGACCGAGAGTGACGTACCTGCTGCTGTTAGCCGGGGAAGTAAACTCGGCCGGTCTCAAAAACCCATAAAAGGCCAGGTACATGGCAGCTTTTATTATCAAACTATGCAGGGCACCGAATGTTTTTTTGTCTAACAAGTCGGAAAGGTCGCGGAAAAGCTGGCTAGTGACGGGTAGCCGGCGAGTGCGTGACTCGCAGTCGCTTTTCTCGAGACCCCTCAGAGTAGCTTTAATGGCATGGATAGAAAACAATGAACCTGGCTGGGTGAAACTCATGGCTCTAAAATGTTGCACCCCTGCGAGGTAGGACTTGACCGTGGCGTGGGATAGTTTCAGATTGGTGTGACAGTAACCTATGAACGCCAGGGATGTATGGAACGAACTCGGTGTCACCTTGCGGATGAGAGTCCTGAAATCTCTGGAAGGCTCTCCAACCTGTCTGGTAGGCTCTGGCTGTATTGGGTGAGAGGGACTTGAGTAACAGTGACCGAGCGGTGGCGAGATGAGCGTCTATGGAAGGATTAGAGCAGCGTATGGAGGGACTGGGCTCCCGATGGCGTCTGCTTCTGGACAGATCTGTGAAAAGAGGGTAAAATTAAAACGAGATAACGCGCCGGCTGCTGCGTTGTGGTTACAGGCTATATGTGATGCTATGTAACGAAACTGGTGTTGTAATGACAGAAGGACCAAGCGCCTAAGAAATAACATGATATATGGAGACTTAGAAGACCCACTATTGAGAATCTCTATGACGGCTGTATTATCGGACACGAAGGACACAGTCTGACCTGACCAACTTTGACCCCAGGTATAGGATGCTGCCACTAAGGGGTAGAGTTAAAAAACTGCTGAGGTACGGAAAAACCCAGGAATGGAACTAACTTCAATTGGCCATCTGTCTGCTAACCAATGGTTGCCAAAAATAGCTGCAAAACCTGTATTGGCGGCGGCGTCGGACAAAATTACATGGGAGTTGTCGGATATTGTGGGAACAAAGAGCGAGATGCCATTCCATTGCGTGAGAAATTGATCCCACATGTTTAAGTCAGCCATGACCATATCGTCCAGACCTATGCTGCTATCCTGGGAAGGGTCTGTAGGAAGGAGAGAAAGTAAACGAGATACAAATGCCCTACCTTGCGGAATTATGCGCATCGCAAAGTTCAGCATACCTAACAGGGACTGTAGCTGAACTTTTTTGACCACTCTAGTAGATGTGAAATTATGAACGGCTTCCCTGATTCTCTGTAATTTGTCCCTTGGCAACCTGGCAACCATGTTCTGGGTGTCCAAGACTATACCAAGGAATGTGATGACTGCGGAGGGACCTTCCACTTTCTTGGGAGAGACAGGAACCCCTAGTTGTCTGAAACACTCCAGTAGCAAATGAAGGTCTTTGGGGGGAGCGTCAGGACGCTCAACAATTAAAAAATCATCCAGATAGTGAATAACATTGCTACAGTGGAATTCATGGACTAAAATCCAGTGGAGAGCCTTGGCTAATTGGTCAAATAACCATGAGCTACTCTTAGACCCGAATGTGAGATTGGAAGGAAAATAATAAAGGCCCCTCCATTTGATGCCATACCATTGCCAGAGGGACGGTTTGATCGGTAGTAATTTGAAGGCGTCTGCAATATCGGCTTTAGAAAGGATTGTGCTGGGACTTAACTGTAAAATAAGAGCGATGGCTTGATCTATGGTGGCATATCTCATGCTAACCTCTTCTGATGGAATGAGAGAGTTGATGCTAGGTGTAGGGGTACCATGCGGGACGGACAGGTCGATAATCAACCTCTCTTTGTTACTAAATTTGCCAAACACGACTCCTATCGGGCTGATTCTCCACCTATCAAAGGGTGATGATGAAAAAGGACCTATCAGGAAACCTTTGACTAACTCCGCTGCTATTAACCTATCGGAGACATCAGGGTGTTGGTCAGCGGACTGTAGGTTCCTGCATTCGTGTGTGGAATCTGGAAGGGCCACCATCCCAGTGTGGAAACCGAACGTGAATCCTGTACTAAGGAACTCCACAAAGCCTGGGTCAGGATACCTGCATAGGAACTGCTGCAACCGAACTATATTAACAACACACATGTAATTATTATCTGCTTTTAATGAACAAACTACTTTAGGGTGGGCTCTGAAGCAGTTAGTACATGTGTGTAGCAAGCGGCACTGACTGAAGTTACAGGATGCATAGTTGAAATTGTTACAGATCTGTGACCTGCCGAGTAATTTGATGGGTCTGCCCAGCTTGTCAACTAAACCAGAGGATCTGAGTGAATCGGACGGGTCGGGAAAAGGACCTGTAGAACTAGACCCCTCACTCTGAGTGGCCTTATGACACCACACCGTGGAATGGTCAATTGATTGGCACAGGGAGCATGAAGGCGCCTTAAGCCCGGCGAAGTGCCTACAAAAAATCTCCGTATCAATGTTGGCCCAGTTAGTAAGAAACTGGAACTGACTTAAGGTAGCAGCTGCCTTAGCCGAGAAAGAACAATGGTAGTCGTAGAAGGAACTGCCACCATACTTGTACCCCAACTCCGTTATTCTGAACAAGTACAAGTCAAGTTCTTCCCTTCTCTCGGGACGAACTGAACAGATTACGTCTCTGTACAAACTAAATGCGAGCACAAATTCAGGTACCGTGAGCTTGCGGTTCAGCCTATGGTCTCGGCCTTTCAGGATCACTGACACATCCCCACAGGCAATTACCCTACTATCAGACAGATCCCGGGTAGCGACCAGTAAGGATGCTAGATTGACATCTCTACCTTCCAGGATGTCCTTCTTTAGATTGGCAGGAACAAAATGTGCCGGCATAATACTGGGCGCAGTCACAGGGATACCTGCCCCTGTCGCCGTAGAAGTGGAAGGAACAGCGGCATCGATGGTATGCGGAGTAGTGGCAAAACAACGAGACTTGACTGCTTGCAACCTGGTTTGCATATCCGTGACGGACGAAGTCAAGTTATTCAGCAACAGATGGATTTGTGTCAGCGAGTTCTGAACAGTGACCGCGGAGACTTCTTCCTGCTGCTGAGGGCCTGAGTTAACGACCAATAACCGGTATAACTCAGCCTTCCTAGCAGCAGCGGGATATGCAATACCCCGTCTGGACAACTCCGACATCAGCCTAGGGACGGTCCAGGTGCGAAGAGACGACACACTGCCCCCTTCTGACATCCTGGCGGGGTTCTCGTCGACCGAAGCCTCCACTATGTCTGAAGCATGTGACATACCCTGTGGATACAGTATGCATAAATCAACTCCTGACTGTCAACCGACACTGGGACGATGTGACGTGGCTGTGAGTAGGCCGAGACCCATGCAACTGTGAAGAAAACGAGTGAAAAAAAGGACAAGAGAACCTGAGCCAAGGAGAAGCGATAGCTGGACCTAGAACACCCCAGTGAATGGTGAGTCTGACCGTGGCACAACTGACCCATTACCAGAAGGAGAAAATGGAATAGTACCACTGACATAGCTACTGCCATACTGTACCCCGATGGTTGAATAACGTGCAGAATGTGTATGAAGAAGGACGAGACAAATCCTGGAATAAAATCACATGTAAGATCCTTGCGTACGTCATGGCGCCAATCGTAGAGGCGTGCGACCAACAATACAGACATCCTCTAACTATATATATATTTTTTTATATATATATATATTTATATTTTTATTTTATTTATTTATTTTTCACCATTTTTTAAACCTCCTTTTTTTTTTTTTTTTTTTTTTGTGGTCATAACCCCTTGTGGCCACTAGATGGAGCCAACACAGGGCACAGAACCATGGACTGCACTGCCGGCAGTCACCACCGGAGGGAGCCTGTGACATCCAACACTGCTCCATGGACTGCATTGACTCCAGCAGCCACCAGGGGGAGCCCACACAGTGCCGGCCACCTGCAGCACGGGCAGACAGCGGAGGAGACCGCAAGCAGGACGCTGAGGTGAGTGTGCGGCCGACATGACAAGGGCCAGTACTGGCATGGGGGCATGAGGGGCATGAGGGGAGAAGAACAAAACTACTGCTGCCGTGAGCCCTACCTAGCTAATGGCACAGCGGCCCGTGCCAGACATTAAGGGAGGAGAGACGTACGAATCGGGATCGCGCTGATCCCTGCACCCTACGATTCATGCCACGTGGGAGTCGGAGCTCCTGGCAGACGCTCCGGTGCAGTGTGGCCCCTTCTTACCTAGGGAGCCGGCACTGCCGGCCGGACTTGTGAGCCGAGACTGCAATGTTGCAGTCACTTACCTGATCTAGTAGCTTGCTTTGCGTAGAAACGAACTTCTAGGACCAGACGCAACTTCACACATGGAACGAGGCCAGCGTTTGACACAACGTTCATTGAAGGAGGGGCAGAGGTGCCATGATATAGGCAACCGTGCCCCTCCCACAAATACAGGCCAATGAATCGGCCTTAACACTTATCGCTGTAAAAGTAAAGGAAATATAAATTTTAAATCTACTTGAAAAGACAATCATTGTTTGGTGTATAAAGCAGATAAAGCCCTGTCTGACCCAGGAAGAAGTACATCAGCGACTTAAAAAGATTAAAATAGACAAATCGCCAAGACCGGGTGGCATACACCCCCGTATCCTAAGGGAATTAAGCAATGTCATAGCCAGACCCTTATTTCTGATATTTGCAGACTCTATACTGACAGGGAATGTCCCACAGGATTGGTGCATGGCAAATGTGGTGCCAATATTCAAAAAGGGTCCAAAAACAGAGCCTGGAAACTATAGGCCGGAAAGTTTAACATCTGTTGTGGGTAAACTGTTTGAAGGTTTTCTAAAAGAGATGCTATCTTGGAAGATCTCAACGGGATAAGCAAATAACGCCATACCAGCATGGCTTCATGAGGGATCGGTCATGCCAAACTAATTTAATCCGTTTCTATGAGGAGGTAAGTTCTAGACTTGACAGTGGCGAATCAATGGATGTCGTATATCTGGACTTCTCCAAAGCATTTGACACTGTACCACCTAAAAGGTTAATATATAAAATGAGAATGCTCGGACTGGGAGAAAACGTCTGTATGTGGGTAAGTAACTGGCTGAGGGATAGAAAACAGAGGGTGGTTATTAACGGTACACACTCAGATTGGGTCACTGTCACTAGTGGGGTACCTCAGGGGTAAGTATTGGGCCCTATTCTCTTCAATATATTTATTAATGATCTCGTAGAAGGCTTGCATAGTAAAATATCAATTTTCGCAGATGACACTAAACTGTGTAAAGCAATTTACACTGAAGAGGACAGTATACTACTACAGAGGGATCTGGATAGATTGGAGGCTTGGGCAGAGAAGTGGCAGATGAGGTTTAACACTGACAAATGTAAAGTTTTGCACATGGGAAGGAATCATGCAAGTCACCCGTACATACTAAATGGTAAAACACTGGGTAACACTGACATGGAAAAGGATCTAGGAATTTAAATAAACATCAAACTAAGCTGCAAAAACCAGTATCAGGCAGCTGCTGCCAAAGCCAATAAGATAATGGGTGGCATCAAAAGGGGCATAGATGCCCGTGATGAGAACATAGTCCTACCACTTTACAAATCACTAGTCAGACCACACGTGGAGTACTGTGTACAGTTCTGGGCTCCTGTGTACAGTTCTGGGCTCCTGTGCAGACATAGCAGAGCTGGAGAGGGTTCAGAGGAGGGCAACTAAAGTAATAACTGGAATAGGGAGACTACAGTACCCTGAAAGATTATCAATGTTAGGGTTATTCACTTTAGAAAAAGGACGACTGAGGGGAGATCTAATTAATATGTATAAATATATCAGGGGTCAGTACAGAGATCTATCCCATCATCTATTTATCCCCAGGACTGTGACTGTGACGAGGGGACATCCTCTGCGTCTGGAGGAAAGAAGGTTTGTACACAAACATAGAAGAGGATTCTTTACGGTAAGAGCAGTGAGACTATGGACCTCTCTGCCTGAGGAGGTGGTGATGGTGAGTACAATAAAGGAATTCAGGAGGGGCCTGGATGTATTTCTGGAGCGTAATAATATTATAGGCTATAGCTACTAGAGAGGGGTCGTTGATCCAGGGAGTTATTCTGATGCCTGATTGGAGTCGGGAAGGAATTTTTTATTCTCCTAAAGTGTTGAAAATTGGCTTCTACCTGACAGGTTTTTTTTTTGCCTTCCTCTGGATTAACTTGCAGGATAACAGGCCGAACTGGATGGACAAATGTCTTTTTTCGGCCTTATATACTATGTTACTATGTTAATCCAGTATATATTGGTTTAGTTAGGATTAATAATAGTTCTTTAGATTTTAGGGTTATGGACTTAGTAGTTAAGTTAATGATTTTTATGTAGATTAATTACTTTATAGTGTTCATTTTTTATATTACTGTTGTGTGTTGTACGTTCTTTGTTGACAGTTGCATAGTTTTTACACCAATTTTTTAGATAAATATTAATATTGTTTTGTGCACTTTAATTTTTTAGTCTAAGAATTTTTTTTTATTTTGGATGCTCTTTACATCTTAATTAAATTGTATGCCTCGTTTAGATACTTTACGGAAATCAGTACACCAGTAACATCAGCTAGCTGTAAAAAATTTTTACGAGTATTTAATTAGGGTCCGTGTTTTTAGACTGAGTGCCCAGACAGATATAGTGGCACAGGTCACTCCCGTACTCCATCAAGCCTTTTTAATAAAGTTTGGATTAAAAATGCTGTTCTTTTCAAGTGTGGACAGGAGATGTGAAAACTGAACCTGCAGAGAAATGAGGATGGTCTCTGACAGACCCTAAAGAGTGGTGATATACTAATATTTTTGTTACACTTCTTGGAGCGAACACAAAGTGGGGGACTTTAGGTTATGGAATATCTGAAGTCTGAATAACAATTAGAGGTTGAACTTGAACTTGTTTATAATTATTTTCTTGAATAAAATCTGCCTGTGGTGAAGACTAAACTGACACCTGTATGTGTGTGGGGACATTTTTAAATTAAAACATCAACAGAATATATTTTCCCTCCTGGCGGGGGGTGGTCATCCTCATCCTCCTGGACCTGAACTGCCTCAGGTGGGCTATGGGCCTGATGCCCTGATGGTCCTGGCTGCTCCTCTTCCTGCTCCTCATCCTCCTCATCCTCCATCATCTCCTCTTCCACCACCTTCTTATTAGAGCGCTTAGGGCGCACTTTTGGAAGACTAGCCCCTGTAATGAACAAATGTTACAAAAATTCCAAGATAAACAAGCAAAGCAAAAGAAAAACTAACGGTACACAAATTAATCTATGGTGGGATCTGGATGGGATAATGATTAACCCTATGTTTGATTTCACATGATTTTGTGTTTGATGAAACTATGAATGAAGTCTTTCAGATGGTTTACAGTTGAGTATGTTAATAGCTAGGATGAGGTATCGGGGGGATATTGGTTCGCAAGGTACTGTTGCAGGGTTATTCCAATGAGGTGGACTAAGTCAACTGTTTTGACATTGGATAAGGGTTTACATCATATATCTGTATCTCAGAAGAGAAACCAAACTAAATTATTTATTGCAAATTTCCAACGTTCCCATTGTACCTGAATACCAGTATAGTCTGTTTTCCACACAATTATCATTTTGCTGTAACAGCTGCCTACATTTAATATGCTGACTGTGCTGTTAATAGTGTGCCTGCGAAGCTGTATGGTAGGAAATGTCTAAAGCTGATTAGTACACCTTAGACCTTTTCAAGGGTATGCGGCCCACAGAGAGGGCTCTGAGTGCCGCCTCTAGCACCCGTCCCATCGGTTCGACACCACTGAACTACGTTATCAGTTGTAAAGGGATAGAAATACTTATTTGCATAACTGAACACATAAATAACAATAGGTGGGTGATAGAAGATTAATGTAAGCATCGTACCTGGACAGTTTTTGTCTCTGACTTTTTTAACCACTTCAGCCCCGCTAGGTGAAACCCCCTTCATGACCAGAGCACTTTTTACACTTCGGCACTACACTCCTTTCACCGTTTATCGCTCGGTCATGCAACTTACCACCCAAATGAATTTTACCTCCTTTTCTTCTCACTAATAGAGCTTTCATTTGGTGGTATTTTATTGCTGCTGACATTTTTACTTTTTTTGTTATTAATCAAAATGTAACGATTTTTTTGCCAAAAAATGACATTTTTCACTTTCAGCTGTAAAATTTTGCAAAAAAAACGACATCCATATATAAATTTTTCGCCAAATTTATTGTTCTACATGTTTTTGATAAAAAAAAAAATGTTTGGGCAAAAAAAATAAATGGTTTGGGTAAAAGTTATAGCGTTTACACACTATGGTACAAAAATGTGAATTTCCGCTTTTTGAAACGGCTCTGATTTTCTGAGCACCTGTCATGATTCCTGAGGATCTACAATGCCCAAACAGTAGAAAAACCCCACAAATGACCCCATTTCGGAAAGTAGACACCATAAGGTATTCGCTGATGGGCATAGTGAGTTCATAGAACTTTTTATTTTTTGTCACAAGTTAGCGGAAAATTATGATGATTTTTTCTTTTTTTTTTTTTCTTACAAAGTTCCATATTCCACTAACTTGCGACAAAAAATAAAAAATTCTAGGAACTCGCCGTGCCCCTCACAGAATACCTTGGGGTGTCTTCTTTCCAAAATGGGGTCACTTGTGGCGTAGTTATACTGCCCTGGCAATTTAGGGGCCCAAATGTGTAAGAAGTACCTTGCAATCAAAATCTGTAAAAAATGGCCTGTGAAATCCGAAAGGTGCACTTTGGAATGTGTGCCCCTTTGCCCACCTTGGCTGCAAAAAAGTGTGACACATCTGGTATCGCCGTACTCAGGAGAAGTTGGGGAATGTTTTTTGGGGTGCCATTTTACATATACCCATGCTGGGTGAGAGAAATATCTTGGCAAAAGACAACTTTTCCTATTTTTTTATACAAAGTTGGCATTTGACCAAGATATTTCTCTCACCCAGCATGGGTATATGTAAAATGACACCCCAAAACACATTCCCCAGCTTCTCCTGAGTACGGCGATACCAGATGTGTGACACTTTTTTGCAGCCTAGATGCGCAAAGGGGCCCAAATTCCTTTTAGGAGGGCATTTTTAGACATTTGGATCCCAGACTTCTTCTCACACTTTCGGGCCCCTAAAAAGCCAGGGCAGTATAAATACCCCACATGTGACCCCACTTTGGAAAGAAGACACCCCAAGGTATTCAATGAGGGGCCTGGCGAGTTCCTAGAAATTTTTTATTTTTTGCATAAGTTAGCGGAAATTGATTTTTTTTGTTTTTTTCTCACAAAGTCTCACTTTCCGCTAACTTAGGACAAAAATTTCAATCTTTCATGGACTCAATATGCCCCTCAGCGAATACCTTGGGGTGTCTTCTTTCCGAAATGGGGTCACATGTGGGGTATCAATGACAGGGGGGTAATCACCCATATAGACTCCCGGATCACCCCCCTGTCATTGATCACCCCCCTGGTAAGGCTCCATTCAGACGTCCGTATAATTTTTACGAATCCATGGATCGGATCCGCAAAACACATGCGGACGTCTGAATGGAGCCTTACAGGGGGGTTATCAATGACAGGGGGTGATCAGGGTGATCACCCCCCTGTCACTGATCACCCCCCCTGTAAGGCTCCATTCAGACATCCGCATGATTTTTTACGGATCCATGGATACATGGATCGGATCCACAAAAAACATGCAGACGTCTGAATGGAGCCTTACAGGGGGGTTATCAATGACAGGGGGTGATCAGGGTGATCAGGGTGATCACCCCCCTGTCACTGATCACCCCCCCTGTAAGGCTCCATTCAGACATCCGCATGATTTTTTACGGATCCATGGATACATGGATCGGATCCACAAAAAACATGCGGACGTCTGAATGGAGCCTTACAGGGGGGTTATCAATGACAGGGGTGATCAGGGTGATCACCCCCCTGTCACTGATCACCCCCCCTGTAAGGCTCCATTCAGACATCCGCATGATTTTTTACGGATCCATGGATACATGGATCGGATCCACAAAAAACATGCGGACGTCTGAATGGAGCCTTACAGGGGGGTGATCAATAACAGGGGGTGATCAGGGTGATCACCCCCCTGTCACTGATCACCCCCCCTGTAAGGTTCCATTCAGACATCCGCATGATTTTTTACGGATCCATGGATACATGGATCGGATCCACAAAAAACATGCGGACGTCTGAAAGGAGACTTACAGGGGGGTTATCAATGACAGGGGGTGATCAGGGTGATCACCCCCCTGTCACTGATCACCCCCCCTGTAAGGCTCCATTCAGACATCCGCATGATTTTTACGGATCCATGGATACATGGATCGGATCCACAAAAAACATGCGGACGTCTGAATGGAGCCTTACAGGGGGGTTATCAATGACAGGGGGTGATCAGGGTGATCAGGGTGATCACCCCCCTGTCACTGATCACCCCCCCTGTAGGGCTCCATTCAGACATCCGCATGATTTTTTACGGATCCATGGATACATGGATCGGATCCACAAAAAACATGCGGACGTCTGAATGGAGCCTTACAGGGGGGTTATCAATGACAGGGGTGATCAGGGTGATCACCCCCCTGTCACTGATCACCCCCCCTGTAAGGCTCCATTCAGACATCCGCATGATTTTTTACGGATCCATGGATACATGGATCGGATCCACAAAAAACATGCGGACGTCTGAATGGAGCCTTACAGGGGGGTGATCAATAACAGGGGGTGATCAGGGTGATCACCCCCCTGTCACTGATCACCCCTCCTGTAAGGCTCCATTCAGACATCCGCATGATTTTTTACGGATCCATGGATACATGGATCGGATCCACAAAAAACATGCGGACGTCTGAATGGAGCCTTACAGGGGGGTTATCAATGACAGGGGGTGATCAGGGTGATCAGGGTGATCACCCCCCTGTCACTGATCACCCCCCCCTGTAAGGCTCCATTCAGACATCCGCATGATTTTTTACGGATCCATGGATACATGGATCGGATCCACAAAAAACATGCGGACGTCTGAATGGAGCCTTACAGGGGGGTTATCAATGACAGGGGGTGATCGCCCCCCTGTCACTGATCACCCCCCCTGTAAGGCTCCATTCAGACATCCGCATGATTTTTTACGGATCCATGGATACATGGATCGGATCCACAAAAAACATGCGGACGTCTGAATGGAGCCTTACAGGGGGGTGATCAATGACAGGGGGGTGATCAGGGAGTGTATATGGGTGATCACCCGCCTGTCATTGATCATCCCCTGTAAGGCTCCATTCAGACGTCCGCATGTGTTTTGCGGATCCGATCCATGTATCCATGGATCCGTAAAAATCATGCGGACGTCTGAATGGAGCCTTACAGGGGGGTGATCAATGACAGGGGGTGATCAGGGAGTGTATATGGGTGATCACCCCCCTGTAAGGCTCCATTCAGACGTCCGCATGTGTTTTGCGGATCCGATCCATGTATCCGTAAAAATCATGCGGACGTCTGAATGGAGCCTTACAGGGGGGTGATCAATGACAGGGGGGTGATCAATGACAGGGGGTGATCAGGGAGTGTATATGGGTGATCACCCGCCTGTCATTGATCACCCCCCTGTAAGGCTCCATTTAGACGTCCGTATGCGTTTTGCGGATCTTCCGTTCCTGTGAGCGCGCGCGCCTGTGTGCGCGCGTTCACAGGAAATCTCGCGTATCGCGAGATGACGCGTATATGCGTGACTGTGCGCCAGCCTGCCACCTCCGGAACGCACATGTGCGTTAGGCGGTCCGGAGGTGGTTAATAAGGTCCATCTTATGCCTTTTTAAGTCCGACCATTTTTTAAGATAAGAATCTTTACTATGCTTCTTTCCATTCTTATTCCATAAAGCCTGGGATATTCTCCTCAGAATTGCCTGTTTTTCTCCCCGACAAGTACGGTGGTTGTAGCCCTTTTCCAAAATATTCTGCAATATAACAATTAAAGAATGTAATCCCAAAGTTGTAAAATACAATTATTAGTAATTATAGTCATCTCAACCATAAAAAAATATAATTTAATATGAAAATGGTAAACGAGTACATATTTATATAGTTCCCTATGGAACTATATGAAAGTAAAGTAATAATAAAAACATTTTTATTCAAAGCAAATATAAGAATTAAACTCCACAGTGGATGCCACATTAACAGTGACTTTCAACAATGGCCTCCCATGTAACAGTGACCTTGACAGAGTCCGCCCTTTAAATTGTGACTTTGACAAAGACCTCCCCTTTAACAGTGACTATAACAGTGGCTTCCCCTTTAAGAGTGATTTGAACAGTGGCTTCCCCTTTAAGAGTCACTTGAACAGTGGCTTCCCCTTTAAGAGTGACTATAACAGTGGCTTCCCCTTTAAGAGTGATTTGAACAGTGGCTTCCCCTTTAAGAGTCACTTGAACAGTGCCCTCCCCTTTAACCACCTCAGCCCCCCTAGCTTAAACCCCCTTAATGACCAGACCACTTTTTACAATTCTGCACTACACTACTTTCACCGTTTATTGCTCGGTCATGCAACTTACCACCCAAATTAATTTTACCTCCTTTTCTTCTTACGAATAGAGCTTTCATTTGGTGGTATTTCATTGCTGCTGACATTTTTACTTTTTTTGTTATTAATCGAAATTTAACGAAATTTTTGCAAAAAAATGACATTTTTCACTTTCAGTTGTAATTTTTTTTAAAAAAAACGACATCCATATATAAATTTTTCGCCTCCAGAACGTGATCCTGCATTAGGTGGTCCGGAAGCGGTTTAGAGTGACCTGGAACAGTGGCCGCACCTATAACAGTGACTAGAACAGTGACCGCCCCTTTAAGAGTGACTTGGAACAGTGGCCGCACATATAACAGTGACTAGAACAGTGACCGCCCCTTTAAGAGTGACTTGGAACAGTGGCCGCTCCTATAACAGTGACTAGAACAGGGGCCGCCCCTTTAAGAGTGACTTTGAAACGTGGCCGCACCTTTAACAGTGACTAGAACAGGGACCGACCCTTTAAGAGTGACTTGGAACAGTGGCCGCACCTATAACAGTGACTAGAACAGTGACCGCCCCTTTAAGAGTGACTTGGAACAGTGGCCGCACCTATAACAGTGACTAGAACAGGGACCGCCCCTTTAAGAGTGACTTGGAACAGTGGCCGCACCTATAACAGTGACTAGAACAGTGACAGCCCCTTTAAGATTGACTTGGAACAGTGGCCGCACATATAACAGTGACTAGAACAGTGACCGCCCCTTTAAGAGTGACTTGGAACAGTGGCCGCACATATAACAGTGACTAGAACAGTGACCGCCCCTTTAAGAGTGACTTGGAACAGTGGCCGCACATATAACAGTGACTAGAACAGTGACCGCCCCTTTAAGAGTGACTTGGAACAGTGGCCGCACATATAACAGTGACTAGAACAGTGACCGCCCCTTTAAGAGTGACTTGGAACAGTGGCCGCACCTATAACAGTGACTAAAACAGTGACCACCCCTTTAAGAGTGACTTGGAACAGTGGCCGCACCTATAACAGTGACTAGAACAGGGGCCGCCCCTTTAAGAGTGACTTGGCACAGTGGCCGCTCCTATAACAGTGACTAGAACAGTGACCGCCCCTTTAAGAGTGACTTGGAACAGTGGCCGCACCAATAACAGTGACTAGAACAGGGGCCGACCCTTTAAGAGTGACTTGGAACAGTGGCCGCACCTATAACAGTGACTAGAACAGTGACCGCCCCTTCTTTAACCACCTCCGGACCGCCTAACGCAGATGTGCGGTCCGGAGGCGGCAGCCCTGTGCACGACGACGCATATACGCGTCTTCTCGCGAGACGCGAGATTTCCTGTAAACGCGCGCACACAGGCGCGCGCGCTCACAGGAACGGAAGGTAAGCGAGTGGATCTCCAGCCTGCCAGCGGCGATCGCTCGCTGGCAGGCTGGAGATCCGAATTTTTTAACCCCTAACAGGTATATTAGACGCTGTTTTCATAACAGCGTCTAATATACCTCCTACCTGGTCCTCTGGTGGTCCCTTTTGTTAGGATCGACCACCAGAGGACTCAGGTAGGTCAGTACAGTCGCACCAAACACCACACTACACTACACTACACCCCCCCGTCACTTATAAACCCCTTATAAACCCCTGATCACCCATGATCACCCCATATAAACTCCCTGATCACCCCCCTGTCATTGATCACCGCCCCGTCATTGATCACCCCCCTGTCATTGATCACCCCCCTGTCAGGCTCCGTTCAGACGTCCGTATGATTTTTACGGATCCACGGATACATGGATCGGATCCGCAAAACGCATACGGACGTCTAAATGGAGCCTTACAGGGGGGTGATCAATGACAGGCGGGTGATCACCCATATACACTCCCTGATCACCCCCTGTCATTGATCACCCCCCTGTCATTGATCACCCCCCTGTAAGGCTCCATTCAGACGTCCGCATGATTTTTACGGATACATGGATCGGATCCGCAAAACACATGCGGACGTCTGAATGGAGCCTTACAGGGGGGTGATCAATGACAGGTGGGTGATCACCCATATACACTCCCTGATCACCCCCTGTCATTGATCACCCCCTGTCATTGATCACCCCCCTGTAAGGCTCCATTCAGACGTCCGCATGTGTTTTGCGGATCCGATCCATGGATCCGTAAAAATTATACGGACGTCTGAATGGAGCCTTACCAGGGGGGGGATCAATGACAGGGGGGTGATCCGGGAGTCTATATGGGTGATCACCCCCCTGTCATTGATCACCCCCCTGTCATTGATCACCCCCCCTGTCATTGATCACCCCCCCCTGTAAGGCTCCATTCAGACATTTTTTTTGGCACAAGTTAGCGGAAATTTTTTGTTTGTTTTTGTTTTTGTTTTTTCTTACAAAGTCTCATATTCTACTAACTTGTGTCAAAAAATAAAATCTCCCATGAACTCACCATACCCCTCACGGAATCCAAATGCGTAAACATTTTTAGACATTTATATTCCAGACTTCTTCTCACGCTTTAGGGCCCCTAAAAAGCCAGGGCAGTATAAATACCCCACATGTGACCCCATTTCGGAAAGAAGACACCCCAAGGTATTCGCTGAGGGGCATATTGAGTCCATGAAAGATTGAAATTTTTGTCCTAAGTTAGCGGAAAGTGAGACTTTGTGAGAAAAAAACCAAAAAAAACAATTTCCGCTAACTTATGCAAAAAATAAAAAATTTCTAGGAACTCGCCAGGCCCCTCATTGAATACCTTGGGGTGTCTTCTTTCCAAAGTGGGGTCACATGTGGGGTATTTATACTGCCCTGGCTTTTTAGGGGCCCGAAAGTGTGAGAAGAAGTCTGGGATCCAAATGTCTAAAAATGCCCTCCTAAAAGGAATTTGGGCCCCTTTGCGCATCTAGGCTGCAAAAAAGTGTCACACATCTGGTATCGCCGTACTCAGGAGAAGTTGGGGAATGTGTTTTGGGGTGTCATTTTACATATACCCATGCTGGGTGAGAAAAATATCTTGGTCAAATGCCAACTTTGTATAAAAAAATAGGAAAAGTTGTCTTTTGCCAAGATATTTCTCTCACCCAGCATGGTTATATGTAAAATGGCACCACAAAACACATTCCCCAACTTCTCCTGAGTACGGCAATACCAGATGTGTGACACTTTTTTGCAGCCAAGGTGGGCAAAGGGGCACATATTCCAAAGTGCACCTTTCGGATTTCACCGGCCATTTTTTACACATTTTGATTGCAAGGTACTTCTTACACATTTGGGCCCCTAAATTGCCAGGGCAGTATAACTACGCCACAAGTGACCCCATTTTGGAAAGAAGACACCCCAAGGTATTCCGTGAGGGGCACGGCGAGTTCCTAGAATTTTTTATTTTTTGTCACAAGTTAGCGGAAAATGATGATTTTTCTTTTTTTTTCTTTTTTCCTTACAAAGTCTCATATTCCACTAACTTGCGACAAAAAGTATAAAAGATTCTAGAAACAGTGGCCGCACATATAACATTAACTAGAACAGGGGCCGCCCCTTTAAGAGTGACTTGGAACAGTGGCCGCACCTATAACAGTGACTAAAACAGTGACCGCCCCTTCTTTAAGAGTGTCTTGAAACAGTGGCTGCACATATAACAGTAACTAGAACAGGGGCCGCCCCTTTAAGAGTGACTTGGAACAGTGGCCGCACCTATAACAGTGACTAGAACAGGGGCCGCCCCTTTAAGAGTAACTTGGAACAGTGGCCGCACCTATAAAAGTGACTAGAACAGGGGCCGCCCCTTTAAGAGTGACTTGGAACAGTGGCCGCACCTATAACAGTGACTAGAACAGTGACCACCCCTTTAAGAGTGACTTGGAACAGTGGCCGCACCTATAACAGTGACTATAACACTGACCACCCCTTTAAGAGAGACTTGGAACAGTGGCCGCACCTATAACAGTAACTAGAACAGGGGCCGCCCCTTTAAGAGTGACTTTGAAACGTGGCCGCACCTATAACATTGACTAGAACAGGGACCGCCCCTTTAAGAGTGACTTGGAACAGTGGCCGCACCTATAACAGTGACTAGAACAGTGACCGCCCCTTTAAGAGTGACTTGGAACAGTGGCCGCACATATAACAGTGACTAGAACAGTGACCTCCCCTTTAAGAGTGACTTGGAACAGTGGCCGCACATATAACAGTGACTAGAACAGTGACCGCCCCTTTAAGAGTGACTTGGAACAGTGGCCGCACATATAACAGTGACTAGAACAGTGACCGCCCCTTTAAGACTGACTTGGAACAGTGGCCGCACATATAACAGTGACTAGAACAGTGACCGCCCCTGCTTTAAGAGTGTCTTGAAACAGTGGCCGCACATATAACAGTGACTAGAACAGTGACCGCCCTTTAAGAGTGACTTGGAACAGTGGCCGCACCTATAACAGTGACTAGAACAGGGGCCGCCACTTTAAGAGTGACTTGGAACAGTGGCCGCACCTATAACAGTGACTAGAACAGTGACCGCCCCTTTAAGAGTGACTTGGAACAGTGGCCGCACCAATAACAGTGACTAGAACAGGGGCCGACCCTTTAAGAGTGAATTGGAACAGTGGCCGCACCTATAACAGTAACTAGAACAGGGGCCGCCCCTTTAAGAGTGACTTGGAACAGTGGCCGCACCTATAACAGTGACTAGAATAGGGGCCGCCCCTTTAAGAGTGACTTGGAACAGTGGCCGCACCTATAACAGTAACTAGAACAGGGGCCGCCCCTTTAAGAGTGACTTGGAACAGTGGCCGCACCTATAACAGTGACTAGAACAGGGGCCGCCCCTTTAAGAGTGACTTGGAACCGTGGACGCACCTATAACAGTGACTAGAACAGTGACCGCCCCTTTAAGAGTGACTTGGAACAGTGGCCGCACGTATAACAGTGACTAGAACAGGGGCCGCCCCTTTAAGAGTGACTTGGAACAGTGGCCGCACCTTGGACTTGGACAACAGCACAGTGACATACTTTTACCGGTAGAATTACTTACAGTGATCAGATATTCTAGCTCTTCCTCATCGAAATTGCTTCTTGCCATTTTCTTTCTTCTGTCTGTCGTTCGAATCGGTCTCTCTCCACTCTCTATTCGATCCCAGTCACGCCCCTACAGACGCACACACGCACAGACGCACTCTCGCGTTTTATCGAGATAACGAACCAAACATAGTAGACTGTATAGGCAGGCTAATTTCATATTGGTACCTTGCTCTAAGTTGTATTCACGTACGAATGAAACTTATTGATATTGAGCCAAACAATAGTAAATCAGACTGTTGCAATTCGCGTACGTAGCTGTCATTATCGCGTAATGCGATTGTAACTTTAATATGGTATTAAGCTAACTTTTGTGGAGCATTATACATACAAAGATGAATCGCATTACTCGATAATTACGTAGTTGTCATTATCACGTAATGCGATTGTAACTCATATTCCATATTCGTTAATTCTAGCCTAATATGGAATATAGCAGGCCCAAGTTGAAATCGCAATTTGATTATTATAACTTGAATTAATCGCATGGTGATTTCAACTTAGCACTGCTATATTCCATATTAGGCTAGAATTAACGAATATGGAATATAGCATTGCTTAAGTTGAAATCACAGTTCGATTATTATAACTTGAATTAATCGAATTGCGATTTCAACGTAATTCTCAAATCCGACAGTACATTCTAGCATATGGAGAAGTTCCCATGGTGATGGGGATGCTCCATGAGCACGGAAGTCGGCAGAATCGCAATTTGATTATTATAACTTGAATTAATTGAATTGCGATTTCAACTTGGACCTGGTTTAGTTGAGACCCAGCAGCAGCATCAAGTTGAAATCGCAATGTGAGTAATATAACTCGAAGTGATCGCATGGCGATTTCAACTTAGTAATGCTATATTCCATATTCGTTAATTCTAGCCTAATATGGAATATAGCAGTGGTAAGTTGAAATCACAATTCGATTATTATAACTTGAATTAATCGAATTGCGATTTTAACTTTTTACGTATATTCTTAATATTGCTCTAATTTCGTCTTATAGAATATTCGTAATATTCTTAAAGACGAAGTTATAGCAATATAACGAATATTCTAAAAGACGAAGTTAGAGCAATATTACGAAATTTCGTAAAATACATATAGATTGTAATTTAGCTAATATACTGCTATAGTAATTTTTTTAATAGTGTACATCTTTAACAAAACTTAAGTTCAGAAGAGGCAAACAAAATTAGACAAAAAAAAAAGATTATAGCACTATATTAGCTAAATTACAATCTATATGTGTAGTTTACAAAATTTCATAATATTGCTCTAACTTCGTCTTTTAGAATATATGTAATTTACTAAAAGACGAAGTTAGAGCAATATTACGAAATTTCGTAAAATACACATATTAGCCTAGCCATAGTCTTTTAGTCATAGGGACGTTGCCTTATACTATTAAAAGAAAAATCGCAATACGTGATTAATTAAATCGCATATTATTCGCGATAATTGGAAAAATTACAAATATTCGATTTCAACGAATATATCACGAATATTCAATCGAATATTCGCGAAATATCGCGAAATCAAAAATGGCACCTCCCGCTCATCACTACCTATCAGTATGAATAGACCTTGAAGGTAGGAATATTCATATGCAGGATACCTTGGCCCTGATTTCCCTATAATGCCCTGGAATAAGTTTGGGACCAGACAATGGAAGTCTCTATCTCAGGCCCAGATACAACAGGGAATATAAAAAATACAAACAAACGCTACACTTATCTTCTGTAGAGATAGAAGAACAGGAAAACCAGAGACAACCTCACACCAGCTCATCCAAACCCAAATTAAGCTATCTACCGCATAGTCAGAAGGGTGGGGTCAGACTATAAAGGGTAGAAGTGATGACCACAGATCAACAGCTAAGAAAAAGGGTAGAAATCAGGGAGGCAGTTAGATTCCTCCACGCTCAGCCAGTTTCTCTCTGACTCCCCGGTCAGACTCTAGTCACCTGAGGGACCGTGACAAGCACACTGCAGTCAGATCATTGCTGTTAGAATGATCTAGTCTGATGCATAAGGTACCGATATGTGAAATACTGGCTGATCCACTCCTGATTCCACTTTATAAAGGTTAATTTCTCAACATTTTGCATTAAAAGGCGAGTTCTCTTTAGGGTAACTATGACCCTGCTGCACTAAACACCCGCTCTGATGCCACATTACTGGCTGGACAGGAAAACGTGTCCAGGGCAAACTGGGCTAGTTGCGGCCACAATTCGTTTATCTGCCCAGTAGTCTTGGATCTGGGGTGAAAGGTTGCAGTCCAAGTATGCCACCATCTACTGGTTCAGGTTCTGTCCCATGTTCTGCTGTTGCTGCTGGCTGGTTTCTTCATTAGGTGGGCGAAGAAACATGCTCATAAGAGAGACAAGACTTAAGTTTCTACTGATGGAGCTGGTGCTGCTCCTGCCCCCCTCCAGCAGTCATGGCAGTGGAGTGTGAGCACTGAGGGTTCCCCGGTCACACTTTTGTGAGGATGGACAATGGTGCACGTAGGAAGTGACCAACCGACTACATTGGATGTCTCGATAGTAGTTGAGTGTTTCATCCCTCTCAGAAGGTGTAACAAATCCCCCCATTTTGTCCCGGTAGCCAGGGTTTAACATTGTGGAGATCCAGTAGTAATCCCTCGGTCAAATGGTAATAATGCAGCTGTCGCTATGCAAGCAACTCAGCATGCATATGTCCATTGCGCAAGGGAATTGTTGGGACTCCTTGCTTCCATCTCCACTGCATACTGCCACTGTTTGTTGGGGTCATCTGCTTTGTCTTCTTCACTTCCTTCCAGCTCCTCCTGCTACTTTCCTTTTGCTTGGGCAGATAAACCACTTATTTCTATATCTAATTAATTGGCGTTTATGTCCTACTCCTTGTCCTCTTCCTCGGCCAGTTCAGCCTCGCAGGGCTCAGATGGCCTTCAGATCTAGACGTAACATTTCCTGGCCAGTCAGATTTATCAACATCTACTCCAGGACATGAAGGACTGGAATGAAATCATTCATCCCATAGTCCTGGTGACTGACAAATAAAGTGACCTCCTCAAAGAGCCTGAGCAAATGGCAGGTATCACGGATGAGCTGCCATTAGCTAACGTTGAAATTACACAGGGGAGTAGTCCTGTTTGCCTGCATCATCAAGAAATTATGCAGCGAGCATGGGTCAGCCCCCCACGATGCAGAACTGACAAAATGTTCTTCCCTTTATCAGTGACCATGTTTCCAATCTTCAGTTGGTGAGGAGACAGCCAGAATTCAATTTCTTGGGGAAGGACAGGGATGACAGTCTCGCCCTGCATAGGTGGTTTGCTGGAGGACCACTATGAACTGTGGCTACAGTGGAGACTGAAAAAAAGTGGAGACTGGAGGATGAGGAGGCAGAAGAGGACATTGGTGCCAAAATCACAGCATGAGAATGCGGAGGAGGCATTGCCATCACCTGGCCAATTTGCTGGTGTGCCTGGGCAGAAACCACATTTACCCAGTGAGCCATAAATGACATATATTGTCCTTGACCAAAGTTAAAGCTCCACACATCTACACTGGCATGACAGGCTCAAGAACTGGCCCGCCTTCTGCTGTACGTACAATTGCAGGGCTGGTACAGCTTTTTTGGGGCACTATGATTGCTTGGGACTCTCCACCTTGGGTGGGCACAAGCCATAATTTCTCTGAAATGTGCAGAGTCCACAACATGGAAAGAGATGGAGTGTAGTACTAGTAACTTGGCCAGGAGCACGTTCAGCTAATGTGCTATTGGAGTGCTATTGGAGTGCACACATACTGTTGTTTCTTTGCAATCAATAAGATTGACGGGACAATCATACTCCCGATGCGGTGGTAACTCCTGGTTACCACTCTCAGAAAACACATCAGCAAATTCGGAAATGAATGAGGGTACAGTTTTAGTGGTGACCACAGAGAAAGACGCATTGAGACAGTTGTTCATGCAAATATCACTCCAATAGAGAATCTGTATCGCTTGCCAGTCGATGATAGGGTTATGTTTGCCTAACCATGGCAAACCCAAAACCATCGGATCAGGCAGACCCTCCAACACATAACATGAGATATATTCCTGAAATCACCCACTCTTAAATGGATGTCATTTACCACCTGTGACAGGCATTTTTGGGTAATAGGGGCAATATCAATAGCAAAGAAAGAAATGCTTTTCTCTAGTGCACTAGTAGTCAACCCATGTATACGAACAAACTGTCCATCAATAAGGTTAACCCCAGCCTCACTGTCGATAAATTCCTCGATGTACACATACCTGGTACAACGCATACTGTTGTTTCTTTGCAATCACCTCAGTGATCGATTGCTGATGAAATGCGCAATTAGGAGTAGTAGAAGGAGCATCAGGACCAATAGAGGAAGGGAAGGAATGACAGCTTTCATCTGTTGAGGTGGAGGAGTCCTGACTGCTGGAGAAGGTGTGGTGGCCACTGGGAGATGCAGCAGTTGCTGCATCCCACTGGACCCCTACATTAGCGCCAAGGTTTTCCCAGACCACTTTATGGAGATGCTCCATGTGTTGATGCAGGGCACCCTGGCAGCGCTTCACCTTCTGCCAACAGATCCTGCATACCGCTGCACTAATGTCCTCCAGCGACTTAATAAAAAAAAAAAAACATTAGTGAGTATGGCCTCCCCCCCCCCCCCCCACACACACACACTTCGTGATGACCGCTTGCTGCTGCCTCTATGAATCTATGCACTGCTAGTTGTATCCTGACAGGTAGGCTCCTGAGTAGCAGACAGTCTACCCCTAGCACATTTGGCTCCAGATCTCACACTGCTGCCACCTTGCTATCTCGAGCAGTAACCCTCACCCCCTGATGATGATGATGAATTTGAAGCCCCCTCTTCACCCGACTGTCACGTTTGATCGGTTATAGCATCATCCACTAATGTCGTCACTTATGTCACCCTGACCATGACCGCTCCCAACACCTGCTCCCATGTGACTGTCATCGTCACTACTTGCACACCTAAAGTACAAGAGGATGAAGAAGACCTCTCTTCCACCTCTGGGCTGGCCTGTAGCTGCTGACTGTCCTCAATAAGCTTGTCCTCGCTGAAAAGCACAGAAGAACTGGTGGCATACTGTAGAGACAGGTGAGGGCACAGAGCTTGTTCCAGGGCCATGCCAACTAAGCCTGGTGTCAGAGGGACCCACTGACCCCTAGCTGTGTGTGTCTGATCTCAGTTGAGATGATGTTGAAGACAAAGTCAACCATTCCAGGACAGTGGGATTGGTTGTCAAAACACGACTGCTGAATGACAGTGGCAGCTCTGGCCTGTTGCTGTGGCGGCTTCTACCACTCACCATTCTTCTGCTGCTACTTGTGCCAGCTACAGAAAAATTTAGCTACTGCCCGTCACTTTGTAGGGCCATTGTCATGGATCAGTGGGTGCGAACCCACTGTGCCACTGACTGGCTATACTCTGGAAGGGAGTGTTTAAGCAACTACCTGGTTTTCACTAGAGCCTCAGATGGTGAGGATAGACTTGATCCATTAGGGTAGTTGCCAGGGGCTACTCCAGAGCAATCCCTGAGTCAGTGGCAGATGGTCCAGGCAGACCCGAAGGTACCTGAGTAGGTACCAGAAGTATAAGAGTAGTCAGGTGGGCAGAGACAGTTACCAGGAGCAACGGTGCAGGATCGAAGGATAAGGGAGAGACATGGTCAGACAGGCAATAGGTCAGGGCAGTCGGCACAGGTATAGCTCAGGCAATTAGGGTCGGCAACAGGAGAGACAAAGCAAACAGGCACGGATCAGACGATAAGCAGAGTCCAGGAACAAAGTATAGATCAGGAGCACACAAGAGTATCAGGAACCAGCAAACTCAAGGACCTTGATACTCAGGCATCTGGGAAGGGGACTGAGTCACTTAAATACCCGGGACCGCAGTGATAAGTGGGGAAACAGCGGCATACTGCAGCCGCTGTTACAGCCATGGCAACTGACTGTTGGAGATACTGTACAGTAACACTAACTGCAAGTACTTTATGTACAATAAGTTATTCAATGTCAATGTGGACACCCCATTAACAGTAGAACGAGACAGGCTATTCACCCCAATGTGAGAATCAAGACCAAATAGAATTGTTTATCTATTAAACAAGGTGGACACCCCATTAACAGTAGACGAGACAGGTTATTCACACCAATTTGGGAATTAGGGCCCAAAAGAATAGTTTTTTTCTATTAATAACTGTGGACACCATTCAATTAGATAGATATGTGCCCTGCACCACAATTGGTTCATACTGCATTGTCTCCTATGGATCCCTTCAGTTTTAGATTACAGTCCTTGCTCTATCCCTGCACTCTCACTTTCACATTGACAATTAACTATTCTCTTTTTCTACAGATCGTCGGCACTACTATCACTAGTGGTACAGAGCTTCCTTGTCTCTCCCTACTCTCAACTCACAGTTAATTGGTGGTGACCGCATGGAGAACCTTCTCTACTCATTGTATTCACATAGCTACAAGTGCCAAACAAAGGAAGTAATTTACTATGCTGAATTATGCCTAAATTGGGCCTATTTCAGGCGCAG
This sequence comes from Bufo gargarizans, assembly GCF_014858855.1. Classification (NCBI taxonomy): domain Eukaryota; kingdom Metazoa; phylum Chordata; class Amphibia; order Anura; family Bufonidae; genus Bufo; species Bufo gargarizans. The sequence continues at coordinate 259,636,323 of NC_058083.1, forward strand.
ATATCTGCTACTTTGCCCTGCTCACGCCAGTTCTTAAAAAGTGGGGGGCGTGGCATGGGCAAGGAAGGGGACAGGCATGCAGGTGTCTTATATTTAGAACTGTTGCTAGATGTGTCCAATTTATTGTGAGGCCTGCACCTCTTCATAACTTTGTCGGATCCACCCACAGTTTAGGGCTTTAATAAGACCGGAGTCTAAAATGCCGGTCATAATAAATGTGCCCTAAAATGTCTAAAATGGATCTGCACACAGGGAAACATGCTGCCACTTCATAAATGTTTTTAATATACAGTGGCCATAATGGTGTGAACTTTCATTACAAAAGAGATTGGCACCAAATTGTCTTGACAGAAACATGCATAGAGAGGGATGTCATACGAACCTAAACAAAATACAGATTTGCATCACACAAACTCCACTTGCTTGCCTTGCTTCTGGCACCATGCTGCAAAAAAATAGGACATGTCCACACCACAATAACGAATTCACACAGCCGGTGCCTGTGTTTTGAGAATCCATGGTTTGCAGTCTACCAAATGGGCATGGCCGTCCCACAGTCAAGTGAATGTGGCCTAAAATTTTGCTTACCTTTTAACAATCACTAAGGGGAGATTACTATACAGTATATGGATTTTTATACCATTCATTTCTCCCAGCTTCTCTAGGAAAATGTTGGCTTTGACAGAGAAAAATGCTAAAAAAATAAAAGTCTTTAAATTGTCTTTAGAATCTAGTTCCCCTCTTTTATAATAACCTTACATTTCTGCGCAATTGTTGGAAACATATTGATGTGTTTTAAGGAGTATCTTGGATCGAATGCCAAGTGCAGCTTTTAATTAGGAAATATACTCTTTAAATATCTTCAGATTTGGGTGAAGTCCACATTTGCTAATATCTTTTAGGCAAAATGTAACTCTCAATTTCCTCACTAATGAATTAAAGAGAGAAATATAATGTGACCTTTTAGACAATTTACACTTTGAGGACCAGATTTCTAGTCTTAAAGAGAATGTAGACCATTTTTCTTTCTAAAGAAGTCTAAAATGATATGTTGATTGATTTCTTAATTGTAGTTGGTTCTTTTTTCTTCTGATTCTTCAGGTAATATAAATAATGTAAAAAAATCTGTCTAGAGGAAATTGCATACTGGCTATAAACCATCTCAGGTATAATATTAACATTAATTTAAAATTGTCTAAATGTAAAATGTAAAAATGAAGAATAAAAAAAAAATATGTTAGTGTTATTTGGGCATCTTACAACAATTTTATTTGGTCAGTGCTGTATTTCTACCCATCTTTATCTTATTTGGACAAAATATGACTCAACATAAATGGGAAGATTAGCAACAGACAGTACAGCACAGACCACCATCCTTCCTAAGTTCATCCCTTATTGAACAGACCAACATACTTTGACAAATCTTAATGATGGACATGGACTCAAAAGCCCCTTTACATGTAATAATATTTGGGCCAATTATCGTAAATTAGTATTCTTAGCATCTGTGTAGAACTGTGTAGGGTCTATGGAAGATGTCTACAAACTACAAGCTGACTTGAACACTCTGAGTGATTGGGCATCAACTTGGCAAATTAAGTTCAATGTGGAAAAATGTAAAGTTATGCATCTTGGTAGTAATAATCTCTGTGCTTCATATGTCCTAGGTGATGTAGCACTGGGAGAGTCACTTATAGAGAAGGATTTGGGTGTCCTTGTGGATGGTAGATTAAATAACAGTATACTATGTCAGCTGCTTTTAAGGCCACCAGGATATTGTCATGCATTAAACGAGGCATGGACTTGCGGGGCAGGGATGTAATACTACCACTTTACAAAGCACTGGAGAGGCCTCACCTAGGAATACGCAGTCCAGTTCTGGTCACCAGTACATAGAAAGGATGCACTGCAGCTGGAAAAAGTACAGAGGAGAGCGACTAAAATGATAAGGGGCATAGAGGGTCTTAGTTATGAAGAGAGATTAAAAGAATAGAATTTATTTAGTCTTGAGAAGAGACGTCTAAGGGGGGACATGATTAACCTGTACAAGTATATAAATGGGCCATACAAAAAATACGGTGAAAAGCTGTTCCATGTAAAATGTGATCAAAAGACAAGGGGGCACTGCCTCCGACTGAAGAAGAAAAAGTTCAGTCTCCAGAAGCATCAAAGCTTCTTTCCTGTAAGAATTGTGAATCTGTGGAATAGACTTCCTCAGGACGTGGTCACAACAGGAACAGTGGACAGTTTCAAAAAGGGTTTAGATGATTTCTTAAAAACAAAAAACATAAATGAGTCTCACTTCCTTCTGGGATTCACGTCCCCACCTATTCCTTGTTTGAACTTGATGGACATTTGTCTTTTTTTAACCGTATTAAATATGTAACTATGTAGTCATTTCCAATAATTTCCCTGTGTAAAGGTACCATGATCACCTGATGAATGATCAAATGCTCATTTATCAGGTAAAAGCATCACTGATGCGGTGATCTAAATCATTGTTTATGGACGGCAGATGAAGGTGTCTAAACAGCAGTCTGCTGCCCAGAAGCAATTATATTATGGGGAAGTGTGATTGCAAAAGGGATCACTTGTTAAATAACGGAGATAACTGCTGCATATAAATGCAACTCTCACTTCTGTTTGCAAACAAGCAATTATCGGGAAAAAATGGTTTATTCCCAATAATTGCCTGCTGTGTCGACCTATGTAAAGGGACCCTTAAGCTGGGTATTCACTTTTGCAGTAGTAGTCAGCTCGGACTGGCCCACGGGGGAGTCGGGGAAATCCTCGGTGGGCCCCTGCCTAGTTGAAGCCCCGCCCCTCTCCAGATAAACCCCGTCCCCTCACAGACATCTCTCTCACCAGGAGCAGCTCCAGAGACTGGACTAAACACTATGTTGTGGTTATAGGACCCATGGTGATGTCAGAGTCATGTGATCAGCCATCTGTGTGGGAGGAGTTAGGGGAACACAGGCTGTGCTGGTGGAGAATGCAGAGGTACTTTATGTATGAAAGGTGTGTATAAAGCATGGCTATGTCAGTGTAACTAGTCTAGTGAACAGTATTCAGTGTGCAATGTGCACACAGTAGTCTTATCTGTGTAATGGACATTTATCAGAGCTGTGTGTGCAATGTGTATATAGTAAACTATCTGTGTAATGGGCATGTGGTAGACCTGGGTATGTAATATGTATATAGTGAAGTCAGGCGGGCCCTGTGTATGTCAGCGTCAGGCGGGCGCTGTCTATGACAGCGTCAGGCAGGCGATTTGTATGGACGCGTCAGGCGGGCACTGTGTATGGCAGCATCAGGCGAGCCCTGTGTATGTCAGCGTCAGGCGGGCGCTGTCTATGACAGCGTCAGGCAGGCGATTTGTATGGCAGCGTCAGGCAGGCACTGTGTATGGCAGCATCAGGCGAGCCCTGTGTATGGCAGCCTCAGGTGGGTTCTGTGTATTGCAGCGTCAGGTGAGCGCTGTGTATGGAAGCGGCAGGTGGGCGCTGTGTATGGCAGCATCAGGGGGGCCCTGTGTGTGGCAGCGTCATGCAGATGCTGTGTATGGCAGCATCAGATGTGCCCTGTGTAAGGCAGCGTCAGGCGGGCCCTGTGTATAGCAGCGTCAGGCGGGCGCTGTGTATGGAAGTGTCAGGTGGGCACTGTGTATGGCAGCATCAGGTGGGTGCTGTGAATGGCAGCATCAAGCGGGAACTGTGTATGGCAGCGTCAGCACCCAGCTTCAGGGGGGCGCTGTGTATGGCAGCTTTAGGCTTGCGCTGTGTATAGCAGGGTCAGGCGGGCGCTGTGTATGGCAGCGTCAGGCAGGGGCTGTGTATAGCGGTTTCAGGTGGGCGCTGTGTATGGCAGCAGTGGTCCTATGTTTAGTGTATGATGTTGGATAAAAGTAAAATTGTCTACATTTATTTCTGCATGGGAGACTAGCAATGGTATCCCTGCAGAAATAGCCTCATAACGTTATGTGGGCCTGTGCATTATATATGTGAATTACCACAAAATTTGTGCTCCTCCTCGGCTACAAAAACTGTTCAAAATTGTTAAGAGGAGTATTTTTACTCTTCTGGAAAAAATGTAGTGTGACCGCAGTTTTGACGGCTCGGATGCAGGCCCATTCACTTCAATGGGGCCGCAAAATATGCGGACAGCACTCCGTGTGCTGTCTGCATCTGTTGATCCGTTCCATGGCCCCGTAAAAAAAAAATATATAACATGTCCTATTCTTGTCCGCGCTTTGCGGACAAGAATAACCAGTTATATTAAAGGCTGTCCGTGCTGTTCCGCAAATTGCGGAACGTGCATGGACGCCATCCGTGTTTTGCGGATCCGCGGCAGTCAGCCCCACCTTTCTGCTGGCAAGTGCCGCTGCCTGCTGCTTCAATAGGAAGAGCAGAGCTACACAGACATACAGAAGGTGGCGAGATGATCTTGATCATCTCTCCACTTAACTTGCCCTGCAGTGATGCTGGCGGCTGGCGCTGCCATCTTTCAGCGGATGACAGGACCCGCCTCTTGATACAGGTGGTGCTGTGCCTGCACTTCCTTCTCACTCCCTGCGCTGCACGCACGCTGCATCCTCACAGAGCCCTGCCGCCCGCCCATATTCTAGAGTCTGCAGAGCATGGCGGCGGGCTTTTACTATGCTCCTGAGTGTGCAGATGTGCTGGTGGTAAAGCTGTGTCCCCCATGAAACAGAAGCTGCCCGTGACTCAGTGGTTGACATCACAGGCTGCCGCTTGTCCCCCAAGACAGTATAATATAATATAATTTAGGTAAATCTATAGTTTAATAAAAATATAATCTCACATTTTACTGCAGTCCCCTTTGGAAATTACAACTCCTTGCATGTCCTGTGAGATGCAAACCTTCAGGACCTGCTGGGAGTTGTAGTTTACTGCAACATGCTGTAATTTTATATCACAATTATGATTGCATGCATCAAAAATTTGAGTAAACATTGCTAAAAAGTCATACACACTCCAACATATGGTATCAATATAGTACAGATCGTACCCTCAAAAAATGAGTCCGCACACAGCTCCGTAAACACAAATGTAAAAAAATACAGTATTTTTTTATTTTATTTTGCGTTTTAGCTGTTTTTTGGTGTTTTTTTGCATTGACCTGCAGAATACCTAGGTTTAAAGTAAAAAAAAAAGAAAATGCAGATTTCTCATAATTAAGTCGTCATAAATTATAAATAACAGAAAAAAAGAAAAACAGACATACAGTACAGACCAAAAGTTTGGACAAACCTTCTCATTCAAAGAGTTTTCTTAATTTTCATGACTATGAAAATTGAAGATTCAGACTGAAGGCATCAAAACTATGAATTAACACATTTAGAATCATATACATAACAAAAAAGCGTAAAACAACTTAAAATATGTCATATTCTAGGTTCTTCAAAGTAGCCACCTTTTGCTTTGATTACTGCTTTGCACACTCTTGGCATTCTCTTGATGAGCTTCAAGAGGTAGTCACCTGAAATGGTTTTCACTTCACAGGTGTGCCCTGTCAGGTTTAATAAGTGGGATTTCTTGCCTTATAAATGGGGTTGGGACCATCAGTTGTGTTGTGGAGAAGTCAGCTGGATACACAGCTGATAGTCCTACTGAATTTGTATTATGGCAAGAAAAAAGCAGCTAAGTAAAGAAAAATGAGTGGCCATCATTACTTTAAGAAATGAAGGTCAGTCAGTCCGAAAAATTGGGAAAACTTTGAAAGTGTCCCCAAGTGCAGTCACAAAAACCATCAAGCGCTACAAAGAAACTGGCTCACATGCGGACCACCTCAGGAAAGGAAGACCAATAGTCACCTCTGCTGTGGAGGATAAGTTCATCCAAGTCACCAGCCTCAGAAATCGCAGGTTAACAGCAGCTTAGATTAGAGACCAGGTCAAAGCCACACAGAGTTCTAGCAGCAGACACATATCTATAACAACTGTTAAGAGGAGACTGTGTGAATCAGGCCTTCATGGTAGAATATCTGCTAGGAAACCACCGCTAAGGACAGGCAACAAGCAGAAGAGACTTGTTTGGGCTAAAGAACACAAGGAAATCTGTGCTTTGGTCTGATGAGTCCAAATTTGAGATCTTTGGTTCCAACCACCGTGTCTTTGTGCGACGCAGAAAAGGTGAACGGATGGACGGACTCTACATGCCTCGTTCCCACCGTGAAGCATGGAGGAGGAGGTGTGATGGTGTGGGGGTGCTTTTCTGGTGACACTGTTGGGGATTTATTCAAAATTGAAGGCATACTGAACCAGCATGGCTACCACAGCATCTTGCAGCGGCATGCTATTCCATCCGGTTTGCGTTTAGTTGGACCATCATTTATTTTTCAATAGGACAATGACCCCAAACACACCTCCAGGCTGTGTAAGGGCTATTTGACCATGAAGGAGAGTGATGGGGTGCTGCGCCAGATAACCTGGCCTCCACAGTCACCGGATCTGAACCCAATCGAGATGGTTTGGGGTGAGCTGGACCGCAGAGTGAAGGCAAAAGGGCCAACAAGTGCTAAGCATCTCTGGGAACTCCTTCAAGCCTGTTGGAAGACCATTTCAGGTGACTACCTCTTGAGAATGCCAAGAGTGTGCAAAGCAGTAATCAAAGCAAAAGGTGGCTACTTTGAAGAACCTAGAATATGACATATTTTCAGTTGTTTCACACTTTTTTGTTATGTATATAACTCCACATGTGTTAATTCATACGGAGCCCCGCAAGGTGGTGGCTGCAGGACTACGGTCTGACCACCACCAAGCACTCTCCCCATAGAAGTGATTGGAAGCGCACCGCGCATGACCAACCACCACTCCCATTCACTTCTATGGGCCAGACAGAAATTGCTGAGCAAGCGCATGGCTATTTGTGGTGGCTGCCACATAGAAAATAAATGGAGGGTGGCTGAGTATGCGCAGCATGCAATCCACCACTTTCAGGGCACCATTCTCAATATAGATGCGGGTCCCAGCAGTGGGACCCGCACCTATAAGACAATGGGGGCATATCCTAGCGATTTTCCCCAATTGTCTGGGATGAGACAATGCCTTTAACCTGTTCCAGACACATGATGTACCGGTACGGCATATTGACCCGGTACTTAAGGACGCATGACGTACCGGTGCGTCATGTGTATTTCCGATCAGAGTCGCCCGGCGGGCTGTGATTGGAACAAGGTACCTGCTCAAATCAATGAGCAGGCACCTTGGGTCAATGCGCGGGGGGGTCCTGTGACTCTCCCGTGTCGGCGATCGCCGCAAACTGCAGGTCAATTCAAACCTGCGGTTTGCGGCTTTTTATGGTGCTGCTGTGGTGCCATTGATCCCCATGCAGCTCTAGAGGGGGCCTGATGGCATGGAAGGCAGCGCAATGCCTTCCTAAAGCATCGGCGTTGCCTTCCTGTAACGAGCCTTTGAGATCCAGCCCCCTGGATCTCACAGGCCAGAAGCTGTATGAGCAATACACACTGTATTACTCATACCTCCAATGCATTCCAATACAGAAGTATTGGAAATGATTGTAAAGGATTAGACCCCCAAAAGTTGAAGTCCCAAAGTGGGACCAAAAATTTAGTGAAAAAAAAGTTGAAAAAATAAAGTTTCCCCCCAAAAAATTTAAAGTTTCAAGCAAAAAAAAAAGAAAACGTCATTTTCGCCAAATAAAGTAAAAAAAAATTGGTAAAAAATAAGGGAAAAAAAAGTTGACATATTATGTATCACTGTGTCCGTATCAACCGGCTCTATAAACATATCACATTGCTTTGTAACTGGAAAAAAATATTAAAATGGAAAATCTGCCAAAAAAGTGAAATTTTTAAATTGTATCTCAATTTTCTATTAAGTCTTGTGTAACACCTAAAGGGTTAAAAAAGTTTGTAAAATTTGTTTTGAATACCTTGAGGGGTGTAGTTTCTAGAATAGGGTGGTTTCTATTATGCAAGCCTCACAAAGTGACTTCAGACCTGAACTGGTCCTTGAAAAGTGGGTTTTTGAAAATTTCGGAAAAATATCAAGATTTGCTTCTAAACTTCTAAGCCTTGTAACTTCCCCCAAAAATTAAATGTCATTCCCAAAATGATCTAAACATGAAGTAGATATATGGGGAATGTAAAGTAATAACTATGTTTGTAGGTGTAACTATGTATTATAGAAGTAGATATATTTAAACTTGGAAATTTGCTAATTTTCCCATATTTTTGGAAAATTTGGTACTTTCTTATAAATAAAAATTTATTTTTTGGGCTCCATTTTACCAGTGTTGTGAAGTACAATATGTAACGAAAAAAATGGCCTGGATAAGTCAAAGCATTTTAAAGTTATCACCACATAAAGTGACACTGGTCAAATTTGCAAAAAATGGCCCGATCCCTAATGGGTTAATAGAAAAAAATAAAAAATTAGACATATTATGCATTGCTGCGTCTATAACGACTTGCTCTATAAAAATGACATGACCTATCCCTTCAGGTGAATACCATTAAAAAAACTGCCATTTTAATATTATACTTTTTTGGGGCAAGGGGACCTTGCCCCAAAAAAGTATAATATTAAACGATCAAAAAATCACATGCACCCAAAAAATTCAACAATAAATATGTCAACTCTTCCTGCAAAAAAGAAGCCCCTACACAAGATCATTGGCAGAAAAATAAAAATAAATATGGCTTTCAGAAATAGAAACATGATAAAAAAAAATGCTTTATTATGTAAAAAAAAAAAAGATAGACGAGATCAAATGTTCGCAAACCGCAAGTTCGTGGAGGGCCCTATTCACTTTAATGGCAGGCGAACATGAAAAACCTTCAGGTCATATTTGCAGCCACCAAATACTTACAAGAAGTGCCCAAATAGCCCCACAACATGGACAGTGACATACCAGAGGGGGATCAATGGCAAAAATTCCAACCAAAAATATGTATTTTATTAAGGGGCCATTTGCGTCTTAAAGGAAATTCTCAGAAATGTGCCCTGCTGGAGCCTAAAATTTTTTTATTTTAAGCCACGGGAGTACAGGCCCCCAAAATTAGGCATTCACCTGACAGAAAACATCAAGTGATTATGTGGCTGGAGGTATATTAGACGGTCATTGGATATCAATTTTACTGCAGACCAGTACAAATGGATGTCAAATACATATGTTTAAAAGAACAAAAAATATAAAATTGGATATAAAATCACCCCTCTTGAAAAAAAAAAAATCATAATAGTTGAAATTCGATAATACGTGGTCGTCACAGGTGTTGAATTCCGCTGTATTTACCTAAGACAGGGACCATTATTTGTTCTGGGTGGTGGTGGATATTTGTGGGCTGTCATGAGGAAATTCAATTAAACGTGGTTATCACAGGTGTTGAAATGCTCCGAGATCCATGCCTCATTTATTTTTAGAAATGTGAGGTAGTGCCAGCTCTGGCCACAGGTCAAGCCTGCACACCCAGTAGTCCAGGGGTTTCTCGCTTTTCAGAGCGTCAACATCGACTGTTATCACAATGTAGTTGGACACCTGTCTGTCTAGGCATTTCCTGATGCTGGATCCTGAAGGCGGCTGTCTATGGGTTGGCTGCAAAAATGATCTCATTTCTGAAGTGACCAACACATCTTCAAACCGCCCTCTTTTTGCATGTAAGATTGGTACTCGCAACTGTTTCTGTGTGGAAATTCCTCTGCCAGCGCCGCAACAGCAGAATGCAGCATCTCTTGCAGCAAGGCCTGGAAATGCTGCATTTTGACAGGCCTCTGTGATGCTGGCAACATGTCCACCATTTTGCATTTGTACCGGGGGTCTAATTACGTTGCCACCCAGTACTGGTCCTTGCCCTTCATGCTTTTTATATGGGGGTCCCTCTTCAAACACGGGAGCATGAGGCCCCCATTTGCACTAAATTTCATCGCCTAGGAGAATGTCGTCCTCGGTCTCATCCTCCTATACATGGACAACACCAGGTATCCCAGAAAAGTTTAAAGCCTGCTCTTTTTGCTCCTCCTCCTCCCCCAGGCACCATCCTTCTCTGACTCCTCTTCAGATTCCTGCTGACTTGTCTCAGATGGAGTAGCCCTCCCTCGGAATTCTTTAAGCATTGTGACTTCCTCATCTTCCTGCCCATGCACCTCGACGACTTGATCAATGAAATAACGCAATGCACGCTCCAGAAAGAAGGCCTAAGGTCACTGATTGCATCCTGGCTGTGACTGAACAGTTTGGTGATCTCATCAAATGGCCGCAGAAGTCTGCATGTGTCGCGCATGAGCAGCCACTGTCATGGTGAAAAAAAAAAAAGCTCCCAGAACCTGTCCTGCCACAGAGTTTGTACAGGTAGTTGTTAATGGCATGTTTCTGCTGGAGAAGACTATCAAGCATATACATGGTGGAGTTCCAGCACGTCAGGCAGTCACAAATCAGATGTCTGATGGGCAAGTGGTATCGCTGCTGAACATCAGCAAGGCGAGCCATGGCTGTGTAAAATCTAAATTGGACAGAGATTTTCCTGGCCTGCCGCAAGACGTCCTGGACCCCGGGGTATTTGGCAACGAATCGCTGCACTGCTAAGTTCAGGACGAGTGCCATGCATAGCACTCTTGTCATTTTGCCCTGTTTCAGAGCGTTTAGCAGATTGGCACTGTTGTCGCACACCACTTTACCAACTGTCAAATTGAGCGGGGTTAGACACTGATCGGCCTGTGATCGCAGAGCTGAAAGCAGTGCAGGAACAGTGTGGATCTTGGCTTCCAGGCACAACAGCCGCAGCACAGCATGGCCACAACACACCTGGCACGTCAAATATGTTCTGGGGAGCTTGGGGGGTGCAGCTGAAGAGGTGGTAGCAGTGGAAAAGGAGGAGTCATCCGAGGAGGAGACAGAGGATGGAGTAGGAGAAGAATAGGCAGGCCTGCATGCATTCCGCGGCGGTAACACCAAATCCACACGGGTGCCATGGGTCACATGCTTGTCGGCCGTCAGAAGGTTCACTCAGTGGGCAGTAAAAGTTATGTACCTTCCCTGCCCTTGTTTTCTAGACCACATGTCTGTAGTCAGATGTATCCTGGCACCGACACTGTGTGCCAGAGATATATTAACTTGCCGCTGAACATGGCCATACAGTTCAGGGATGCCCTTCTGGGAGAAATATTTCCTTCCACTGACCTTCCATTGCGGTGTGCCAATAGCCACACATTTTCTAAAGGCCTCCGAGTCCACCAATTTATATGGCAGTATTTGGCGGGCTAGCAGTTCTGACAAGCCAGCGGTCCGCAGTTGGGCAAGAGGATTATCCGGAGTCATTATTTTTTTATGCGCAAACATTTGGGCCACGGAAGCCTGCCTTCTGCCAGATGAACGCAACGACAGCACTGTGGAAGGTAGAGTGGAGGACAAAAGGTAGGAGAGATGAGAAGGAGAAGAGGCAGGATGTGGAGCACCATGAGTGTAGCTTTGTGGGTTCTGACGGCGTTGCTCCCACTGGGCTCGGTGATGGGAGGCCAGGTGCCTTCTTAAGGCAGTCATCCCAAGATGAGTGTTGTACTTACCGCAACTTATGCTTTGACAGCACAGGCTGCAGCTGACAAGTTAAAAAAGCCCACACCGTGGAGCCATGTGAGCACCAGATGTGACCGTGCATGGTGGATAGCTCGCTCCAGATATATTTGAAGTCTGCTTTTTGCCTCCTGTGCACTGCAAGTTCTGCCTGCTTCTCCTTCTTATAACCCCTATCTGCTGCGCTGTCTCTCCCTCTGAACTCACCTCCTCTTCCTCTCTTGTGGGCACACAAGTGACATCCATCGACACATCACCATCGTCACTTTCACCACCACTGACATTAGAGAACTCGGAGTAGGCAGCAACAGCGAGGACCACCCTGCTTGGGCTGTTCTGGGTACTGTCGTCAGATCGCTTGTTGCCACCTCCTCTTCCTCATCCGATGCCAAGTATGGCTGCACATCGGTAAGGTGTAATGGATGGGAAAAGAATTCTTATAACTCGAGTAGAGGTGCTATGGTGGTGGTGGTGTCTCTGGGGGTGCACACAGCAGAGAGTGAGGAGGGTGCTGATACAGAGGATGAGGAGGGTGCAGAAGAGGAAGGCTGGGTGAGCCACTCAACCAACTCTGGTGGGTCCATTGACGTGATCGCACACACCTTCTCCAACTTCCCATTTAGGCTTCGACCTAGTGCACCTGCTCGACCCATTCCACCTCTGCAGAACGACCTGCCTCTTTGCCATTTTCTAAATGATCCTGTGCCAAAGTCCGTAGAGAAGAGCAGTATTTGTGGAAGAAGGCATATAGAACCTCAATCAGTTTTTTTGGGGGGCAACTGGTATATCACACCAGTTGCGATTAGTTGTTCCGATGACGTTTGTCCTTCTGTATAGCTGCGGTATCTCAGCAGAACCGCACACAAATGCTGCACTATGCAAATGCACTGTATAGAAATTATATTATAGGTATATCACACCCTTGCCTCAATCAGATTTTTGGGGGGGCAACTAGTATATCACACCAGTTGCAATTTGTTGTTCCAATGGCGTTTGTCTGCCTGTATAGCTGCTGTATCTCAGCAGAACCGCACACTAATGCTGCACAATACAAATACACTATATAGAAATTATATTCTAGGTATATTGCACCCCTGCCTCAGTCAGATTTTTTGGGGGGCAACTGTTATATCACAACAGCTGCAATTAGCTGTTACAATGGCGTTTGTCCCTCTGTATAGCTGAGGTATCTCAGCAGAACCGCTCACAAATGCTGCACAATACAAATGCAGTATATAGATATTATATTCTGGGTATATCGCATCCCTGCCTCAATCAGATTTTTTGGGGGGGCAACTGTTATATCACACCAGTTGCAATTAGTTGTTCTAGTGACGTGTGTCCCTCTGTATAGCTGCGGTATCTTAGCAGAACCACACACAAATGCTGCACTATACAAATGCACTGTATAGAAATGATATTATAGGTATATCACACTCCTGCCTCAATCAGATTTTTTGGGGGGCAACTGTTATATCACACCAGTTGCAATTAGTTGTTCCAATAGCGTTTGCCCTTCTGTATAGCTTCAGTATCGCAGCAGAACCGCACACAACTGCTGCACAATACAAATGCACTATAATATACTTTCTATGTTAGAAAGTATATTATAAGTATATTACACCCCTCAGTATGTCACACCTATCGATAGCGGGCGAACCGCAAGGCCATCTCTAATTGTCACAGTGAAGTTCACTATGACATTGATTACCGTGTTTCTCGCTTTAGTAGCTCTTGGGCGTAATGGCTGCAATGTATGCCGTGTATGATGATTTCCTGATGAAGAAACGAAACACTCATTTATTGGGTGCCGTAATTCGATCATTTGTGCGCACATAAAAATGATTATTTACTGGAAGTAGATTGTGTTGGGTAATCATGATCTGCTTCCGGCAAACAACTAGTCAGTATGGGGAAGAACATTGACAGTGGTTATCACTGCTCCCCATACAATGGAGATTACTGCATGTAAATACAGCGTTCTCCTCCGTTAAAGAGCAGGAAATTGTCGGGAAGGAACGCATCCTTCCCAACAATCTCCTGCTTTGTCACCCTGTGTAAAGGGACCTTAACTGATTAGGTTATCAACTGCAATGAGCTGCTTAACCACCTCCCGACCGCCTAATGCAGGGATGCGTCCTGCGGGCGGCCGGGTTATTCCTCCTTGACGCACCGGAGCGTCATCTCGCGAGACGCGAGATTTCCTGTGAACGCGCGCTCACAGGAGCGCACGTTCACAGGATCGCGAGGTAAACAAGTTGATCTACAGCCTGCCAGCAGCGATTATTCGCTGGCAGGCTGTAGATGCGATTTTTTTTAACCCTAAAAAAGTATATTAGACACTGTTTTGTTAACAGCGTCTAATATACCTGCTACCTGGTCCTCTGGTGGTCCCTTTTGCTTGGATCGACCACCAGAGGACACAGGCAGCTCTGTAAGTAGCACCAATCACCACACTACGCTACACCCCCCCGTCACTTATTAACCCCTTATTAACCCCTGATCACCCCATATAGACTCCCTGATAACCCCACTGTCATTGATCACCCCCCTGTAAGGCTCCATTCAGACATCCGTATGTGTTTTGTGGATCCACGGATCTGCAAAACACGGACACCGGCAATGTGCTTTCCGCATTTTGCGGATCTGCACATTGCCAGAACTATATAGAAAATGCCTTTTCTTGTCCGCAATTGCGGACAAGAATAGGACATGTTCTAAAGGCTCTACAAAAAACGCAGTGTTCGCCCGATCAGGCCTGATCTTGTACGCACACTTGCGTTCAGTCTGCCCCACCACAGTGACAGAATTCTTTTTTTTTCTGATCACTGAAAAAACCCTGTAAAATCACTGCGGCACTATAAAGATCACTTTTGAGGGGCATGGCGAGTTCATAGAAGATTTTTTTTTGATTTTTTTTTGATTTTTTTTGACAAAAAATAAAATCTTACATGAACTCACCATACTCACGGAATCCAAATGCGTAAAAATGCCCTGTGAAATCCTAAAGGTACTCATTGGAATTTGGGCCCCTTTGCTCATCTTGGCTGCAAAAAAGTGTCACACATGTGGTATTGCTGTACTCAGGAGAAGTAGGGCAATGTGTTTTGGGGTGTATTTTTACATATACCCATGCTGGGTGAGAGAAATATCTCCGTAAATTGACAACTTTGTATAACAAAATGTAAAAAGTTGTCATTTACAGAGATATTTCTCACACACAGTATGGGTATATGTAAAAATAAACCCCAAAACACATTGCCCTACTTCTCCTGAGTGCGACGATACCACATGTGTGACACTTTTTTGCAGCCTAGGTGCGCAAAGGGGCCCAAATTCCAATAAGTACCTTTTAGGAGGGCATTTTTAGACATTTGGATTCCAGACTTCTTCTCACGCTTTAGGACCCCTAAAATGCCAGAGCACTATAAATACCCCACATGTGACCCCATTTTGGAAAGAAGACACCCCGAGGTATTCCATGAGGGGCATGGCGAGTTCATGTAAAATTTTATATTTTGTCACAAGTTAGTGGAATATGAGACTTTGTAAGAAAAAAAAATCTCCTGCTAACTTGTGCCAAAAAAAAAACTTCTATGAACTCGCCATGCCCCTCACAGAATACCTTGGGGTGTCTTCTTTCCAAAATGGGGTCACATGTGGGGTATTTATACTGCCCTGGCATTTTAGGGGCCCTAAAGCGTGAGAAGTAGTTTGGAATCCAAATGCCTAAAAATGCCCTCCTAAAAGGTACTCATTGGAATTTGGGCCCCTTCGCGCACCTAGGCTGCAAAAAAGGGTCACACATGTGGTATCGCCGTACTCAGGAGAAGTAGGGCAATGTGTTTTGGTGTGTATTTTTACATATACCCATGCTGGTTGAGATAAATATCTCTGTAAAATGACAACTTTGTATTAAAAAAATGGGAAAAGTTGTCTTTTACAGAGATATTTATCTCACCCAGTATGGGTATATGTAAAAATACACCCCAAAACACATTACATAGTAACATAGTACATAAGGCCGAAAAAAGACACTTGTCCATCCAGTTCGGCCTGTCATCCTGCAAGTTGATCCAGAGGAAGGCAAAAAAAAAAACTGAGGTAGAAGCCAATTTTCCTCACTTTAGGGGAATAAAAAATTCCTTCCCGACTCCAATCAGGCAATCAGAATAACTCACTGGATCAATGACCCCTCTCTAGTAGCTATAGCCTGTAATATTATTGCACTACAGAAATACATCCAGGCCCCTCTTGAATTCCTTTATTGTACTCACCATCACCACCTCCTCAGGCAGAGAGGCCCATAGTCTCACTGCTCTTACCGTAAAGAATCCTCTTCTATGTTTGTGTACAAACCTTCTTTCCTCTAGACGCAGAGGATGTCCCCTCGTCACAGTCACAGTCCTGGGGATAAATAGATGATGGGAGAGATCTCTGTACTGACCCCTGATATATTTATACATAGTAATTAGACCTCCCCTCAGTCGTCTTTTTTCTAAAGTGAATAACCCTAATTTTGAAATTTTGATAATCTTTCAGGGTACTGTAGTTGCTCCATTCCAGTTATTACTTTAGTTGCCCTCCTCTGGACCCTCTCCAGCTATGTGTGTCTTGTTCACTGGAGCCCAGAACTGTACACAGTACTCCATGTGTGGTCTGACTAATGATTTGTAAAGTGGTAGGACTATGTTCTCATCACGGGCATCTATGCCCCTTTTGATGAAACCTATTATCTTATTGGCCTTGGCAGCAGCTGCCTGACACTGGTTTTTGCAGCTTAGTTTGCTGTTTATTAAAATTCCTAGATCCTTTTCCATGTCAGTGTTACCGAGTGTTTTACCATTTAGTATGTACGGGTGACTTGAATTATTCCTTCCCATGTGCATAACTTTACATTTGTCAGTGTTAAACCTCATCTGCCACTTATGTGCCCAAGCCTCCAATCTATCCAGATCCCTCTGTAGTAGTATACTGTCCGTGTTAATTACTTTACACAGTTTAGTGTCATCTGCGAAAATTGATATTTTACTATGCAAGCCTTCTACAAGATCAATAATACATATATTGAAGTGAATAGGGCCCAATACTGACCCCTGAGGTACTCCACTAGTGACAGTGACCCAATCTGAGTATGTACCGTTAATAACCACCCTCTGTTTTCTAAAATTGAGCCAGTTACTTACCCATTTACAGACGTTTTCTCCCAGTCCGAGCATTCTCATTTTATATACTAACCTTTTATGTGGTACAGTGTCAAATGCTTTGGAGAAGTCCAGATACACGACATCCATTGATTCGCTGCTGTCAAGTCTAGAACTTACCTGCTCATAAAAACTGATTAAATTAGTTTGACATGACCGATTCCTCACAAAGCCATGCTGATATGGCGTTATTTGCTTATTTCCGTTAAGATGCTCTAACATAGCATCCCTCAGAAAACCTTCAAACAGTTTACCCACAACAGATGTTAAACTTACCGGCCTATAGTTTCCAGGCTCTATTTTTGGACCCTTTTTGAATATTGGCACCACATTTGCCATGCGCCAATCCTGTGGGACATTCCCTGTCAGTATAGAATCTGCAAATATCAGAAATAAGGGTCTGGCTATGACATTACTTAATTCCCTTAGGATACGGGGGTGTATGTCCATACCACATGTGTGACACTTTTTTGCAGCCTAGGTGCGCAAATGGGCCCAAATTCCAATGAGTACTTTTAGGATTTCACAGGACATTTTTTAAGCATTTGGATTCCAAACTACTTCTCACACTTTAGGTCCCCTAAAATGCCAGGACAGTATAAATACCCCACAAGTGACCCCATTTTGGAAAGAAGACACCTCAAGGTATTCCTTGCGGGGCATGGCGAGTTCATGTAAAATTTTATTTTTTGTCACAAGTTAATGGAATATGAGACTTTGTAAGAAAAAATAAATTCCAATTCCGCTAACTTGTGACAAAAAATAAAAAACTTTCATGAACTTACTATGCCCATGAGCGAATACCTTAGGGCAGGCATGTCCAAACTGCGGCCCTCCAGCTGTTGCAAAACTACAACTCCCAGCATGCCTGGGTAGCTTACAGCTATTAGGGCATGCTGGGAGTTGTAGTTTTGCAACAGCTGGAGGGCCGCAGTTTGGACATGCCTGCCTTAGGGTGTCTAATTTCCAAAATGGGGTCATTTGTGGAGTGTTTCTACTGTCTGGGCATCGTAGAACCTCAGGAAACATGACAGGTGTTTAGAAAGTCAAAGTGCGTAAATTAATTTTTTTGCACCATAGTTTGTAAATGCTATAACCTTTACCGAAACCAATAAATATACACTTATTACATTTTTTTTTATCAAAGACATGTAGAACAATACATTTAGAGAATAATTTTTATAGAAATCGAGTTTTATTTGAAAAATTTTACAACAGAAATTGAAAAATTTCATTTTTTTCCCAAAATTTCGGTCAATTTTGATTAATATAAAAAAACTTAAAAATGTCAGCAGCAATGAAATACCACCAAATGAAAGCTCTATTAGTGAGAAGAAAAGGAGGTAAAATCCATTTGGGTTGTAAGTTGTATGACCGAGCAATAAACCGCGAAAGTAGTGTAGTGCAGAATTGTAAAAAGTGGTCTGGTCATTAAGGGGGTTTAAGCTAGGGGGGCTGAAGTGGTTAAGGAGAAACAATTTGAAATAGTGCAGTGCACAATACCGTTCCGTTTTTCACACTGTATTGTGTGCTAAACTGCAAATATTCATGTGCATGAGCCCAAAAAATGAACAAGTAATATTTATTTTTGGTAGCTGTAGGGTGGGCCCCTAGAATTATTTCCACTGGTGGTCTCTAGGCACCCCAGTCCAATATTGGTAGTAGTTATCCAATACTGTCCAAACTGCTCATAATTATGATATTTCAGAAGACTTAAAGGTAGGCAGACAATGTCATAG
Organism: Bufo gargarizans; assembly: GCF_014858855.1. Classification (NCBI taxonomy): domain Eukaryota; kingdom Metazoa; phylum Chordata; class Amphibia; order Anura; family Bufonidae; genus Bufo; species Bufo gargarizans. The sequence continues at coordinate 259,654,815 of NC_058083.1, forward strand.
AGCATCAGGAAATGCTAGCAGAATGCTTGGGTGAATAGGGAGAGGCATTACCAGTAGAAAGCGGGAGGAGCTCATGCCACTCTACAGAGCACTAGTGAGACCTTATTTGGAGTATTGTGCACAGTATTGGAGACCATATCTCCAGAAAGATATTTATACTTTGGAGAGAGTTCAGAGAAGAGCTACTAAACTAGTATATGGATTGCAGGATAAAACTTACCAGGAAAGATTAAAGTACCTTAACATATATAGCTTTGAAGAAAGACGAGACAGAGGGGGATATGATAGAAACTTTTAAATACATAAAGGGAATCAACAAGGTAAAGGAGGAGAGAATATTTAAAAGAAGAAAAACTGCTACAAGAGGACATCGTTTTAAATTAGAGGGGCAAAGGTTTAAAAGTAATATCAGAAAGTATTACTTTAGTGAGAGAGTAGTGGATGCATGGAATAGCCTTCCTGCAGAAGTGGTAGCTGCAAATACAGTGAAGGAGTTTAAGCATGGATGGGATAGGCATAAGGCCACCCTTCATATAAGATAGGGCCAGGGGCTATTTATAGTACTCAGTATATTGGGCAGACTAGATGGGCCAAATGGTTCTTATCTGACGACACATTCTATGTTTCTATGTGTTCTTGAGAGGGGAATAAGCTGCTACCAGACATCTCTGAAACCAAAAGGAGCAAGATGTTAAAATCCAACACCCCAATTCTGCATTCCTTTAATATCTTCCAGGGACACCCCCATACATATTACATGTTTTTCAGGTCCCATTCACATCAATGGGTTCAGCCGGCATTTATATAATGTTTATGGCCACCTTTAATATATTTATTATCTTACATGTGCTAGAAAAGTGGCATTAAAAAGTTGCAACCTGTGTGTCGGTCTTGATAAATCTTCCCCATAGTGCTTTGTTTTCCAACGCTCTAAATTACTACAACTTCAGGCTACAACCCTGGAAACATCTGTTAATATTGCAGCGATTTTTTTTATATGCTCAATAAGCAGGAATTGAGTACAACAAGATCCATAATTCCAGCATTTTACTACATTTAAATTTTCTTTTTTTATTCTTATTTTTTATGTTTTACTTTAGCATTTGGATTTTGTGTACATTGAATAAAATATGATTCTTTCATTTCACATTTTCTTCAATACATAATTTTACTTTAAATGGTACAATTATGTTAACCATACGTTTAGATAAAACTTAAGACTTTTTCTACACATTTCTAAAGAACAATCCAATATCCGCTTAGCCTTTTAAAGCTGATAAAAATAGTGTTGCTTTTTTGAGTGTAAGGGCTTAAAGCTAAAGTAGCTTCAGACATATTTCTAATTATATTTGGTTCACCCTAAATTCCACTAAATATTTTAGGGAAAATCTGTTGTTTTTTTACTGCTTTCCTTAAGGTTTTCAAACACACTGTAGGGATTTCCAAATGTGCTCTACTACAAACTTCACTAAAGTTTGTAAGATTATTAGGGGTACAGATAGGGTGATCTGTCACAAAGACCAGGTTCGTCGGACTGTGTGTTGTCTTCCTGGCGCTCGAGTTTGACACATGACGGATCGGGTTGACAGATTACTGGGAGGGGCTGGAGAAGATCCAGCATCTCATGGTCCATATCGGAACCAATGACAAAGTTAGAGGTAGGTGGAGCGTCCTTAAAAATTATTTTAGGGATTTAGGTCAAAAGCTTAGGGCAAGGACCTTAAAGGTAGTGTTTTCTGAATACTACCTGTACCACAAGACACACAAGAATGGCAGCGGGAGATTAGGGAAGTTAACAAGTGGCTCAAGAACTGGTGTAGGAAGGAGGGGTTTGGGTTTCTGGAGAACTGGACTGACTTCTCTGTTGACTACAGGCTCTATCTTAGGGACGGGCTGCACCTCAATGGGAAAGGGGCAGCTGTTTTGGGGGAGAAGATGGCTAGAAGGTTGGAGGAGTGTTTAAACTAGGGACTGGGGAAGAGGGTAATTATGTTACAGAATAGGATGATAGAGACCGGGTGCAAGGTAATGTAACTGGTTGAGTAATAGAAGGAGGGACTAGAACAGTTCCCAAGGAAAGGTGTAGGGTAAAAGAATATATACATAAACCTCTTCATTGTAGGTATACTAATACCAGAAGCCTGACTAATAAAATGGGGAGCTAGAATTAGGGATGTGTGGAGGACTATGACATATTGGGAATAACTGAGACATGGCTGGATGATAGCTATGACTGGGCAGTTATGGAATCAGCTATATTCTATGGTGTGGTTTGTTGGGGGAGCAGCTTATCTGTGGCTGAGAGACAGAGATTTGATGAACTCATTAAGAAGGCCAGCTCTGTCCTAGGTTGTCCCCTTGATCCAGTGCAGGAGATGGGTGACAGAAGAATTCTAGCATAATTAACATCACTGTTAGACAATATCTCCAGCCCCATGCATGAAGCTGTTGTGGAGCTGGAGAGCTCCTTCAGTGACAAACTGCTGCATCCTAGGTGCACAAAGCATTTGACACTGTACCGGATAAAAGGCTAGTATATAAAATGAGAATGCTTGGACTGGGAGAAAATGTCTGTATGTGGGTAAGTAACTGGCTCAGTGATAGAAAACAGAGGATGGTTATTAACGGTACACACTCAGATTGGGTCACTGTCACTAGTGGAGTACTTCAGCTGTCAGTCCATTGGGCCCTATTATCTTTTTTTTTCTCAAATCTTTATTTTATGTTTGACAATAACATCATCAATCAACAAGACAATTGCAGTAATAAAAACAATGAACAGTAAAGATATACTCCATTATCCTAGATAATCACATATTTTGTCAGATACAGTTAAAATATAGTGCCTAAGTAGCTGTAAACGCAACACGATATAGAACGAGACATAGTCTTGGACCTCTAGATAGCCCATGGTAATGTGTACTCCGATACCCATGCAAATTGAATTTCATGAGACCACGACCAGCTCCATCACTGATAACTCCAATAAAATGCATTCCTATACTAGTCCCTCAACCAATGTAATTCTTATACCATTCAGACCATCTTTCCAAGATTAAAATAAAACTGTCATGAGAGAGTGTCTCCCAGCTAGTCAGTTCTTCTAACTGATAAACCTCCTGTACCTTAGCAACCCACTCTCTCAGACTGGGAATCTCCTTGGATAGCCAATATTTTGGAATTAGTAACTTTGCCGCTGCAATCAATTGAGCAGGTAATGAATTTTTGGCCAACTTGTATTGACTATTAGGAATATTGAGCAGGGCCACTAATGGAGTGATGGGGGAGCTAATCTTGCATATTTTTTGGACCTCCTTCGACACTGAATCCCAATTTTTTTTAATTTGTGGGCATGACCACCATATGTGATGCATGGAGCCTGTAGCTTCCCCGCACCTCCAGCAGTCAGCCGATATTGAAGGGGTAATGGAATGCATCCTATCTGGAGTTTTATACCATCTCGTGTTTATTTTAAAAGCATTTTCCTGGATCTTAATACATCTTGAGTAACCATGTGAATGGGCAAGTATTCTTTCAATTATGTCATCATCTAAAGAATGTCCAGACTCCTTTTCCCACTGTACAACAAATGACGGTTTGGAGTCAGAGTCAAACTCTAGTATTTTGTTGTAGAGTTTTGAGACAGTGCCCTTCGTGTGCACTGATTGACTCCATATTGCATCATACCATGTAGGGGTATAACTACTCGTAGTGTGTAATAAATACCAAGTGCACACCTTCCTAAACTGAGAATAATAATGGGTTGCAGCCGATGGGATGTGCTTGAACTTGACTCTCAAAGTCTGGATAGTGGGAACTATTCTATTCTATTCTAAGATATTGCCAATTGCGATATCGCCAATCGCCACATCTCCTAGTGCTGCACACAATCCCATATCATCATGAAAATCGGCTTGTTATAAGTAGGGAAGGTACCTAATAGGAGTAAAGGGCGATAGGCAACTGGAGGGATGTAAATGTTTCGCCAGTCTATCCATCATGCCTCTTAAGGAGCTAGGGAGATTACTCCCATGAATGGGCCTCTTACATGGATCCCATAGCATAGCTAAATTTCTCGGCCCTAGTATCTTCCTAGCAATCTGACAGCCTAATTTAGTATTTCGGGGATTTGCTACTTCTGAGTGTAGTCTCATTTGAATTGCTCCACAATATCCACTAATATCTGGCAATCCAAAGCCTCCTTTGTATCTAGGCAAAATCAGTCTCCTATAAGCTAATCGGGGTTTCGCCTGATTCCAGACAAACGTGGAAAACGTTTTCTGTACTTGAGCCAGATAGTGCCGAGGTAGAGCTACAGGCAAAGTCTGCATCAAATACAGAAACTTAGGGAGGATATACGTTTTCAGCACATTCTTCCTACCTAACCAAGTTAAAAAGGGGACTTTCAGTTCCTTTAATTGGGCTTTAATGTCTGCTAATAACTTGGGATAGTTTTGTAAAAACAGTTGATCGGGGTTTTTAGTTATGTGTACTCCCAAGTAACATATACTATCTGGATGCCATTGAAAGGGGTAGTTTGCCTTAAGTTGAGCTATGGTGGTTTGGCAAATGTTAATTCCTAATGCTACTACAGTTTATTTTGAAATTGGACAGATTTCCGAATACATCAGACTGTCTCAGTAATGCTGGGAATGCTTCTAGTGGGTTGGATATTAATAAAAGCATATCATCGGCAAATGCCGCAACTTTGTGGGTCTGAGAGCCTATGCTAAGCTCCTGAATGTCCCCATCTTGTCTTATTGCCTGAAGGAAGGTCTCTAAACACAATATGAATAAAGTAGGTGACAATGGGCAACCTTGACGGGTTCCATTTCGTATTTCAAAATGGGGCGTGAGTTTCCCATTTATACGTATCCTTGCCGTGGGTGAGGAGTACAGAGACAGCACAGCGGCAACAAATTGAGGGGGAAAGCCAAATCTATATAAAGTGGCTTCCATGAACTGCCAATCCACCCTATCAAAAGCCTTTTCGGCATCAGTGCTCAAAAAAGTGAGCCCTTTCCCATGCGACAAAGCATACTGCTGAGCTTGTAATACCCGAAATGTTCTGTCTCTGCACTCTCTCCTACAAAACCTGATTGTTCAGAGGAGACTAATTCCTTAAGTAAGGACGCGACCCTATGTGCCAAAATCTTAGCCCAAAGTTTGATGTCTGCGTTAAGTAATGATATTGGCCTATAGCTAGCAGGTAGGGCTGGATCTTTGCCTGGCTTGGGCAACACAGTAATATGTGCTTCAAAAGATTGTCTGGGCAAAGGTACTCCTTGTAGTAGGGCATTGAAGAGGGAGACAAGATGGGGACCTAGTATGGGGAGGAATTTCCTGTAATAAGCTACTGTTAGACCATCCGGTCCCGGACTCTTGCCTTTGAGAATAGTTTTTAGAACTTTCTCTACCTCACCTAATGTTATAGGAGCTATCAGTGCTTCCTTGTCTGCTCCAGACAACATAGGTAATTTAAGATTCTTCAAGTAGGTCGCGATCTTATTACATTTTTCCTTAGAAACTCCACTAGGCTCATCCTTTCTTATATTATATAAATTGTGGTAGAAAGTTGTGAACACTTTAGATATCTCACCATTTTTTTGACCTATAGGAAAAAATTGCGTTGCATGTGACATATGTGACCAGGAATGGAGTAAAAACATTAAATACATAAAGAAAATAAACCAACAGTAAACCAAATAGGAACCGCATGACAAATCTGATAACCGCCACGTCTAGGTTGTAATTCCTTTCGGTAGGGGGGGGGGGGGTGATCAGTTGTCAATAGTATATCCTGATCAGCCTAGATCCCCTCTCAGCCCAATTGGATAAACTAAAAATGACAATTAACCACCCATCAGCTATCTAAGAACTCCCTTAATATGGATGAATTAGGTTCAATTGAAAATAGTATCAATAACTTATGACTCTAGGACAGTATAACCTGTCTTCCAGAAAATATTAAAGCCTAGCATATACAGGTCCTTTTAAAAAATGTGCATATTGTGATAAAGTTCATTATTTTCTGTAATGTACTGATAAACATTAGACTTTCATATATTTTAGATTCATTACACACCAACTGAATTAGTTCAAGCCTTTTATTGTTTTAATATTGATGATTTTGGCATATAGCTCCTGAAAACCCAAATTTCCTATCTCAAACAATTAGCATATTTCATCCGACCAATAAAAGAAAAGTATCTTTAATACAAAAAAAGTCAACCTTCAAATAATTATGTTCAGTTATGCACTCAATACTTGGTCGGGAATCCTTTTGCAGAAATGACTGCTTCAATGCGGCGTAGCATGGAGGCAATCAGCCTGTGGCACTGCTGAGGTGTTATGGAGGCCCAGGATGCTTCGATAGTGGCCTTAAGCTCATCCAGAGTGTTGGGTCTTGCGTCTCTCAACTTTCTCTTCCCAATATCCCACAGATTCTCTATGGGGTTCAGGTCAGGAGAGTTGGCAGGCCAATTGAGCACAGTAATACCATGGTCAGTATACCATTTACCAGTGGTTTTGGCACTGTGAACAGGTGCCAGGTCGTGCTGAAAAATGAAATCTTCATCTCCATAAAGCTTTTCAGCAGATGGAAGCATGAAGTGCTCCAAAATCTCCTGATAGCTAGCTGCATTGACCCTGCCCTTGATAAAAACACAGTGGACCAACACCAGCAGCTGACATGGCACCCCAGACCATCACTGACTGTGGGTACTTGACACTGGACTTCAGGTATTTTGGCATTTCCCTCTCCCCAGTCTTCCTCCAGACTCTGGCACCTTGATTTCCGAATGACATGCAACAGTCCAGTGCTGCTTCTCTGTAGCCCAGGTCAGGCGCTTCTGCCGCTGTTTCTGGTTCAAAAGTGGCTTGACCTGGGGAATGCGGCACCTGTAGCCCATTTCCTGCACACGCCTGTACACGGTGGCTCTGGATGTTTCTACTCCAGACTCAGTCCACTGCTTCCGCAGGTCCCCCAAGGTCTGGAATCGGTCCTTCCCCACAATCTTCCTCAGGGTCCGGTCACCTCTTCTCGTTGTGCAGCATTTTCTGCCACACTTTTTCCTTCCCACAGACTTCCCACTGAGGTGCCTTGATACAGCACTCTGGGAATAGCCTATTCGTTGAAATATGCTAATTTTTTTAGATAGGAATTTTGGGTTTTCATGAGCTATATGCCAAAATCATCAATATTAAAACAATAAAAGGCTTGAACTAATTCAGTTGGTGTGTAATGAATCTAAAATATATGAAAGTCTAATGTTTATCAGTACATTACAGAAAATAATGAACTTTATTACTAATTTTTTTTAGAAAGACCTGTATATAGCGCAATACAAGGCTAGTACAAAGCAAGAAAAGCAATGCAACAGCATAACGGTTATTCAAACTAAAGAATGAACGGCAATAAAGCAAACCCGGCTGAACCCAACAGCCCATCTGTCCAGAGATCAGGTGTCCATTTCTCTGTTCACCGCCTTCCTGCTACGACTTGATTTTTGCTGCTTTGGTTTCATCCAGGGCAATATTTTAGGTAAAGGTGGTAGCTCTTCCTCAGATGCCACTGGTAACCATGAGGGGACTTCAACAGGCGGTATGTCCATCATATCCCAGAACGGTATCAGATCTGCAGGAGTACGGACAGTAAACCGGCGGTTCCCTGTAGAGATCAGTAAGCCAAAAGGGAATAGCCACCGATATGGAATCTTTGAAGTACGCAAAAGATCAGTCAACGGTTTCAGCAACCTTCGTTTTTGTAGTGTGGAGGCCGCCAAGTCCTGGAAGATCTGTATGCTCCTGCCCTGTAGTGTTAATTCTCCTTTCTCCCGTGCCTTGTGCAAAACTTCCTCCGCATCTCTGTAGCTTATTAAGCCACATATAATGTCCCTGGGATTTTCAGAGGATCCTGGTTTGGGCCTCAGCGCCCGGTGTACTCTTTCAATTATAATGCCTTTGGCTCTGTCCGGGCCCAATAAAGAAGTGAATAATGAGTCCATAACTGCAAACAAGTTCTCACTGGTATCAGCCTTAGGGAGACCTCTGATTCTTATGTTGCGCCTTCGATTCCTATTTTGTAACAAGCTGTTCATGGCTCTGGTGTGTGAGCCCAGTGAGCTTTTAATTGCAGTATTAAAGGCAATCATGGTGTCTTGGGCCTGCTCCAGGGACTCCACTCTGTCCCCAATATGGCGGACCTCTTCCTTTATAGTGGTTAGATCGGCAGCGATCGGAGCTAAAGCCCTCTGAAGAGCACTTTCCAAAAAATCTCGGGTAAGAGCCGCCGGGTCTCGCCCTGCGTGCAGTCTGCTCACCTCACATGATCCATCAAGTGCCGCTGCACCACTAGCGTCTCCGGCCACTTCTCCTTCCTCGCTACGCTTCGGCGCCATCTTGCTTGAGCGCACGGGTATCCGAGTAGCCGGCTTCTGGAGATACTTCTCCATGTCGGAGTGCTGCGGGAGGTCTCTCCTTTGCTCTGCGGTGGATCTAGATGCGTCCTTCGGTTGAATCTTCATCCCTGTAGTCGGGTGGTGCTTAGAAAAGTGCTGAAACGGGATCTAGTGGCAGGAGCTCTGTTCTCAAGCAGCCGCCATCGAGCTTGGTCAGGCCACGCCCCGGGCCCTATTATCTTTAATATATTTATTAATGATCTTGTAGAACAATAAAATAATTTTTTTTGCAGATGACACTAAACTGTGTAAAGTAATTAACACAGAAGAGGACAGAATACTGCTACAGATGGATCTGGATAGATTGGAGGCTTGGGCAGATAAGTGGAAGATGAGGTTTGACACAGACAAATGTAAGGTTATGCACATGGGAAGGAATAATGAAAGTCACCAGTACATACTAAATGGTAAAAAACGGGGTAACACTGACATTGAAAAGGACCTAAGGATTTTGGTGAACAGCAAACTCAGCTATAGAAACCAGTGTCAGGCAGCTGCTGCCAAGGCCAATCAGATAATAGGTTGCATCAAAAGGGGTATAGATGCCCGTGATGAGAACATAGTGCTACCACTCTACAAATCATTAGATCAGATTACACATGGAGTACTGTTTAACAGTTCTGGGCTCCTGTGAAGAAGGCAGACATAGCAGAGCTGGAGAGGGTTCAGAGGAGGGCAATTAAAGTAATAACTGGAATGGATAGACTACAGTACCCTGAAATATTATCAAAATTGAGGTTATTCACTTTAGAAAAAAGACAACCAAAGGGAGATCTAATAACTATGTATAAGTATATCAGGGGTCAGTACAGAGATCTCTCCCATCATCTATTTATCCCCAGGACTGTGACTGTGACGAGGGGACATCATCTGCGTTTGGAGAAAAGAAGGTTTGTACACAAACATAGAAGAGGATTCTTTATGGCAAAACAGTGAGACTATGGAACTCTCTGTCTGAGGAGGTGGTGATGGTGAGTTCACTAAAATAATAATATTACAGGCTATAGTTACTATAGATTAATCCTTGATCCAGGTTGTTATTCTGATTGCCTGATTGGAGTCAGTAAGGAATTTTTTTCCCCTTAAGTGAGGAAAATTGGTTTCTACCTCACAGTTTTTTTTTTTTGCCTTCCTCTGGATCAACTTGCAGGATAACAGACTGAACTGGATGGACAGATGTATTTTTTCGGCCTTATAAACTATGTTACTATCTGCTGGATGGATACTCATTCAATTATTCCCCAAGACAAATTCCCCTTGAACATGCCATTTCCTCACCTATAGCATTATTAATATTTTAAACACACCTTCCTATTAATGGGTCAAAGAAATTTAAATTTAGAACCTTGATTTTTTAAGTTTAATGTTACCCACCTTTTGCCAAATTCACATACCACGTCAGATACATCTTTACACAGTTTGGGCACTCAAAAATTTACTAAAATAGAAATGGTCACCCCTTTGCTGCTGCAATGGCCTTCACTTTTGAGGCAAGCTATTCTAATAGATTTTGGTATATATTTGACCTTAGCTATAGAGCAAAACTATTTTTATGATCTTGTTTGAAGCATAGGGCATTGTCATGGTTAAGCAGGAAATATGCTTTTCAAACTGTTGCTGAATATGGAAAACACAATTTGTGTAATTGCATCAGAGAGACATACATTTATTTAATAGCAAGCAGAGGCGTAGCTATAGAGGGTGCAGGGGTAGCAGTCGTTACCGGGCCCAGGAGCCTGAGGGGGCCCAAAGACTCTTGTACCACATGAGAAGACACCTGTTTTTTAGAAGGTGCATGCTGATCAAGTTACACCTCTGGTTGGAGGGAAGGGGTTAGGTAAAAATTTGGCATGGGGGTGTCATTTCAGTTTTTGCCTCAGGCAGCACAAAGGCAATGTGCTTCTCTGTCCCCTGGCTGCAAAGCACTGAGGGAAGAGGGGCCCAAGCTGAACTCTTGCACCAGGGCCCATGAGCCTTTAGCTATGTCCCTGATAGCAAGTATCATAAATCCATAGTGGTGTCATGATTTATTATAGAAAGTTTATTTGCTTTGATTTTACATGAAGAGTTTGGTATTTGCTAATTTTTAGCTTTTTTTCACAGTTATTTTTAGTTCACAAATGCTGCAGGCAGGTGTGACTTTAAAGGGGTATTCCAGTTGTTTGAAGTTATTTCCTATTGTGTGCATTGTGTACATTCTTGATGATAGAGAGCTCTGTGTAGGCAGGCATATCAACAATTATACGATCAAGAAAAAAAAAAAAGGACCTCGACGCGCGTTTCACCTCAACTACGCACGTTTCACCTCCTGACAAAGCCGTTGAGGTGAAATGCGCGTCGAGGTCCTTGCGCTTAGGGTTCAGTATCCTCCTGCATTCATTATGGCTTCAGGTACGTCCTATGTATAGCATTGCCCTATATTTTTATATGGTCTTTCATTATATCCATATTAGGCCTCTTTGATACCCTTCAATATATTGCTATACCCTGGGATCCAGCGGTAGACTATACTTGAGTTACTATCTTTTATTATATTTGTCTGTCTTGATCGCCTATGACCCTTGGACGTTGTGGTGCTATTCATGGACATCCAGCGATAATCGGTTTCCATCTTTGATTATATAGCCCAGACTTGGGCACTAGTGTTACATAATCCTGGCTGTCCTTGACTTTCCACCACGTTTACCTGTGTGCCATCCATGCTTATTGTTGCATGGATATAGATATATATGCAGTGTGTATACTGCCCTTCGCTTCTCTGTATTCTGTATATCATCCCGTGCTATCTAGGTGTCCTATCTTTTTCCTCAGTTAGAATAGGCATTTTTGTAGAATGACATTTACAGAAGATCTTGAAAATACTTTTCTTCAGTTTTCTTTGTTTAGTTGGATTACTTTAATCTCTCTGTATTGTTGAAACGGAGATGAAATAACCTTTTATTAAAAATGTTACAAAAAACCACATGCTTTCAAAGGGTGTCCTAATTTTTTCACATGACTGTATGTTTGTAGCGCAACTTGTGCTAAATTGCTCAGTGTTAGGGCGAGCTGTGCATAGGAAGACAGACATAGGAGGACAGACAGTGTAGGGAGTGTAATAGACTTTATTTTTATACAAAAAACTTTTCAGAGATCCAAAAGTCCTTTGAAGGACTATTGTGTGTGACATCAGCAATATATTTTTTATTCTGTGTTTACTCAAATGCTCGCTGCTCACAATTAAGGATGGCGCTTTGCATGTTAAAGAAGTGGAAATGGGTGAAGACATTAAACAGGATGATAGCCAGACCACCCTCAGTTCGTCTTCTCAGTGCAAATTGTACAATGAAGAGGAGGAGGAGCTGGAGACGGTTGCCTTCGCTACAGAGAGTAGTACCCATGGAAGTTTAATTCCATCTGTTCTACATGAGTGGGCAGAAGAGAAGGAAGAGGATGAGGACATTGAGAGTGATCCTCCTGATGACGATAGGTCTTGCCTGTTGGTACTCTGGCACACATGGCTGACTTCATGTTAGGCTGCCTTTCCCGTGACCCGCGAATAATACGCATTTTAAAAAACAAAGATTACTGGGATGAGAAAAACGGTACAATACCAGAAGATCCTTGTTGAAAAATTGCTTCAAAAATTTCAATTTGGCAACGCTGGTAGCAGAGTCCGTAGTTCCTTGGCCAACTGAGAAGGGGAGACAAGTGAAACACATAGCAGTTCCAACAGAGGCAGGGCCACACGTTCCAAAGCCTGGGGCAGTTTCATGACACCCTGCCAGCACCCTCACCCTGATGCGTGGCCCAGTGTCACAAGGAGGGAAAAAAATTGGAAGATGCTGAAGGAGTACATACAGTAACAGACCATGTCAGTGTCCTCAATGATCACTGTGCCTTACAACTACTGGGTGTCCAAGCTGGACACATGGCACAAACTTGGCGCTCTACGCCTTGGATGTGCTGGCCTACCCTGCCACCAGCGTTTTGTCTTAGCAGCAGGGCTCGAGTCCTGTGGGAATGTGTGGGAATGGCGTTCCTGCACTTTTTTCATAGCAGGAACGCCGTTCCCTTTCAGGGCTGCCCGTCTTTAACGCCAGGCAAAAGGATCAGGAAGCGGTGAAGGCTTTATACTCACCGCTTTCTGGAGCTCTGCAGGTAACTCTGGAAGTTAAAATATACCATCGGATTGGAGAAAACTCTGATCCAAAGGCATATTCTAAATCCGAGGTGATGGGGACACTGCATCATTGGTGGGCAGTGAGCCCTCCCCGGTATTAAAATCATTGGTGGGCAGTGCGCCACCCCCGCCCTACTCAGTATTAAAATCATTGGTGGGCAGTGCTCCCTCCCTGTTATTAAAATCATTGGTGGGCAGTGCACCCTCCCCCGCCCTTCCCAGTATTAAAATCATTGGTGGGCAGTTCGCCCTCCCCAGAATTAAAATCATTGGTGGGCAGTGCTCCCCCACATCATTGGTGGCAGCGGCAGTTCCAATCGGAGTCCCAGCAGTGTAATGCTGGGGCTCTGATCGGTTACCATGCCAGCCAGGATGCTACTGAAGTCCTGTCTGCCATGGCCAGTTACTCTGCAGCATTATACTTACATGCACTGTGGCCGCCCGGTTGCTCCTTCTTCTTGTAACTTACAGGTCTGTGTGGCGCATTGCTATAAGCACAGGCCGCACAGACCTGTGAGTTACAAGAAGAAGGAGCGCCGGGCGGCCAGAGCGCATGTAAGTATAATGCTGCTGAGTAACTGACCATGGCAGCCAGACAGTACTTCATTAGCGTCCTGGCTGCCATGGTAACCGATCGGAGCCCCAGCATTACACTGCTGGGACTCCGAACGGAACTGCCGCTGCCACCAATGATGGGGGGGGGCGCACTGCCCACCAATGATTTTAATACTGGGGAGGGCGCACTGCCCACCAATGATTTTAATACTGGGGAGGGGGTGAAGGGCGCACTGCCCACCAATAATTTCAATACCGGGGAGGAAGGGATGCACTGCCCACCAATGATTTTAATACTGGGGAGGGGAAGGGGGGGCGCACTGCCCACCAATGATTTTAATACTGGGGAGGGGCTGATGGAGAGTCACAGGGGGGCGCTGGTGAGAGGCACTGGGAGCTGATGGAGAGGCACTGGGGGCTGGTGAGAGGCACTGGGTGCTGATGGAGAGGCACTGGGGGCCGGTGAGAGGCACTGGGGCCGATGGAGAGGCACTGGGGGGGCCGCTGGTGAGAGGCCCTGGGGGCTGATGGAGAGGCACTGGGGGCTGATGAAGAGGCATTGGGGGCTGATGGCGAGGCACTGGGGGCTGGTGAGTGGCACTGGGGGCTGGTGAGAGGCACTGGGAGCTGGTGAGAAGCACTGGGGACTGCAATGAGGCTTCTGGGGGCTTATATATGGCTACTGGGGGCTGCAATAAGGCTACTGGGGGTTGCTATAAGGCTACTGGGGGCTGCTATGAGGCTACTGGGAGCTGCTATGAGGGATGGGGCTCTTATCTGAGGTCTGATTGGGGGTCATTTATATTGGGGTTTGAGCTGACGTGTGATCTGTGGTCTTATTGGGGTCTTATTAACATTGGGGATCTTATTGGGGCTGTTAGCTGAGGTCTGATTAACATCGGGGGTCTAATAGGTGGTCTGACCTGAGGTGTAATGAATTTTTTTTTTCCAGAGCAGCTTTGAAAAAAAAAGGCCTCACAGTCTCCCACAATCCTTCTGCCCGGCCAAGCCAGCCAGCACCCCTGAGGCCAAGCCTGTCAGCACCCCTGAGGCCAAGCCTGTCAGCACCCCTGAGGCCAAGCAAGCCAGCACCCCTGAGGCCAAGCCTGTCAGCACCCCTGAGGCCAGGCCAGCCAGCACCCCTGAGTCTTCAGAACTGTATTTTTTTTTGGGGGGGGGGGGGGTCGGGGTGGCAATGGATCTTGGGTGAGTTCCCACACTTTTTTTTCCCAGGACTTGATCCCTGCTGAGCAGGTATTTAGTGCTGCTGGTGGCATTATACCAGATAAGCGTATCCGCCTGTCAGCTGAAAATGCTGACAGGTTGACTCTTATAAAAGTGAACAAGGCCTGGATTGACCTTGACTTCTCTACTCCACCAGAGGAAAGCTGATGAACATAAAGGCACTTTAAATGTGTTGTTTGTAATGTACTGAATACACTGTATTCCTATTCACCCCTTACACCACAAACAAGGGTATACAGTTGAATCTTCCTTTGCTCATCCGGCTTCTCCTCTTCCATCATATTAACACATGCTTATTTGTCACATATAATGGCCTCGCATAAATTCCCTTCGCATATAATTTTTTATAGGGTCAGCTCATCTGCAGGCTCCGCATATCATTTTTTAATGGGTCAGCTCACCAGCAGGCCCTCGCATATAATTTTTTAGAGGGTCAGCTCACCAGCAGACCCTCGCATATAATGTTTTAGAGGGTCAGCTCACCAGCAGGCCTTCACCTACAATCTTTTACAGGGTCAGCTCACCTGAAGGCCCTCACATATTATGTTTTAGAGGGTCAGCTCACCTGCAGGCCTTCACCTACAACCTATTAGAGGGTCAGCTCAACAGCAGGCCCGCACCTAAAATATTTTACAGGGTCACCTCACCAGCAGGCCTGCACCTAAAATCTTTTACAGGGTCAGCTCACCAGCAGACCCGCACTTCAAATCTTTTACAGGATCAGCTCACCAGCAGGCCTGCACCTAAAGTCTTTTACAGGTTCAGCTCACTAGCAGGCCCTCACCTAAAATCTTTTACAGGGTCAGCTCACCAGCAGGCCCACACCTAAAATCTTTTATAGGGTCAGCTCACCAGCAGGCCCTTGCATATAAATTTTTACAGGGTCAGCTTACCAGCAGGCCCTCGCATATAATTTTTTACAGGGTAAGATCACCAGCAGGCCTTCACCTACAATCTTTTACAGGGTCAGCTCACCAGCAGGCCCAGACCTAAAATCTTTTACATGGTCAGATTACTTACAGACCCTCACCTAATTATAACTAATATGTAATTTGCGCACATGCTGCCTTCCTTGGATGTGGTAGCCATTCCTCAGACTCCCTCTCCGGAATCAAACCCTTATTCCCCATTACCCGAAGTCACCATGGTTTGCGCTGACAATAACATTGAAATTTGATCGGCCAGACATCCAAATGGATCCTCACCGTCACGGGGACGTGCGATCGGCCGCAGGTTATCTAGAGTCACCAAAGCGGCAGCAGGCCCTCACCCATAATGTTTTAGATGGTCAGATAAGCAGGCCCTTGCTCCAAATATTTTTAAAGGGTCACCAGCAGGCCATCAATCATAATTTTTCAAGGCTATGTATGATGCCCTCCTTTATGTGTAACAAAGGGTGTATTGTACTGCCGTTTCCTTGTAGTTTTTGGCAGCCCTTTCACTTAATGCATATGCTTTATGAGTGTAGGCGTCCCACTACATGAACAATTGTACCACAATGTGAATGAGGCCCTCCATTAAGTGATATATAAGTTGTATCGGAGTGCCTTTTCCTTGTAATTTTTGGCAGCACTTGCACTTTATATACAAGTAAATATACAGGAAAGAATGTTTTTATGCAAGTTTTCCTCTAAAATCGATTTTATCTTTGGTTTTGTGTGTATTATTGTAAGTCTGTAAAAATGGCGTTCTACTCTGACAACATCGTTCCCAGCAGCGACCTGGGAGTCCAAAAAGCATCCAGACATCCTAACCATGCTGTTCCCCAGCCATTTTGGTGGTGTTTCCATCAATTTCTGACCTTTTTCTATAAACCAGGCACCTCTTCAGAGCAGGGAGTGCCTGGTTTAATGCTCGGGTTCTCTGATTGACTTCTATTATACTCTGGTGCTCGGTAGAGCACCCGAGCATCCCGATGTGTTCGGCCCGAGCACCCGAGCACTATGGTGCTCGATCAACACTAATTCTAAGTTCACTTCTGCAGTTATTTCTGTTGAAAGCGTATAGGGGCGTATTACAGTGAAAAAAGAAAAATATATACGCACTGCACTGTTGCAGTTATTTCTAGTGAAAGCGTATAGGGGAGTATTTCAGTACTACAAGAAAAATATATTCTAAGTGCATTTCTGCAGTTAATTCTGGTGAAAGCGTATAGTGGCCTATTTCAGTCCAGCAAGAAAAATATATTCTCAGTTCACTTGTGTAGTTATTTCTGTTGAAAGCATATAGGAGCACATTACAGTAAAAAAAGAAAAATATATATGCATTTCACTGGTGCATTTATTTCTACTGAAAGCGCTTACTGGCCTATTTCAGTACAAAAATAAAAATATTTACTCAGTTCATGTCGGCGGTTATATGTGTTGAAAGCATGGCTGGGATTCAGCAGTGTGGCAGCAGTGGGAGGTCAGGAGCCAAACGTGCCCAGGGTAGAGCACCTGCTTCGCAGTAGCCTACCTACTCGAGAATAGTGGTGCAGGGGTTCACGGAAGTATCGGCGGTAGCAGTCAGTCAGTGCAGCGGTTATATGTGGTAAAATCTTTATTGAAGTATTTTGGTCGAAAAACAAAACATATTCAGCGGTCAGCGCTGTGGTTATATGCGATAAAATCTCCATGTGGCTTCTACACACTTTCAAAATCATCCTTCAGCGGAGCGAATAGATGCCGGATGACCCTCCCAGGAGCTGCTGTCGGGAGCAGAGTTTCATTTCTGCGATGTCTGTATAGTGCAGGGTGAATCCGAAGACCCTTTCCATCACCGTGCTCCGTTATATGTGGTAAAATCTTTATTCAAGTGTTTTGGTGGAAAAAACATTTTAATTCAGCATTCAGCGCTGCACTTATATGCAGTCTAATCTTTTGTGAATTATTTTGGTGGAAAAACAAATTTCATTCAGCGTTTAGTGCTGCAGGTATATAAGGTAAAATCTTTTGGGACTTCTTACAGTGGAACAAAAATTGTATTCTGCTTCCAGGGCTGCACTTATATATGGTAAAATCTTTTGTGAATTATTTTGGTGGAAAAACAAATTTCATTCAGCGTTCAGCCCCTGCAGTTATATGTGGTAAAATCTTTTGTGACTTCTTATAGTGGAACAAAAATTGTATTCTGCTTCCAGGGCTGCACTTATATATGGTAAAATCTTTTGTGAATTATTTCGGTGGAAAAACAAATTTCCACCTCCTCCATTAACTTCCTCCTCTCTTTATTCTCATCCTCAACACACACACTGACGTGACACCCCCCAGCTATATATATATAAGTGGTGCCAGCACCACCTAGGGGCAAATAAAGGTAAATGACACTGACAGCCTGTTAAAGTGAATTACAACAGGATACCACAATACATTTGATATAACATTTAGCAAGAGTTTAAAGTGCCGACATATAGCACATAGTGGGACACTGTATCAAGATGAATCAGTCGTGGATCAGCCAGGATTTCCACACACCAATGCCTGATGCATCAGACTAGATCATCCATGGTGCCACACCAACAAGTTGACAAAAGAGACTGGTTTCTTCTGCCTACCTGCCTCAGCTACTTTTCTGATCCTGTTACCCATCTGATGCCACACATCTGATGCCTAGTGCTCCTTCTTTCACCCACCATCTTCAGTGGGTACTGGTATTGCTACCCACCTCCATAGTATGTCACCTTGCAACTCTGTGGCCTCCTGATGCTGCTGCCACCTCCAGACTCTGTCATTGTGCCACTCTGTGGTCTCATCATGCTGCCGCCACCTGCAGACTCGTCATTGTGCCACTCGGTGGCCTCCTTATACTGCTGCCACCTCCAGACTCGGTGGCCTTATCCTAATGCTGCTGCTGCCACCACCTACAGACTCTGTCATTGTGCCACTCGATGGCCTCCTCATACTGCTTCCACTTCCAGACCCTGTCATTGGGCCACTCTGTGGTATCCTTATCCTGCTTTCACCTTACCACTATGTCATAGGTCCGCTCTGTGGACTTCTTATGCTGTTCACACCCTCCCCACTGGCTTTTGGCCTGGCTGACACCATCATTTATTTGACACTTCTTCTGATCTGTCAGAAGGAAGTTAAAATGAGATGCACAACGGATCCTATCTGTGTAGCAGCTTTAAGGCCTTTATGGTCCCATCAGATTTAGCTTATGATTTGGTAGCCAAAAGCAGGAGTGGGTAGAAAACACAGAAGACATGCAAATATTCCATTCACGTGTCATCTCTGTTTTGATCCACTCCGTTTTTTGTTTTTTTTTGCCTTTAGCAATACTGATAGATTATTGAGCAAATGCTGACCGAGTGAAGGCGTATGCTCCACAAACAGGATACGTTTTTTCTGGGTAATTGTTCTAACTGATCAGAGAATGGGGAAAATGAATCAGTGACACCCTTTCCACTTTGTCAGAGGGCTCTACTTGTATACGCGTTTAATAGAACAGGTTCTGTAGACATCTATGTGGAATCAGCTGACGACGGTGTAAAAGGAGTGCGCTTCTTCTTGACGCCAACATCTGTAAGGCCTCTTGCACATGTCCGTATGGCTTTTTAGTATTTTGCGGTCCGCAAAAAAACAGATCCACAAAAAATACAGATGACATTGTGTGCATTCCGTTTTTTGCGGAACGGAACAGCTGGACCCTGATAGAACAGTACTATCCTTGTATGTTATGCGGACAATAATAGGAAAATGTTCTATATTTGAATGGAGTGGAAAAACGGAAATACAGAAATGGAAGGCATGTGGCGTACCTTCCGTTATGTTTGCGGATCCATTGAAATGAATGGTTCTGTATACGGTCCATATACTGAAAGCAAAAACGGAACGGAAACGGAAAACCGCTAGTTTGCAAAAGGCTTAAGGCTGAGTTGAAACTTGAGTTATTTAGTCAGTTTTCGGCCCGTGACCGGCAAAATAAGTGAAGTGTGCAGTAATTCTAAGAGCAACACCTGTCATCTGCATGTCATACTGACTCTCAGTATTATTTCACTACCACAGCAGACTCCCTATGTGTGTTACTGCAAGGCTCAGTGTACTACACCACTATAAAGGCTCTCAGCAGCCAGGAAATAGCAGTGTTTTAACACTATTCACCGCAAATAAATTCAGATCGAAGCAAATTTTTCCCAAAATTTTGGTGAACAGGCCGAATTGAATTTTTTTAAAATTCACTCATCTCTATCCATGACTTAACAAAGCAACTATTAATAGTCACTTTAAAAAGCAGATTATATTTATATTCATCTCAAATGATCCATCAGTCCATACTTAATTGTCAACAGATGCTAATATGTCCAGAATACCCATCTGTAAGCTCGTTTCTTTTTATTGCACACAAGAGAATGAGTTTCATTAACACCTCTGTCATGTTTATAAGCTGTACTTAGGCACTTTCTTGTGTCTAAATAAAGGGCATGGAAACATGACAACAGCCTTCACTGTTCTATAGACTATGAGTGATGCATGAATGAGATTAGCATTTAATATTGTGACCCTGCATTTCAAATTAAGTGATACCAAGACAATGCCAGTATGTCATTGCGCTTGTTACAATTTTGTCATGCTGCTCATCTATAAAACAGTCTTGTTCTACTTTACATACTCAGTGGGGCAAGATGATGATGGCAACTGCCTATGTATAATCCCTGAGCAATTTATCAATAGTATCAGGCTCTGGTTAAGGCCTCTTTCACACGACTGTATGGCTTTTTCAGTGTTTTGCAGTCTGTTTTTCATGGATCCATTGTTCCATTTTTTGTTTCCATTGTGTTTCCGTTTCTGTACCGTTTTTCCGTATGGCATATCCAGCAGGCTGAGATCCTCAGCCTGCATTTGTGGGAGGGGCGTAGGGCTCCTTAAATTCCCCAGCATACCTGCACTGCTCAAGTGCGCTTCCGGTGCAGTACACAGTGGAGCAGCACGTCACACTCCTTGCTACTGATCCATAGGTAAGTGGTCCCACGCAGCGCAGCGGTCCGCACGCAGGACACTCTCACCAGCCGGATGGGTAAGTCACCCCCCCAGCTTCTTTCCAGGTTTCCCCCTGCTGACACCTGCCTTCCTCCAACTCCGCTCCCCACGTGGAACGCCGCTTTTCCTTCCTGACGGCCAGCGCTTGAGATCTCGCGAGACTGGTCACCAGGTCCGGCCGCTTCTGCATGTCGTGCTGCCTCCACCTGGTGGTGGGATGGCATGACACCCCGTCACCACCACGTCTTCCTAGAGAGACTCACTTTTGCATCAGCCTGTGGCCAAGTTGCACTGCTCCAAGGGGCCAGTACCAACAATAAAGGATCAATTTCTTTCTCACGGAGGCTGCTACTTAGATCCAGGCCAGGAGCGCTCAACTAGGCAGCATTCATGTTTCAGTAGGGTTGCTACTGCTGATAAACGTCAATTCAGTTCATTACCGTACCCTTTCCACTGTGCCATTTTTCTTTGTCTGCTTGTTTCCATGTTTTTGTCCCACTTGCGGCTTCATTTCACCCACGGGCCAGTGACAATGCTTGTCTTTCTGTCCCATCTCCTGCAGTGTTCCCGCCGATGTATTGGTCAGTGCGCATGTGGTTTCTCCCGTAGGGTTGTCCCCTCAGTAGACCCGGATCCCGCTTACTTGGCATCCCAAAATAAATAAATAATTTTAAAAAATTGGCAATTCTGGTCAGGATCTGCACTCCTGCATTCGACGGCCTCCAGTCCATAGCATACAGTCATATAAACCATGTTCCACTGTATACACTCACTCTTGTTCCAATGTTCTAGGTTTGCAAATAGGTCTCCTTTCACCTATCATCCGTTGCGTCCAGGCTACGTCAGCCTCTCTGTGTCGATTCATATTTCAGGTCTAAGGTATGGGTTGTTTAGCAATGTTTTCTGTCTGCAAATGCTTCTCAGCTTGTTGTTCACTAATGTCATCATTTCACTGTTTGTTCTCCATCTCAGTTCCGGCAGTCGCTCTGCTGGAAGTGGTCACATCAGGCCCACCACTTCTTTAGTCTTTTCCCCTTTTCGTTTAAATGTCCTGCCTCGTCTTCAGGCCGCTCAGTTTCCCGTCAGAGTCACCTGCCACATCCATCAGGTCTTGGGGTCACCCGCCGCGTTCGGTCAGGTTATGTTTGTTAAATATTTCACCTGTCTCAGGTCGCGTAGCGAGCCTCTTAGGGTCACCTGCTACGTCTGTCAGGTTACGTTGTTACATTTTTCAACTATCTCAGGTCATGTAGAGAGCCTCTCAGGGTCACCTGCCGCGTTCGGTCAGGTTACGTTTGTTAAATATTTCACCTGTCCCAGGTCACGTAGAGACCTGTCCCATGTCACGTTATTTCCTTCCGGTTATTCAGGTCGAAGCCTTCTGGTCCAGGTAACAAGGGCTTCTTAATCTTCATTTCCGGCCTTTTATAGTTCACGTCTCTTCCTCTCATTTCATCACCACCGTTCTTTCTTTTCTTTCGACCACCCACTCCACATCCTCGCTTCTTCATCGAGTCACAAGCTACTTACTTCTCGCTCACCCACGGGGGGAGGGAGCCCCACCCGGGTTTGTTAAGTCATTCTTGTTTTTCCTCGCAGCTGCAGATATGTCACAAGTGTAGGACCTAGAAGATGTGCTGTCGGTCCCGGAAACCCAGGTGTCTGAGCAAGCCAGCAATGTCTCGCTAAGAAACTGGACGATTCCGAAACTGATCGCGGAGTTGAATCATCAGGGGATTCGTCACCCTGGCCTCCACCAGAAAGGCTGAATTATACAGACTGATTTTCACTGAGCTAGCAGCTCCAGCCGAGGAACAGGCTTCAATGTACACCATCCAGCTCGCCCTGACGCAGTTGTATGCCGCGATAAACTACATCACCTCCACGGTGTCTGATATGCAGTCTAGACTGCTTGCGGTGGAAGCTCGCCCGCCGGGCCCACAGGCATCAATCCCCTCGACTTCTCGTTGTCCTTCACCAGGTAGGGCTTTGAGTATACCCGACATTGCGCCTTCTCAGTTTGTCTCTGATAACATCAAGAAGGACATCTTGGCTGGGAGGGACGTCAACCTAGCCTCCATCCTCATTGCCACCCATGATTCCCTTCAAAATAAGACAATCGCCTGCGGCGACTTTTCCATTATCCTCAATTCTAAAGATGTTATCCATAACAGAATTTGTCCTGTCTTTCAGCCTTTTCAGGGACATTATATGTTCTGCCCAACCACGGAGATGTGAGGAGCTAGACACATATGTCACCGACCTGGGGCATAAATACGGTGGTTTCGCTTTCTATGATTATCATTGTTCCTTTTCAGTGAAAGCAGCTGCACCCCTTGCTCAGTTCCAGTACATGACCAACTGGGCAGTGCTGGACATGGAGCTTTTGTGTCATCACTTTGAAGGGCTTAAGGCCCCAACCTGTGCTTCCTGTCAATCCATCCTTCACTCCTCTGAATGGTGCCCTAACCCATCTCCCAGTCCCCATGACAGGTATCTCCCTGGTCCATCTGGCATCCAAAAACAATTGCCATCTGTAGACAAACTAGGTAGGTCCATAGTTCTCTTGGGCAGGAGCCAGGTTTGTAATAACTACAACATGGCCATGTGCAATTACAACAAGTGTAGAGCCCTCCACATCTGCTCGTTATGTTTCAGAGCTCACCCTCAGTCCACTTGCCCCCAAAGGTCAGCTAAACACTCCTGACTAGTCGAGGTCAACATTGATTTACTGGCCACCCTCCTCCAGGATCATCCCCAACCTCAGTTTGTCCAGTTCCTGGTCTCCGGGTTCACAGAGGGTTTCCACACAGGTCTACTTGCCTTGCCTCAATCGACCTGGGAGGGCGACAATCTCCAGTCAGCCATCAGAGATCCTGTTGCAGTCGATTCACTGATCTCGTCCGAGTGAGGGTTTTTTAATTGGGCCTTTCTCCTCAGTTCCCTTTGATTTCTGATGTGTAAGCCCCATTGGAGTAGTGTCAAAAAAAATTCTCTAATACAAAACATCTCATCTACTATCTTTCAGCTCCTCATTGTTCCTGCATTCCTCGCTTAAACTCCTTAAATCCCTCCAAAGAGTTTTCTATGCACTACTCTTCAGTAGGTGAAGCTATTCAGCTCATCCTTCAGGCAGGCACAGGGGCATGGTTTGCCAAAGCCAACATTGCAGATGCCTTCAAGCTCTTGATGGTCCAGGCACAGTTGTGGAAATTCTACGGGATCAGATGGAGGGACCTGTATTATTTCGCTAACAGACTAACCTTTGGCTCCAAAAGCAGTCCCTGGCTGTTCGATCAATTCGCCCAGGCACTACATTGGATTTTGGTCAACCATTGTGGCTGTCAGATGGTTGTTCATTATCTGGATGACTTCCTCCTGGTAGAAGAACCAGGCTGTAAACCAGGAAACCTGGCAACTCTCCTGGCAACGTTTGCTGCGCTCAATGTCCCTGTCGCATTTGCGAAAACGGAAGGGCCTTCAACCACGGTCACTTTTTTGGGCATAGTTCTGGATTCTGTCAGTATGGAAGCCAGGCTTCCAGAAGAAAAGTTGTCAAAAATCAAAGAGACCATCTCCAAGGCAGTGTCCTCCAACACAATCACCAAGGCAGAGCTCCAGTCCCTACTAGGCATGATAAATTTTGCTATGAGGGCCGTGCCTCAGGGCTGGGCCTTCATTTCCAGACTGCTGCAGCTACTTCCCGCTGCTCCCGAACAGAATTCTCCTATCCACTTGGATTCCCAGGCCATTACTGACCTCGCATGTGGAAGGTTTTCCTGTCTGAATGGAACGGCGTTTCCATGTTCGTTCCTCGTTGGAGCCCCGCATCACCGATGTTTTTTTTTCCGACGCAGCCGCCTCAGGATGGTTTGAGGCGATTTTTGGCAAACAACAGCTCTGAAATCTTCTCTCCTGTTGGAGATTCTGCCAATAGTAGCATCCGCCCAAGTCTGGGGCAGGCACTGGGCTAACTCCCCGGTGGCCTTCATCACCGACAACCAGTCAGTAGTCGAGATACTGGAGAAAGGCAGATCTAAATCCCCACAAATCATGTCTCTCCTTCGCAAGTTGGTTTGGCTCTCCATACAGTTCAATTTTCATTTTCTCTGCAACCACATTCAGGGCTCTAAAAATCTTGCGGCTGATGCCCTGTCTCGTTTTAATTTCCCTGCTTTCTTTCAGGTCATGCCAGACGCAGACTGCATAGGATTGACCCCGCCTGCCTTTCGCTCCCTGCTCATGGATTAAACTCGCACATTGCCTCTGTCAAATCCCTCATTCATAAGTCCTTATCCACAAACACTGCCAGAAACTACAAAACTGCCTGGAGTGTTATCAAATAAATTTACACCCTTGCATCCCAGAGATGACACCGACGAAACAACATACATTACGGCTTTCCTAGCTTACTGCCATACAAAGTCCAAACTATCCTACAACACCATTAGGTTGTATCTAGCAGGGGTCCAGCATTTTTTCATGCTTGAAAGTCCCAATCGCAGATCTTTCTTCTCTTCCCAGGTGATCAAAGCAAAAAGCAACCCTCAGGGGCATTCAAAAGAGTGGCAAAGAGTCTACCTCGACCAGACAGCCGGTTTCAGGAGACCTGTTTAGAAAGCTATCCAGCTCTTTAGATGGGATCCTTTTGGGCCCTAAATTAACATCACCATCAAAGCTGCCATGTTCCTGAGCTTCTGCGTTTTTCTTAGGCCCGGAGAATTCACCAGCTCCTCACACAAGATTAGAGGCTTAACCAAAGTCCAGCTAGAATGGCACGAGGGGCACTTTGCCCTATCACTGCCGTCCACCAAAACCTCCCAAACATGTCCTCCGGTGGTTATCAGATACTACCGGACTATACGGAAACGGAATGCATACGGAGTACATTCCGTTATTTTGCGGAACCATTGAAATGATTGGTTCCATATACGGACTGTATACGGAACATAAAAAACGGCCTGTAAGCGGGAAAAAAAACGGTGTGAAAGAGGCTTAAGTAGTTTTTTGCTTATATCATTGGAGTTAAAATAATTTAGATTTTTCTGTAAATGGGAGAATATTTTTGCAAAAATATCTTAAAAACACACACACATATATATATATATATATATATATATATATACAGTATGTAATAGCTAGAGATTACAGTGACCTCTGCCTAGGCCAGTGATGGTGAACCTTTTACAGACCGAGTGCCCAAACTGCAACTCTAAACCCACTTATTTATCGCAAAGTGCTAACACTGCAATTTAACTTTAATTCAGTGTGCTGCCTGTGCCATTCATAGTGATGATGAATGGCAGGAAAAGTCTAAGGCATATTGGTACACCATAGACTTTTTCCAGGGTGTGGGTGCCCACAGAGAGAGCTCTAAGTGCCACCTCTGGCACCCGTGCCATAGGTTCGCCACCACTGGCCTAGGCAATAAATGCTGTATTGCATAAATTACAAAAAGAAGCTCTTCTTGATATCATTGATATCACTTTGGTATAGTCCTGTCTAGTCTGTGTACCTTTACAGCTTTATAATGTATTTGAAATAAATGTAAAATGTTACTATTAGAGTTGAGCGAACACCTGGATGTTCGGGTTCGAGAAGTTCGGCCGAACATCCCGGAAATGTTCGGGTTCGGGATCTGAACCCGATCCGAACTTCGTCCCGAACCCGAACCCCATTGAAGTCAATGGGGACCCGAACTTTTCGGCACTAAAAAGGCTGTAAAACAGCCCAGGAAAGAGCTAGAGGGCTGCAAAAGGCAGCAACATGTAGGTAAATCCCCTGCAAACAAATGTGGATAGGGAAATGAATTAAAATAAAAATTAAATAAATAAAAATTAACCAAAATCAATTGGAGAGAGGTCCCATAGCAGAGAATCTGGCTTCACGTCACCCACCACTGTAAGAGTCCATTTTCATAAATTTAGGCCCAGTACCCAGGCAGAGGAGAGAGGTCCCGTAACAGAGAATCTGGCTTCATGTCAGCAGAGAATTAGTCTGCATGTCATAGCAGAGAATGAGGCTTCACGTCAGCCACCACTGCAACAGTCCATTGGCATATATTTAGGCCCAGCACCCAGGCAGAGGAGGGAGGTCCCGTAACAGAGAATCTGTCTTCATGTCAGCAGAGAATCAGTCTGCATGTCATAGCAGAGAATGAGGCTTCACGTCAGCCACCACTGCAACAGTCCATTGGCATATATTTAGGCCCAGCACCCAGGCAGAGGAGGGAGGTCCCGTAACAGAGAATCTGTCTTCATGTCAGCAGAGAATCAGTCTGCATGTCATAGCAGAGAATGAGGCTTCACGTCAGCCACCACTGCAACAGTCCATTGGCATATATTTAGGCCCAGCACACACACAGGCAGAGGAGAGAGGTCCCGTAACAGAGAATCTGTCTTCATGTCAGCAGAGAATTAGTCTGCATGTCATAGCAGAGAATGAGGCTTCACGTCAGCCACCACTGCAACAGTCCATTGGCATATATTTAGGCCCAGCACCCAGGCAGAGGAGGGAGGTCCCGTAACAGAGAATCTGGCTTCATGTCAGCAGAGAATCAGTCTGCATGTCATAGCAGAGAATGAGGCTTCACGTCAGCCACCACTGCAACAGTCCATTGGCATATATTTAGGCCCAGCACCCAGGCAGAGGAGGGAGGTCCCGTAACAGAGAATCTGGCTTCATGTCAGCAGAGAATCAGTCTGCATGTCATAGCAGAGAATGAGGCTTCACGTCAGCCACCACTGCAACAGTCCATTGGCATATATTTAGGCCCAGCACCCAGGCAGAGGAGGGAGGTCCCGTAACAGAGAATCTGGCTTCATGTCAGCAGAGAATCAGTCTGCATGTCATAGCAGAGAATGAGGCTTCACGTCAGCCACCACTGCAACAGTCCATTGGCATATATTTAGGCCCAGCACACAGGCAGAGGAGGGAGGTCCCGTAACAGAGAATCTGGCTTCATGTCAGCAGAGAATCAGTCTGCATGTCATAGCAGAGAATGAGGCTTCACGTCAGCCACCACTGCAACAGTCCATTGGCATATATTTAGGCCCAGCACACAGGCAGAGGAGAGAGGTCCCGTAACAGAGAATCTGTCTTCATGTCAGCAGAGAATTAGTCTGCATGTCATAGCAGAGAATGAGGCTTCACGTCAGCCACCACTGCAACAGTCCATTGGCATATATTTAGGCCCAGCACACAGGCAGAGGAGAGAGGTCCCGTAACAGACAATCTGGCTTCATGTCAGCAGAGAATCATTCTGCATGTCATAGCAGAGAATCAGGCTTCACGTCACCCAACATTGGAACAGTCCATTGGCATATATTTAGGCCCCGGCACCCAGACACAGGAGAGGTTCATTCAACTTTGGGTAGCCTCGCAATATAATGGTAAAATGAAAATAAAAATAGGATTGAATGAGGAAGTGCCCTGGAGTCCAATAATATATGGTTAAGGGGAGGTAGTTAATGTCTAATCTGGACAAGGGACGGACAGATCCTGTGGGATCCATGCCTGGTTCATTTTTATGAACGTCAGCTTGTCCACATTGGCTGTAGACAGGCGGCTGCGTTTGTCTGTAATGACGCCCCCTGCCGTGCTGAATACACGTTCAGACAAAACGCTGGCCGCCGGGCAGGCCAGCACCTCCAAGGCATAAAAGGCTAGCTCTGGCCACGTGGACAATTTAGAGACCCAGAAGTTGAATGGGGCCGAACCATCAGTCAGTACGTGGAGGGGTGTGCACACGTACTGTTCCACCATGTTAGTGAAATGTTGCCTCCTGCTAACACGTTGCGTATCAGGTGGTGATGCAGTTAGCTGTGGCGTGTTGACAAAAGTTTTCCACATCTCTGCCATGCTAACCCTGCCCTCAAAGGAGCTGGCATTGACACAGCTGCCTTGGCGACCTCTTGCTCCTCCTCTGCCTTGGCCTTGGGCTTCCACTTGTTCCCCTGTGACATTTGGGAATGCTCTCAGTAGCGCGTCTACCAACGTGCGCTTGTACTCGCGCATCTTCCTATCACGCTCCAGTGCAGGAAGTAAGGTGGGCACATTGTCTTTGTAGCGTGGATCCAGCAGGGTGGCAACCCAGTAGTCCGCACAGGTTAAAATGTGGGCAACTCTGCTGTCGTTGTGCAGGCACTGCAGCATGTAGTCGCTCATGTGTGCCAGGCTGCCCAGGGGTAAGGACAAGCTGTCCTCTGTGGGAGGCGTATCGTCATCGTCCTGCCTTTCCCCCCAGCCACGCACCAGTGATGGACCCGAGCTGCGTTGGGTGCCACCCCGCTGTGACCATGCTTCATCCTCATCCTCCTCCACCTCCTCCTCATCCTCGTCCTCCTCGTCCTCCAGTAGTGGGCCCTGTCTGGCCACATTTGTACCTGGCCTCTGCTGTTGCCAAAAACCTCCCTCTGAGTCACTTCGAAGAGACTGGCCTGAAAGTGCTAAAAATGACCCCTCTTCCTCCTCCTCCTCCTCCTCCTCCTCCTGGGCCACCTCCTCTTGCATCATCGCCCTAAGTGTTTTCTCAAGGAGACATAGAAGTGGTATTGTAACGCTGATAATGGCGTCATCGCCACTGGCCATGTTGGTGGAGTACTCGAAACAGCGCAACAGGGCACACAGGTCTCGCATGGAGGCCCAGTCATTGGTGGTGAAGTGGTGCTGTTCTGTAGTGCGACTGACCCGTGCGTGCTGCAGCTGAAACTCCACTATGGCCTGCTGCTGCTCGCACAGTCTGTCCAGCATGTGCAAGGTGGAGTTCCACCTGGTGGGCACGTCGCATATGAGGCGGTGAGCGGGAAGGCCGAAGTTACGCTGTAGCGCAGACAGGCGAGCAGCAGCAGGATGTGAACGCCGGAAGCGCGAACAGACGGCCCGCACTTTATGCAGCAGCTCTGACATGTCGGGGTAGTTGTGAATGAACTTCTGCACCACCAAATTCAGCACATGCGCCAAGCAAGGGATGTGCGTCAAATTGGCTAGTCCCAGAGCTGCAACGAGATTTCGCCCATTATCGCACACCACCAGGCCGGGCTTGAGGCTCACCGGCAGCAACCACTCGTCGGTCTGTTGTTCTATACCCCGCCACAACTCCTGTGCGGTGTGGGGCCTGTCCCCCAAACATATGAGTTTCAGAATGGCCTGCTGACGTTTACCCCGGGCTGTGCTGAAGTTGGTGGTGAAGGTGTGTGGCTGACTGGATGAGCAGGTGGAAGAAGAGGAGGAGGAAGCCGAGAAGGAGGAGGTGGCAACAGGAGGCAAAGAATGTTGCCCTGCGATCCTTGGCGGCGGAAGGACGTGCGCCAAACAGCTCTCCGCCTGGGAGAAGTAGTGGCGGCTGGGAACAACATACTGTGGGACAGCAAGCGACATGAGCTGTTTGAAGCTGTCTGTGTCCACCAGCCTAAATGACAGCATTTCATAGGCCAGTAGTTTAGAAATGCTGGCATTCAGGGCCAGGGATCGAGGGTGGCTAGGTGGGAATTTACGCTTTCTCTCAAATGTTTGTGAGATGGAGAGCTGAACGCTGGCGTGTGACATGGTTGAGACGCTTGGTGACGGAGGTGGTGGTGGTGGTGTTGGTGGTACATCCCCTGTATGCTGGGCGGCAGGTGCCAACGTTCCTCCAGAGGCGGAGGAAGAGGCCGAGGCGGCAGCAGCAGAATAGGCCGAGGCGGCAGCAGCAGAAGAGGTAGCAGGGGGAGCCTGAGTGACTTCCTTGGTTTTAAGGTGTTTACTCCACTGCAGTTCATGCTTTGCATGCAGGTGCCTGGTCATGCAGGTTGTGCTCAGGTTCAGAACGTTAATGCCTCGCTTAAGGCTCTGATGGCACAGCGTGCAAACCACTCGGGTCTTGTCGTCAGCACATTGTTTGAAGAAGTGCCATGCCAGGGAACTCCTTGAAGCTGCCTTTGGGGTGCTCGGTCCCAGATGGCGGCGGGCAGTAGCAGGCGGAGTCTCTTGGCGGCGGGTGTTCTGCTTTTGCCCACTGCTCCCTCTTTTGCTACGCTGTTGGCTCACCACTGCCTCTTCCTCCGAACTGTGAAAGTCAGTGGCACGACCTTCATTCCATGTGGGGTCTAGGACCTCATCATCCCCTGCATCGTCTTCCACCCAGTCTTGATCCCTGACCTCCTGTTCAGTCTGCACACTGCAGAAAGACGCAGCAGTTGGCACCTGTGTTTCGTCATCATCAGAGACATGCTGAGGTGGTATTCCCATGTCCTCATCATCAGGAAACATAAGTGGTTGTGCGTCAGTGCATTCTATATCTTTCACCGCTGGGGAAGGGCTAGGTGGATGCCCTTGGGAAACCCTGCCAGCGGAGTCTTCAAACAGCATAAGAGACTGCTGCATAACTTGAGGCTGAGACAGTTTCCCTGGTATGCATGGGGGTGATGTGACAGACTGATGGGGTTGGTTTTCAGGCGCCATCTGTGCGCTTTCTGCAGAAGACTGGGTGGGAGATAATGTGAACGTGCTGGATCCACTGTCGGCCACCCAATTGACTAATGCCTGTACCTGCTCAGGCCTTACCATCCTTAGAACGGCATTGGGCCCCACCATATATCGCTGTAAATTCTGGCGGCTACTGGGACCTGAGGTAGTTGGTACACTAGGACGTGTGGATGTGGCAGAACGGCCACGTCCTCTCCCAGCACCAGAGGGTCCACTAACACCACCACGACCATGTCCACGTCCGCGTCCCTTACTAGATGTTTTTCTCATTGTTATGGTTCACCACAACAACAAAAATATTATTTGGCCCAATGTATTGTATTCAAATTCAGCGGGATATAAATTTGAGGCCTAGTATTTAGGTGCTGGGTGACCGGTATGGATTTACTAACAGAATTAGACTTGGAAATGCACAGTAGCGTGTGTGTGAAGTTATTCTGAATGACCCTATGTGCACCTTGAATATTATATACCCTTTTAGGGATAGATTTCAAATAGCTCTGATACAGCAGAAACCACTAAATTATGAAATTGCTAAATTGGGAATTGTATTTCAACCCAGAACAAAAAATGTGCTTTGACGGACACTAAATAACTTTCCCAGCCACAACAGGACAGCGGTAACGAGAGATTTAGCGGGATATAAATTTGAGGCCTAGTATTTAGGCGCTGGGTGACCGGTATGGATTTAGCGACAGAATTAGACTTGGAAATGCACAGTAGCGTGTGTGTGAAGTTATTCTGAATGACCCTATGTGCACCTTGAATATTATATACCCTTTTAGGGATAGATTTCAAATAGCTCTGATATAGCAGGAACCACTAAATTATGAAATTGCTAAATTGGGAATTGTACTTCAACCCAGAACAAAAAATGTGCTTTGACGGACACTAAATAACTTTCCCAGCCACAACAGGACAGCGGTAACGAGAGATTTAGCGGGATATAAATTTGAGGCCTAGTATTTAGGCGCTGGGTGACCGGTATGGATTTAGCGACAGAATTAGACTTGGAAATGCACAGTAGCGTGTGTGTGAAGTTATTCTGAATGACCCTATGTGCACCTTGAATATTATATACCCTTTTAGGGATAGATTTCAAATAGCTCTGATATAGCAGGAACCACTAAATTATGAAATTGCTAAATTGGGAATTGTACTTCAACCCAGAACAAAAAATGTGCTTTGACGGACACTAAATAACTTTCCCAGCCACAACAGGACAGCGGTAACGAGAGATTTAGCGGGATATAAATTTGAGGCCTAGTATTTAGGCGCTGGGTGACCGGTATGGATTTAGCGACAGAATTAGACTTGGAAATGCACAGTAGCGTGTGTGTGAAGTTATTCTGAATGACCCTATGTGCACCTTGAATATTATATACCCTTTTAGGGATAGATTTCAAATAGCTCTGATATAGCAGGAACCACTAAATTATGAAATTGCTAAATTGGGAATTGTACTTCAACCCAGAACAAAAAATGTGCTTTGACGGACACTAAATAACTTTCCCAGCCACAACAGGACAGCGGTAACGAGAGATTTAGCGGGATATAAATTTGAGGCCTAGTATTTAGGCGCTGGGTGACCGGTATGGATTTAGTGACAGAATTAGACTGGGATATGGCCAAAAAATAACCACACTATTGCTGGTTAAATGCACTTGGTGACGGGCGCAGCTTGCCCCTGATGTAGTATATGGCCAAAAAATGAACAGACTATTGCTGGTTAAATGCACTTGGTGTCACAGCTTGACGAACCACACTACTGAGGGTTAAATGCACTTGGTGACGGGCGCAGCTTGCCCCTGATGTAGTATATGGCCAAAAAATGAACAGACTATTGCTGGTTAAATGCACTTGGTGACGGGCGCAGCTTGCCCCTGATTTAGTATATGGCCAAAAAATGAACAGACTATTGCTGGTTAAATGCACTTGGTGTGATAGCTTGACCAACCACACTACTGAGGGTTAAATGCACTTGGTGACGGGCGCAGCTTGCCCCTGATGTAGTATATGGCCAAAAAATGAACAGACTATTGCTGGTTAAATGCACTTGGTGTCACAGCTTGACGAACCACACTACTGAGGGTTAAATGCACTTGGTGACGGGCGCAGCTTGCCCCTGATGTAGTATATGGCCAAAAAATAAACAGACTATTGCTGGTTAAATGCACTTGATGTGACAGCTTCACCCTGATGTAGGCTTTAGCCAAAAAACAACCACACCATTGAGGGTTAAATGCACTTGGTGACAGGCGCAGCTTGCCCCTGATGTAGTATATGGCCAAAAAATGAACAGACTATTGCTGGTTAAATGCACTTGGTGTGACAGCTTCACCCTGATGTAGGCTTTAGCCAAAAAACAACCACACTACTGAGGGTTAAATGCACTTGGTGACAGGCGCAGCTTGCCCCTGATTTAGTATATGGCCAAAAAATGAACAGACTATTGCTGGTTAAATGCACTTGGTGTGACAGCTTCACCCTGATGTAGGCTTTAGCCAAAAAACAACCACACCATTGAGGGTTAAATGCACTTGGTCGCAGCTTGGATGCACTTGGTCGCAGCACCGCACAAGACACAAAATGGCCGCCGATCACCCCAGAAAAAAGTGACTGACAAACGGTCTGGGCAGCCTAAAAACAGTGAGTGAGCATTTGAATTTCAGCAGCTCAATGATGCACAGCTGCAGATCGATCGATTAATCAAGTGAAGTCCTTTGGAGGAGTTAATCTGCCTAATCTCGCCCTACTGTCGCATCTGCAACCTCTCCCTACGCTAATCAGAGCAGAGTGACGGGCGGCGCTATGTGACTCCAGCTTAAATAGAGGCTGGGTCACATGGTGCTCTGGCCAATCACAGCCATGCCAATAGTAGGCATGGCTGTGACGGCCTCTTGGGGCAAGTAGTATGACGCTTGTTGATTGGCTGCTTTGCAGCCTTTCAAAAAGCGCCAAGAAAGCGTCACAAAAGCGCCAAGAAAGCGACGAACACCGAACCCGAACCCGGACTTTTACGAAAATGTCCGGGTTCGGGTCCGTGTCACGGACACCCCAAAATTCGGTACGAACCCGAACTATACAGTTCGAGTTCGCTCATCCCTAGTTACTATAATTACACTTTTTATTAAAGATATGAATATTCCAGATTACCCTGGTTAATTTAATATTCTATACATCCTCATTTTGAGGAGAATAGTGATAATGATGTAGTTAAACAACGATTTCAGCCTCAGCTATCCCACTTGTTAGAAAGGGGTTATCCAGCTAAAATTTTGGATGAAGCCTTTGAAAAAGCCAGGAGATTGAGTCAATGTATGTTTTTATATGGCCAGAATAAAAAGAAAAATCCAGATAAACATTTGTTTCAGCATAGCCCAATGGTACAAGCTATTAGGTAAGCTTTTCATAACAGCTGTCATATTTTGCAGAGTGATACTGCCTTACAGTCAGTAACTAGTGAAAAACCTAATATTACGCTCAAGAAGAATTGCTCACCAAGAGACCTGCTATTACATACAGATGTAGCAGAGTTAACACACAAACTCCTAAATCAAATTTCTTAACTCATCGTGTTATCTTGAAACAAAAGCCATTGAAATACAATTGAAGGTGCTTGCTTAACTCGTTTAGTTTAGATAACACATCTCGTAAAGCATGTGTGCTAACTCTACTACATCCGTAGTAATGATAAGAAATCCAAACTCACATGGTTAGGGCTCTTTCACACCTGCGTTCTTGTCTTCCGGCATAGAGTTCCGTCGTCGGGGCTCTATGCCGGAAGAATCCTGATCAGTTTTATCCTAATGCATTCTGAATGGAGTGAAATCAGTTCAGGATGCATCAGGATGTCTTCAGTTCCGGAATGGAACGTTTTTTGGCCGGAGAAAATACCGCAGCATGCTGCGCTTTTTGCTCCGGCCAAAAATCCTGAAGACTTGCAGCAAGGCCGGATCCGGAATTAATGCCCATAGAAAGGCATTGATCCGGATCCGGCCTTAAGCTAAACGTCGTTTCGGCGCATTGCCGGATCCGACGTTTAGCTTTTTTAGAGTGGTTACCATGGATGCCGGGACGCTAAAGTCCTGGCAGCCATGGTAAAGTGTGGCGGGGAGCGGGGGATCAGCATACCTACCGTCCGTGCGGCTCCCGGGGCGCTCCAGAGTGACGTCAAGGAGCCCCACGCGCATGGATGACGTGATCGCATGGCACGTCATCCATGCGCATGGGGCGCTCTGACGTCATTCTGGAGCGCCCCGGGAGCCGCGCGGACTGTAAGTATACCGCTCCCCCGCTCCCCGCTCCCACTATGGCAACCAGGACTTTAACCACCTCCGGACCGCCTAACGCAGATGTGCGGTCCGGAGGTGGCAGCCCTGCGCAGAGTCACGTATATATGCGTCATCTCGCAAGGGCCGGGATTTCCTGTGAACGCGCGCACACAGGCGCGCGCGCTCACAGGAACGGAAGGTAAGCGAGTGGATCTCCAGCCTGCCAGCTGCGATCGCTCGCTGGCAGGCTGGTGATCCGAATTTTTTAACCCCGAGTTTTGATAACAGCGTCTAATATACCTCCTACCTGGTCCTCTGGTGGTCCCTTTTGTTAGGATCGACCACCAGAGGACACAGGTAGGTCAGTAAAGTCGCACCAAACACTACACTACACTACACCCCCCCCCGTCACTTATTAACCCTTTATGAACCCCTGATCACCCATGATCACCCCATATAAACTCCCTGATCACCCCCCTGACATTGATCACCCCCCCTGTCATTGATCACCCCCCTGTCAGGCTCCGTTCAGAAGTCCGTATGATTTTTACGGATACATGGATCAGATCCGCAAAACACATGCGGACGTCTGAATGGAGCCTTACAGGGGGGTGATCAATGACAGGCGGGTGATCACCCATATACACTCCCTGATCACCCCCTGTCATTGATCACCCCCCTGTCATTGATCACCCCCTGTAAGGCTCCATTCAGACGTCCGTATGATTTTTACGGATCCATGGATACATGGATCGGATCCGCAAAACACATGCGGACGTCTGAATGGAGCCTTACAGGGGGGTGATCAATGACAGGTGGGTGATCACCCATATACACTCCCTGATCACCCCCTGTCATTGATCACCCCCCTGTCATTGATCACCCCCCTGTAAGGCTCCATTCAGACATCCGTATGATTTTTACAGATCCATGGATACATGGATCGGATCCGCAAAACACATGCGGACGTCTGAATGGAGCCTTACAGGGGGGTGATCAATGACAGGCGGGTGATCACCCATATACACTCCCTGATCACCCCCTGTCATTGATCACCCCCCTGTAAGGCTCCATTCAGACGTCCGCATGATTTTTACGGATCCATGGATACATGGATCGGATCCGCAAAACACATGCGGACATCTGAATGGAGCCTTACAGGGGGGTGATCAATGACAGGCGGGTGATCACCCATATACACTCCCTGATCACCCCCTGTCATTGATCACCCCCCTGTAAGGCTCCATTCAGTCGTCCGCATGTGTTTTGCGGATCCGATCCATGTATCCATGGATCCGTAAAAATCATACGGACGTCTGAATGGAGCCTTACAGGGGGGTGATCAGTGACAGGGGGGTGATCACCCTGATCACCCCCTGTCATTGATAACCCCCCTGTAAGGCTCCATTCAGACGTCCGCATGTGTTTTGCGGATCCGATCCATGTATCCATGGATCCGTAAAAATCATACGGACGTCTGAATGGAGTCTTACAGGGGGGGTGATCAGTGACAGGGAGGTGATCACCCTGATCACCCGCCTGTCATTGATAACCCCCCTGTAAGGCTCTATTCAGACGTCCGCATGTGTTTTGCGGATCCGATCCATGTATCCGTAAAAATCATACGGACGTCTGAATGGAGCCTTACAGGGGGGTGATCAATGACAGAGGGGTGATCAGGGAGTCTATATGGGTGATCACCCCCCTGTCATTGATCACCCCCCTGTAAGGCTCCATTCAGACGTCCGCATGTGTTTTGCTGATCCGATCCATGGATCCGTAAAAATTATACGGACGTCTGAATGGAGCCTTACCAGGGGGTTGATCAATGACAGGGGGGTGATCCGGGAGTCTATATGGGTGATCACCCCCCTGTCATTGATCACCCCCCTGTCATTGATCACCCCCCTGTAAGGCTCCATTCAGACATTTTTTTGGCACAAGTTAGCGGAAATTTTTTGTTTGTTTTTGTTTTTGTTTTTTCTTACTAAGTCTCATATTCCACTAACTTGTGTCAAAAAATAAAATCTCACATGAACTCACCATACCCCTCACGGAATCCAAATGCGTAAACATTTTTAGACATTTATATTCCAGACTTCTCACGCTTTAGGGCCCCTAAAAAGCCAGGGCAGTATAAATACCCCACATGTGACCCCATTTCGGAAAGAAGACACCCCAAGGTATTCGCTGAGGGGCATATTGAGTCCATGAAAGATTGAAATTTTTGTCCTAAGTTAGCGGAAAGTGAGACTTTGTGAGAAAAAAACAAAAAAAAATCAATATCCGCTAACTTATGCAAAAAAAAAAAAAATTCTAGGAACTCGCCAGGCCCCTCATTGAATACCTTGGGGTGTCTTCTTTCCAAAGTGGGGTCACATGTGGGGTATTTATACTGCCCTGGCTTTTTAGGGGCCCGAAAGTGTGAGAAGAATTCTGGGATCCAAATGTCTAAAAATGCCCTCCTAAAAGGAATTTGGGCCCCTTTGCGCATCTAGGCTGCAAAAAAGTGTCACACATCTGGTATCGCCGTACTCAGGAGAAGTTGGGCAATGTGTTTTGGGGTGTCATTTTACATATACCCATGCTGGGTGAGAAAAATATCTTGGTCAAATACCAACTTTGTATAAAAAAATGGGAAAAGTTATCTTTTGCCAAGATATTTCTCTCACCCAGCATGGTTATATGTAAAATGACACCCCAAAACACATTCCCCAACTTCTCCTGAGTACGGCGATACCACATGTGTGACACTTTTTTGCAGCCAAGGTGGGCAAAGGGGCACATATTCCAAAGTGCACCTTTTGGGTTTTGCAGGCCATTTTTTACAGATTTTGATTGCAAAGTACTTCTTACACATTTGGGCCCCTAAATTGCCAGGGCAGTATAACTACGCCACAAGTGACCCCATTTTGGAAAGAAGACACCCCAAGGTATTCCGTGAGGGGCACGGCGAGTTCCTAGAATTTTTTATTTTTTGTCACAAGTTAGCGGAAAATGATGATTTTTCTTTTTTTTTCTTTTTTCCTTACAAAGTCTCATATTCCACTAACTTGCGACAAAAAATAAAAAATTCTAGGAACTCGCCGTGCCCCTCACGGAATACCTTGGGGTGTCTTCTTTCCAAAATGGGGTCACTTGTGGCGTAGTTATACTGCCCTGGCAATTTAGGGGCCCAAATGTGTAAGAAGTACCTTGCAATCAAAATGTGTAAAAAATGGCCTGCGAAATCCAAAAGGTGCACTTTGGAATATGTGCCCCTTTGCCCACCTTGGCTGCAAAAAAGTGTCACACATCTGGTATCGCCGTACTCAGGAGAAGTTGGGGAATGTGTTTTGGGGTGTCATTTTACATATACCCATGCTCGGTGAGAAAAATATCTTGGTCAAATGCCAACTTTGTATAAAAAAATGGGAAAAGTTGTCTTTTGCCAAGATATTTCTCTCACCCAGCATCGGTATATGTAAAATGACACCCCAAAACACATTCCCCAACTTCTCCTGAGTACGGCGATACCAGATGTGTGACACTTTTTTGCAGCCAAGGTGGGCAAAGGGGCACATATTCCAAAGAGCACCTTTCGGATTTCGCAGGCTATTTTTTACAGATTTTGATTGCAAGGTACTTCTTACACATTTGGGCCCCTAAATTGCCAGGGCAGTATAACTACGCCACAAGTGACCCCATTTTGGAAAGAAGACACCCCAAGGTATTCCGTGAGGGGCACGGCGAGTTCCTAGAATTTTTTATTTTTTGTCACAAGTTAGCGGAAAATGATGATTTTTCTTTTTTTTTCTTTTTTCCTTACAAAGTCTCATATTCCACTAACTTGCGACAAAAAATAAAAAATTCTAGGAACTCGCCGTGCCCCTCACGGAATACCTTGGGGTGTCTTCTTTCCAAAATGGGGTCACTTGTGGCGTAGTTATACTGCCCTGGCAATTTAGGGGCCCAAATGTGTAAGAAGTACCTTGCAATCAAAATGTGTAAAAAATGGCCTGCGAAATCCAAAAGGTGCACTTTGGAATATGTGCCCCTTTGCCAACCTTGGCTGCAAAAAAGTGTCACACATCTGGTATCGCCGTACTCAGGAGAAGTTGGGGAATGTGTTTTGGGGTGTCATTTTACATATACCCATGCTCGGTGAGAAAAATATCTTGGTCAAATGCCAACTTTGTATAAAAAAATTGGAAAAGTTGTCTTTTGCCAAGATATTTCTCTCACCCAGCATGGGTATATGTAAAATGACACCCCAAAACACATTCCCCAACTTCTCCTGAGTACGGCGATACCAGATGTGTGACACTTTTTTGCCGCCTAGGTGGAAAGAAGACACCCCAAGGTATTCCGTGAGGGGCATGGCGATTTCCTAGAATTTTTTATTTTTTGTCGCAAGTTAGTGGAATATGAGACTTTGTAAGAAAAAAATAAAAATAAAAAATCATCATCATTTTCCGCTAACTTGTGACAAAAAATAAAAAGTTCGATGAACTCACTATGCCTATCAGCGAATACCTTAGGATGTCTACTTTCCGAAATGGGGTCATTTGTTGGGTTTTTCTACTGTCTGGGCATTGTAGAACCTCAGGAATCATGACAGGTGCTCAGAAAGTCAGAGCTGCTTCAAAAAGCGGAAATTCACATTTTTGTACCATAGTTTGTAAACGCTATAACTTTTACCCAAACCATTTTTTTTTTTTGCCCAAACATTTTTTTTTATCAAAGACATGTAGAGCTATAAATTTAGCGAAAAATTTATATATGGATGTCGTTTTTTTTGCAAAATTTTACAGCTGAAAATGAAAAATGTCATTTTTTTGCAAAAAAATCGTTACATTTCGATTAATAACAAAAAAAGTAAAAATGTCAGCAGCAATAAAATACCACCAAATGAAAGCTCCATTAGTGAGAAGAAAAGGAGGTAAAATTCATTTGGGTGGTAAGTTGCATGACCGAGCGATAAACGGTGAAAGTAGTGTAGTGCCGAAGTGTAAAAAGTGCTCTGGTCATGAAGGGGGTTTCAGCTAGCGGGGCTGAAGTGGTTAATAGCGTCCTGGCTGCCATAGTAACACTAAAAGCATTTTGAAGACGGATCCGTCTTCAAATGCTTTCAGTACACTTGCGTTTTTCCGGATCCGGCGTGTAATTCCGGCAAGTGGAGTACACGCCGGATCCGGACAACGCAAGTGTGAAAGAGGCCTTGGACAGGATGATACCCAAAGAAAACTGTAAGTGTGGGCATTGTTCAAACTATCCACCGGAATATCTTTTTAGGAAAAAAGTGAATGGACAATCAATGACTTAATTAATAGTGTTGAGCGAGCATGCTCCGCCGAATACCTGTTCGGCTCGATCATCGCTATGCTGGGCACATGCCGGTACTCGGCCGAGTACCGCATGTGCTCGAGCACCATGCTCGAGTATCCTTCCCGCACGTTTTGCGGCTGCTAAGCAGCCAATAAATGTGCAGGTAAGTATATAGCACCCGATGACGCGGGTTAGGCTCATTGCAAGTCAGGAAGAGCTGCAGTTAGAAAGGGACAGATAGTGTAGGGAGTTTGTGATCGCAATTTATTCAATTTTAAAACATTTCAAAGACCCAAAAGTCCTTTTAAGGACTATTGTGTGTGGTGGCAACAATTTAATCTTGCAAAGTAGTCCGATTTTTGTTTCCATACTTTGCGATTCTTTTTCTATAGAGGGTGTCTTCAGTGACTTGTGACATCTGTTCAGCAATACCTTCTTTGTGTCAGGGGCAGAGATAGGAAGAATATTATTGAAAACAATTATATTTTTTCCATAATTTATCCACATTTTTCCTATAAACGGTCCCTGCAGTGAATTGTCACATCTGTGCTGCAATAGCGTCTGTGTGTCAGGACCAGATTTTGTGAAAAATATTAGCGAAAACAATTATATTTTTTCCAAAATGTATCTACATTTTTCCTATAAACGGTCCCTGCAGTGAATTGTCACATTTGTGCTGCAATAGCGTGTGTGTGTGTCAGGCCCAGATATTGGGAAAAAAATTTGCGAAACAATTATATCTTTTCCATAATTTATCCACATTTTTCCTATAAATGGTCCCTGCAGTGAATTGTCACATCTGTGCTCCAATAGCGTGTGTGTCAGTGCCAGATATTGGGAAAAATCTTAGCAAAAACAATTATATTTTTTATAATGTATTCACATTTTGTGGGGAAGCGGCTGTGATGCTGATGGTGCATGCAGAGGCCGTGGCCCTGGGCGTGTTGAAACTGTGCCTGCTGCCAGAGCACAAGAAAAACAATCATCTAAGATACCTAGCTTAATGTCCCAGTTTGCAGGGTGGCGCAGGACACCACTCTTGAAGACAGCCCTGTGCGAGCAGGTGGTCGGTTGGATTGCAGCAGATAGTGCTTCCAGTCGGTTAAGCACCACCCTGTCTTCCACCAAGTCCAGTCTCAGTAGCCAGGAATCTGGTACACACAATCCTCACGCTGATCCTCCTTCCTCCCAACATTTACAGTCTGTCCAAACAAGTTATACCACACTCGGATATTCAGAGGACCTCTTTGCATCGCCATTCATTAATTTGGCCCTCTCGCCAAGCACGCTTGAAGAGGGACCTGAGATATTGTGCCTCAATTCCCAACCTCTTGAGCATCTCCAGTCACAAGAACATGATGCTGGGAAATGTCAATTAGAGTTTAATGAGGTGGATGTTGATGAGACACAGTTGCCAATGACTCAAACGCAATAACTGTATCAAGAGGTTGATGAAGAGGATGACACACAGTTGTTTTTTTTTTTTTTTTGATTTAAATGTTTTATTGGTTTTTCCAACACAAAACAGGGGTAACAAGATGCAAAGGTGAGGCTCGCAGGTCCACCCAGGCATCAAGGAAGGTACAGCGCAAGATGACATAAGATATGATATCAGATAAGGCAGTCACATATTCTGGATACTATTGAGAACATAAAGGCAGACAGATGCAATCAGAGAGGAGCATAAACCTGTGATCAGGTTAGGCTAAAGGAGACAACAAAATGTGTGTCAAGGGGAAAAAAACATACATATCTATGAAAGCGAGCAATCTTCGCCAGTCGGGAAAGAGACGGTTAAAGGTGACAAGTATTAGCTTTTGTGATTGTTCACCCGTCCCACCTGGTATCAAGCAAGCAGGAACAATTGCTACATCCAAGTTCTGACTAGGGGGTATTTGCGCGAATATCAGCCCAGCCTCCGTGACAACGGCCTAATGTTGCCAGGCGGATGCCCATTTTACTTATAAAGTTTTCTGAAAACTGCCCAGAGGTGCCACTTTCTGAGGAAGGTTTCATGAGATCGCAATTCCCAAGCAGAGAGCTCTTCAAACCTATGAATTTGATCTATTTTCTGTATCCATTCATTTATGGTAGGAACATGGGGTTGTAACCAATGTTTGGGGAGTAAGAGGCGCGCAGCCATCAGCATTTGAGTAAACACATACGGTGGAGTTATCGCATGCTCAGATAGTGAGAGGGATAGTAGAGCTAGTTGCGGAGAGACAGAAACAGAGGATCCGCAAATCCTATTAGATTGTGCGAATATCTCTGTCCACCATTTGTGGATGGGTGGACAGGTCCACCATATGTGTAGGAAAGTTCCCTTCTCCCCATGACACCTCCAGCAGACATCCGAAGCAGTGCTAGAGTACAGGGCTGTCTTGTCCATAAGAGGTGGCATTCCTCATGGGGGAAGGGGCAGTGTCGACAATATCCCTTATCATTAGGGAGGGGGAGGGAAAAGGGACCGAGCAATGGGTGGACGAGAACCACTTCCAGGCTTCGAGAGTGGCTTTAATTATTGGGTAGTGGGAGTATTGCCCTGAGCTTATCGTTTGGGAGCCAAGGAGCAATGCCCTAGGTGGTGTTTGAAGAATATCCACATCAGTCTCAACTGTTAGTGTATATGGGGAGGGTCGCAACCAGGCCAATGCTCGGGTAAGGAGGATGGCCTTGCCATAAATTTCGGGGTTTGGCATACCAATCCCTCCAGCATATCTAGGTTTAGTGAGAAGGGAAAAAGAAAGCCTAGCTTTCTTATTGTTCCAAACAAAGGATCTAAACTTTTTAGAAATTAGTTCATAATATTTCTTAGGGACAGGGATAGGCAAAACTTGTTGTAGGTAAGTTAACCGAGGGAGTATTAGCGAAGTAAGAAGGTTCTTACGGCCAAACCACGAGAGAGTTGGATTTGATTTTGCCAGCTGATCAATGGATTCGAAGATGGATTTTCTGAGAGGGATGTAGTTGAGAGAGAAAAGGTCAAGGATATTAGGACTAAGTTTGACCCCTAAGTAAGTGATAGTTGTTGAGGACCAATTAAAAGGGGAGCCTCTCATCAAGAGATTTTTTGTGGATTGGGGGATCCCCCTACATAAGACCAGTGATTTGCTAGCGTTGATTTTGAAGTCTGAAGCTACACTGAATCTGTTTAGGTGGATTTGAATCCGCGCTAGAGAAGTTTTAGGGTTAGTGGTCATCATGAGGACGTCGTCCGCATATGCCGCCACTTTCTGCTCTCTTCCTCCCAAACATAGACCTGAAATCTCCGCATCTAATCTAATGTTTGCAAGAAGCGGTTCTAGAGCAAGTATGAAAAGTAATGGTGATAGGGGACAACCCTGTCTCGTTCCATTTTTTATCATGAACGGAGCAGATAAACAGCCGTTAACCTGTACCCTAGCTGTCGCCTGCTCATACATGGCGAAGGTAGCCCGAATAAAGGGATCAGGAAGGCCAAATCTAAGCAAGGTGAGTTTCAGGTATTGCCAATTGACCCTATCAAATGCTTTCTCCGCATCAGTACTTAGGAGAAGCAAGGGAGAAGAGGTTCTAGTAGCATGACTGAGTACATTAATCACTCTAGAGGTGTTATCTTTGCCTTCTCTAGTCTTGATGAAGCCAACCTGGTCGCCATGTATGAGGAGGGGAAGAAGGACAGAA
Source organism: Bufo gargarizans (assembly GCF_014858855.1). Classification (NCBI taxonomy): domain Eukaryota; kingdom Metazoa; phylum Chordata; class Amphibia; order Anura; family Bufonidae; genus Bufo; species Bufo gargarizans. The sequence continues at coordinate 259,698,904 of NC_058083.1, forward strand.
AGTCTGTTAGCTAACATTTTGGCTTGGAGTTTGAGGTCTATGTTTAAGAGGGAAATGGGCCTGTAGCTGGAGCAGTGACTGAGATCTTTCCCATCTTTTGGTATAAGGGAAATGTGGGCCCCTGTCATGTCTCTAGAAAGCGGACAACCTAGTAGGGACTGATTGCAAACCTTTAGAAGGTGGGGGAGGAGGAGGTCTTGGAAAGTCTTATAATATGAAAGTGGGAGTCCATCTGGGCCTGGACTTTTCCCAGTGGGCATTTGTGACATTGCAGTTTTGAGTTCCAGCATGGTGAAAGGGGCTTCTAGTTGCAGTTTCTGTTCAGAGGAGAGGTGTGGCAATCTAGAGGAATCCAGAAAACCTCCTATAACAGAAGCTCTTTCATCAGCAGGGACCGAGGGGGGTAAATTATAAAGGTTATTATAGTATTCCCTAAATTGGGAAGCTATCTGAGTAGTTGAGAAAATCGGTTTGCCTTCGGAAGAGGACAGCTGGTGAACGTAATTCAAAGACCTCCTATTCTTGATTCTACTCATCAGAAATTTAGTGGCCTTGTCTCCATGTGCAAAAAACTTGTGTTGCATACTCATGAAAAATTTGGCAGACTTATTCGACAGAAGAGACTTAAGTTTCGCCCTTTGTTCCGAAAGTTCGTCTAATAGAGAGTCAGTGGGGGAAGATTTGTGGTTGGACTCTAGACCCTGTATTTTTCCCAGGACTTCATCCATGGCCTTTTCTTGTAATTTTTTTCTGTGTGACCCTATATTTATAAAATGACCTCTGATGACCGGCTTATGGGCGTCCCAGAGGGTGTTAGGGGAAATGTCTGTACTGTCATTAAGAGTAAAGTATTCCGCTAGATATTTGGAAACTTGTTCCGTTAAGTCCTGGGAACCTAACAAGGTCTCGTTCAGTCGCCAATTAAAGCTAATCGGGTTTTTAAGAGGGGCTAGGACTTCGAGATATATGGGAGAGTGATCAGACAGGTGTATAGAACCTATCGAAGCTACACTGCACAGATGAAGGTGTTCCTTAGAGATAAATAGATAATCTATTCGGTGATACGTATCGTGTACTGGAGAGTAAAAGGTGTAATCCAGGGCATTGGGATGGAGTGAGCGCCAAACATCTACTAAGTGGAGATCCCAGATGGCTTTCCTAATGAATCTAAGGGATTTACCGGAATGGGAAGATCTGTGTGATGATATGTCTTGTTTTGGAGATAAAGCAACATTCAGATCCCCTCCTGCCACAACGATTCCTTCCTTAAATGCACTAACTGTTGGCGCTAAATTAGAAACCCATTTGGACTGGCTAGAGTTTGGGCCGTAAATATTGATGAAGGTATAGATTTGCTGACCAATAGAGCCTTTGATCAACAAGTATCTCCCTTCCGGGTCAAGAACTTGATCAACTAGTTTGAAAGGGATACTTTTGTGAAAACCAATGCTCACTCCACTTGATGCAGATGAGTTGCCCCCACAGTGAAACCAAGTGGAATAGTAGGAGTATTGCATGTTAGGGTAGCAGTTAAATCGAAAATGTGTCTCTTGGAGGAGCACAATTTTGGCCTTAGCTTTCCTCAGAATGGCAAAGACCTGACCCCTTTTGGAGGGGGAGTGAAAGCCCTTGACATTATAGGAAGCAATATGCAGATCAGCCATGTGTCATGATGTAGGTGAAAATACCTCTATGCCTATGGTGTCTCCTCCAAGAGAGTAAGCAGGTGTCATACGTTCTCGCCTCTGGGTGAGGGTGTAGGATCCAGATGAAGTAGTTGCCGCATGTTGCAGATAAATGTGACTCGTACCTTAGGGAAAAAACATAGTTAGAAAACAGGACAAAACAAACAACAAACAGCAAGGAAGAACTAAGCATAGCAATATATGCTACAAGTGAGTAGGGGGAATGTGGTCTGGTGACCTTAAATGAGGACGTGTAGCACCAGTAGGGTCTGATGGGAGATCGGGGAGAATGTGTCTAGTTATATGAACTAATAGAATTAAGTCCAGATGGTAGGACTGTCAAAAACATAAGTGTCAGTTAGGACTTATGAGAGCCTAAGCAGTATAACGGAAAGAAGGAGAACACTAGAATGCAATAGTCCCTCATGGACCGGAGGAGTTATTATGGATTAGGTTGGTGTTCCCGAGAGAGGCTCCTGGGGGTAAACTGCAGGCCTCTTTTCCTGGTTTTTGATGATTTGGGGGTACGCAGGACCTCAAATGGAACTATTTTTGGAAGTTCTGGAAGGTCGCTCAAGTCCTGGTAAAGCTCCCAATTCTCAATTGGCAAGGGATCAATGTTTAGGACATTGTAAGTTGCTTGCAGGTCTGTGAAGGACGAAATGAAAAATTTCTTCCCAGAACAGGAAAAGGAAAGTCCGAATGGATATGACCAGCGGTATATAATCTTGTTTGAGCGAAGCCAGTCAGTCAGGGGCTTCAGTGCCCTGCGCTTCTTTAGCGTAGTAGGAGCCAAATCTTGGTAGATCTCAAGTTTGGAGTCCTCATAAGAAAGGTCTGCTCTGTTGCGTGCTGCTTCTAAAATGGCGGACTTAACTGGGAAGCTCAAGAACTTGCATATAATGTCCCTAGGAGGGTCAGAGGGCTTGGGTTTAGGGCGCAAAGCCCTGTGTGCCCGTTCGATGACGACTTCTTGCTGGAGGTCTGATCCCAGAAGTGCGCAACAGATTGTTAGTATAGTGGCCTGAATGTCCCCTGGCTGTACCGCTTCAGAGATCCCTCTGAATCTCAAGTTGTTGCGGCGTCCTCTGTTTTCTTAGTCTTCTATCGCGCTGTGAAGCCCATTCAGGTAAGAGGAGCAGCGGCGTAAGGCATCAGACACAGCGGTATGGTGATTCAGGGACGCCGCTTGGTGGTTCTCTAACTTCTCCACCCGGTCCCCGATGTGTCTTACCTCCTGCTTGAACGCCGTGATTTCCGTCAGGATAGGCTCCATAACCCTGTTCAGGGCCCTGTCTAGGTACCTTCTTGTCAAGGGGAGGTCCGTACTCGCCTGTGGCTCTTCCGACTCACTGTCCCCATCGGAGAGGGCTTGTGCCCGTTTCGGCGCTTTAGGCTGTGGAGTCGGCGCCATCTTAACTTCTCTCTGCACAAGCGAGGCTGCAGCTTTCTTGAGAAATTTCTCCATGTCGCCTGGGGGGACCTGGCTTTTAGCGGTAGCGGAATGATCCCCTTGTTTCTGGTTGCCGATTTTGACCATTTTCGCCCGAAAATGCTACTGATAGCTTGTGGTGTACACGGTCCTCGCTGTAGAGCAGTGAACTATGCGGCCATCACAGTTCGGCGCTAGCTCCGCCCCCGACACACAGTTGTTAATCACTGAGGTTGTGGTTAGGTCAACAAATCAGGAGTATAATCAGAGTGAGGAAGTGAAATAGGAGGTGCTGGATGACGAGGTCACTGACCCAACCTGGGAAGGTGGCAACAAGCCGAGCGAGGAGAGCAGTACAGAGGGGGAGCGATCTGCAGCACTGCAACAGGCTGGAAGAGGCAGTGGAGTAGCAAAAGGTAGAAGGTGGGCACCACCAAACAGGCCCGCAACTGTTTCACGGAGCATCCCCTTGCGGAAATCTCCCTTGCCAAGGGGTAAGTGTTCGGCAGTATGGCACTTTTTTGAGGAAAGTGCGGAGGACAAAAGAATAGTAGTTTTCAACCTGTGCCACACCAAAATAAGCAGGGGTGTGAACACTAGGAACCTCACCACCACCAGCATGATCCGCCACATGTCATCAAAGCACCCTAATAGGTGGGCCGAACGCCTGGGTCCACAATCTGTGTCTACGGGTCACACCACTGCCTCCTCTTTCCCTGTGCTATGTGCTGGCCAATCCCTTGTCCAAGATGCAAGCCCGAATGCCTCCCACCCTGCACCTGGAGCTTTGCAAGCACCATCAGTGACCACATCCACTTCCTTGTCCCAGCGCAGTGTCCAAATGTTATTACTCCAGGCATTTGAACGCAAGCGGAAATATCCAGCCATCCAACCACAGGCCAAAGCAATAAATGTGCAGCTTTCCAAATTACTGGCCCTGGAAATGTTGCCATTTAGGTTTGTGGACACTGAGGCCTTCCACAGCCTGATGTCGGCGGCAGTACCTCGTTACGCATTCCCCAGCTGCCACTGTTTTTCAAGGTGTGCCGTGCCAGCCTTACACCAACATATGTCCCTTAACATCACACATGCCCTAACCAACGCAGTTACTGGAAAGGTCCACTTAACCATGTACACATGGACAAGTGTATTTGGCCAGGGATGCTACATTTCCCTGACGCACACTGGGTGAATGTTGTGGAGGCTGGGAGCGACTCATACCCTCGAATGGCACAGGTGCTACCGACGCCAAGGATTGCGGGCCCCAATTCCATCAGGGTTTCTGCCACCACCTACATTAGTGGCTCCAACCCCCTTTTCTCCTCCTCCGCCTCCTCCTCCACTTCCAACCAATTTGCGTGCAGCACCAGTCAGTCATCAGTGGGAAGCTTGAAGCAGTGTAGCACTGCAGTGGGGAAGCGGCAACAGGCCGTGCTGAAGCTCATCTGCCTAGGTGACAAACAGCACAACGCCGCAGAGCTATGGCAGGGGATAAGAGAGGGATATGAGGGAAAAAAAGAGAGGGGATTAGTCACAGACTCCTTTTGGTGAAAAAAGTCTGGGATATCCAGGCAGGGCGCCAAAAAGAAGGACCGTTAGTGTATGGTTTGAAATTCGGGTATAATACGGGTGCGTTTAATTACTGGAGAGGTGGTAGGCAGCCACAGGTCTAGTGTCCAGACAGGGGTAAACCTGAAGTGGACATAATGCAAGGATAGGACAAAAAAACGTAAAAAAGATCTGTATAGGGCACCAATTGCCTCAAAAGTAATGGCCTACTTGTGGTAAAAATGGTTAATTAAGTAGTAACTTTGATAAGATTGTTTAAAAACACAACGTTTGTGAAAACGTGCAAAATAAACTTTTTTTAAAAACAGTAATGATAGTTAGTTAAAATCGCAGTGAGAATATATAATCAAAAAAGTTTTTTAGTAGTAAAAACTCACTTCACCCAGGAGGGGCAGGGTGGGATAAAGTACATAACACCCACTCTGCGTCCTCCTGCGCCTGGATCGCCAGTAAGATCGTCCGGAAATAACGGCAGTCAGACTTGGAACATCTGGTTATTTTCTTTTTATTGTTTAGCACAGGGTAGGGGTAGGAGTAAGCTCAACGCGTTTCGGGGTCACTGGGATCCCCTTCATCAGGAGCATAAGTGTATCATACATAATGGCAGGTATTTATACAGTGAAAAGGCGCCAAAAAACGCCGCCAAAAAAACGGGAGGTGATGGAATCACTTCCAGTTTGCTTTCCAAAGTGGAACGCATTGTAGTCAGCTTAGCTTGGAGTTGTTTCCGGTTTGCGTTCCAGCGTGGAACGCATCGGAACATATCTCGGCTTATAGTAGATAGGAACAGGAGAGGAAGCGATGTCACTTCCGGTATGCGTTCCAGCTTGGATAAGGGGATAAGAGACCAGACTGAGCTGTGGCTCTCGCCAGTCAAACTAGAACCAGGCATGGTTGTGTCTGATAATGGCCGTAACTTGGTGGCGGCTTTGACATCCCATGCCTTGCCCACGTATTCAACCATGTGGTTCAGCGGTTTCTAAAAACATACCCCAATTTGCCCGAGCTACCGGTGAAGGTGCGCCACGTGTGTGCACATTTCCGCGAGTACCCGACAGCTCCAGTTGGTCTGTCAATGCTGCAGCAGCTCTTGAAATTGCCAGCTTACCGGCTGTTGTGCAACGTTAGCACGCGCTGGAACTCCTCGTTCCACATGTTGGCCAGGCTTTGTGAGCAGCAGAGGGCAGTTGTAGAATACCAGCTGCAACATGGTCGTTGCCTTTCCAGTCAGCTTCCGCTATTCTCAAGCAAGAAGTGGGCATGGACATCTGACCTCTGTGAGGTTTTACGCAACTTTGAGGAACAAACACCAATTTGAGAGCACACATATTCAAAATATCAAATTTTATTATATACCATGATTACACTATAGACACAAAAACACCCATAAGGGACAGATTATGCAGGAGAGAATATAGAAAACAATGTGTGTCCCCCGATTACACTGAACTGGTAAGGACACAAAGGCAATAACATCAAAATATAACCATCATGGTTAAGTAACAAACACTGCCCGAATCCTACACCCACCCAGAATCCATCAATAACACTATATCTCAGAGGGCACAATGCCTAACTGTGTGGTAGAGACAAGTGCCTGCACCCCCAACGGGAATGCTAACAACAAGTCGCCAACACAATATTACTCTTGAGCAGCCTAATAACATACACATACTTGGACACAACTGTGGGGATACCAGCCAGCGATCAGGAGACACACCACGTACATTTTGCCGTCAACATACTGTAGATGGTGAGTGGCGATAACGCTATTATCAGCGTCAACATCCCACTTCTGTGTCTTCTAAAAGGCTTGCTGCTCACAATTAAAGACAACGCTTTACATGTGGAAGAGGTGAAAATGGGGGAAGACATTAGACAGGTTGATGATAGCCAGACCACACTCAGTTCATCTTCTCAGTGTGAATTGGAGGCTGAAGAGGAGGAGGAGGAGGAGCAGGAGACGGTTGCCTCCGCTACAGAGGGTAATACTCATCGAAGTTTGTTTTGCAGAAGAGGAGGAAGAGGATGAGGAGGATTGACGATAGAGAAGTCTTGTCTGTTGGTTCTGTGGCACACATGGCTCATTTCATGTTATGCTGCCTTTCCCATGACCCGCACGTTATACGCATTTTAGGCAACATGGATTACTGGTTGTTCACCCTTCTCGACCCCTGCTACAAAGGCCCTCACATATAATTTTTTACAGGGTCCGCTCACAGAAGGCCCTCACATCAATTTTTTTAGATGGTCCACTCACCAGCAGGCCCTCAGATATAATTTTTTTACAGGGTCCGATCACTAGCAGGCCTTCACATAATTTTTTGCAGGGTCCGCTCACCGGCAGGCCGAGGGGCCTTCGGGTCCACCTTCGTCCGACTCTTTTCCCTAACAATAGTGAATACTGCAATAAATTTGAGTCAATTATCAACAAATGCTCTCTTGATATCATCATCTTAAGTATAGAATTTCTACAGTCAATTAAAGAATCTAAAGAAAAATTAACCGCAATAGAAACACAACTGGTGTCCACAATTCCGGCAGAGGAGTGGACTGACCTTAAACAAAAGACCGACCAAATCCTGAACGACCATCGGAAATATCTTGAAACCACTAAACGCAACAAGTTTATCCGCGATTCTGAGGACTACCAACTAAAACGCGTCTACAGATGGCAGTGCCAAAATACATCTATGGGCAACGACTACTCTACCTTTACAGCATATGCCTAATTCTCTTCAGGCAGCGAACGCTCGACCGGCTATCGCAATCAGCGTTTTTTTCAACGGCGCGGATACCGCCCAGGAAGGAGAAGACCATCCGCATCCGGATACGCCGAGGAAGAGGACACCACCGATCGTCACCAACCGGGGATACAAACTCGCTCACAGGTACGAATATAGTAGTGAACATTTCATCACGCACATTATCCCCGGCTGAACTTAATGTACTATCAAAGGGACTGTCCTTTTGCCCATCTGGCCCCCTCCATTCCATTTCCTTGGAACAGGATCTACAAAGGTTTTATAGAGCCATCAGACTAAAAGCACATTTTGCTTCAACACCAGAACCATCATCTCACATATTAACTTCGGTCCCTGAATTATCAATCAGCTCTCTTAATGTCACTGACTGGATCCAAAACTAAGGAACCAAAGGGAAAGCCCTGCAACAGACCTGGCTCTCTCCCTAACTGCTTAGCCTATGCAAAAATCTCAATGGTAGATGATCGCATATCCTCTTTCCTCGACTGTATAACACCTGAACACCCTATAATAGTGAGGGGACACGACCACCGGCTCCCTACACTTGATACGGAGGGAGTCAGGGTCACCTGGGATCCAGCAAACAGGAAAACACAAATGAATGAACAAAACTTATCTGTAGAAGACTCAGTAGTAGTAGTAGTAGTAGTAGTAGCATCCAGCATGCACACACTCCAGGAAGTTGTATAAACCGCAAAGTGATGCAGTATGGGAAAGGATTTAAAGGGATGCAATCAGTGCAACTACATGACAGCTGAGAGAGGCTAAAGAGATGAGAAAACGAAAGCAAAACAAAAGGAACCTCAAGCAGGAGGTTCTGACGAACGTCTGACAGAGCTTCTCAGATGTCTGGTGGTGACAGTACCCCTCCTTCTACGAGTGGACTCTGGACACTCAGAGCCCACCTTCTCAGGATGAGACCTATGGAAATCCCTGATGAGACGAGTGGCCTTAATGTCCGTCACTGGGACCCACATGCTCTCCTCAGGACCATAACCCTCCCAATGAACGAGGTACTGGAGAGAACAGCGGACAACCCGAGAATCCACAATCCTAGAGACCTGAAATTCAAGATTACCATCAACCACAATCGGAGGAGGAGGCAAAGACGAGGGTACAATGGGTTGGACATAAGGTTTTAATAAGGACATATGAAAAACATTATGGATCTTCCAAGTCTGAGGAAGATCAAGACGGTAGGCAACAGGATTCATGACGGACAAGATTTTGTAAGGCCCAATAAACTTAGGACCCAACTTCCAGGAGGGAATCTTCAATTTGTATTCTTAGAAGACAACCACACCAGATCACCAACATTCAGGTCCATACCAGGCACACGTCTCTTATCCGCCACACGCTTATATCTCTCACTCATGCTCTTTAGATTATCCTGAATCTTTTGCCAAATAGATGACAAAGACGAGGAGAATATCTCCTCATCAGGTAAACCAGAAGCCCCCTCTCCAGAGAATGTCCCAAACTGCAGATGAAACCCATATGCACCAAAAAATGGTGACTTATCAGAGGACTCCTGACGACGGTTATTTAAAGCAAACTCAGCAAGAGAGAGAAAAGAACACCAATCCTCCTGATTCTCCGCCACAAAACAGCACAGATATGTCTCCAGATTCTGATTGACGCGCTCTGTCTGGCCATTCGACTGTGGGTGGAAAGCAGAAGAGAATGACAACCGAACCCCCAAGCGAGAACAGAAAGCCTTCCAGAATCTGGAAACAAACTGCGTGCCCCTATCAGAGACTATGTCTGAAGGAATACCATGCAATTTGACAATGTGATCAATAAATGCCTGCGCCAGCGTCTTAGCATTGGGCAAGCCAGGAAAAGGAATGAAATGCACCATTTTGCTAAAACGGTCCACCACCACCAGAATCACAGTCTTCCCCGAGGAACGAGGCAGGTCCGTAATGAAGTCCATGGACAGATGTGTCCAAGGACGGGAAGGAATGGGTAACGGAAGGAGAGGACCTAATGGCCGTGTATGAGGGACCTTGGCATGAGCGCAGGTCTCGCAGGCTGCCACAAAACCCTCAACTGACTTACGAAGCGCCGGCCACCAGAATCTCCGAGCGATAAGATCCACTGTGGCTCTTGCCCCCGGGTGCCCAGCAAGGACAGTATCGTGGTGCTCCTTAAAAATCTTTTGTCTTAAAGCGAGAGGCACAAACAACCTCCCAGGAGTACAAAGATCAAGAGCCTCTGACTGGGCTACCTGAACCTCTGCCTCCAATTCAGGATAAAGAGCAGAGACCACCACCCCTTCAGCCAAAATGGGACCCGGGTCTTCAAAATTCCCACCTCCCGGAAAACAACGTGACAGGGCATCCGCCTTCACATTCTTAACCCCAGGGCGGAACGTGACAACAAAATTAAACCTTGAAAAGAACAAAGATCATCTGGCCTGTCTCGGGTTCAGACGCTTGGCTGACTCCAAGTAGGCCAGATTCTTATGGTCAGTAAACACTTTAATAGGGTGTCTGGCTCCCTCTAGCCAATGGCGCCATTCCTCAAAAGCTAACTTAATGGCCAACAACTCCCTATCTCCCACATCGTAATTTCTCTCTGCGGAGGAGAGTTTCTTCGAGAAAAAGGCACACAGTCGCCATTTGGCAGGAGAGGGACCCTGAGACAAGAATGCACCCACACCCACCTCAGAAGCGTCCACCTCAACTATGAAGGGCAGAGAGATATCAAGTTGTACCAAGATGGGAGCGGAAGCAAAACGCTCCTTGATACTAGAAAAGGCCTTACGCGCCTCTACCGACCAGGAGGAAAAATCTACCACCTTTCTAGTCATATCAGTGAGAGGTTTAACAACAGAGGAATAATTCAAAATAAACTTCCTGTAATAATTGCCAAAACCCAAAAAACGCATCAGCACCTTCTGATTCTCAGGAAGCTCCCACTCAAGCACAGCACGGACCTTCTCGGGGTCCATGCGAAAACCAGAAGCGGAGAGAAGAAACCCCAGAAATTCAATTTCTGGAACCGCAAACACACATTTTTCCAGTTTAGCGTACAATTTATTCTCCCGCAAGATGAGCAAGACCAGATGTAGGTGGTCCTTATGAGTTTTGAAATCAGGAGAAAAAATCTAAATGTCATCTAGATACACTAATACAAATTTCCCCATTAAATGATAAAAAATGCTGTTCACAAATTGCTGAAAGACGGCTGGAGCATTCATCAAACCAAAAGGCATAACCAAATTCTCAAAATGGCCCTCAGGGGTATTGAAGGCCGTCTTCTATTCGTCTCCTTCTCTGACCCTTACCAGGTTGTATGCCCCTCTTAGATCCAACTTGGAAAAAACTTTAGCCCCTACAATCTGGTTAAACAGGTCCGGGATCAGAGGAAGCGGATAAGGGTCACGAATTGTGATACTGTTCAGCTCCCTGAAATCCAGACATGGTCTTAAAGAACCATCTTTTTTCTTAACAAAGAAAAAAACAGCGGCAACAGGTGACTTCGAGGGTCGTATGTGTCCCTTTCTCAGACTCTCAGAGATATAAGCACGCATAGCGACCCTTTCAGGTTGGGAGAGATTGTATAAACGAGATTTAGGCAGCTTGGCGCCTGGGGTGAGATTAATAGGGCAATCGTACTCCCTGTGAGGGGGCAATTCCTGAACACCACTCTCAGAAAACACATTCGAAAATTCAGAGAGAAAAGATGGTACAGTCTTAGTAGAAACTTCAGAAACAGATGTTGTGAGGCAATTCTCTCTGCAAAAGTCACTCCAACCATTTATTTGCCTCGCTTGCCAATCAATGGTGGGGTTATGTTTAGTGAGCCAGGGTAGCCCCAACACTAGAGGAGTAGGCAACCCGCTTAGGACGAAACATGACACATCCTCAACATGAGTATCACTCACAATCAAACGGATATTGTGAACTATGCCCTTTAACGATTTCTGAGAAAGTGGAACGGAATCAATAGCAAAAACAGGTATATCCTTTCCCAAAATGCATACCTGGAAACCATGAGTTATAGCAAATTGATTATCAATGAAATTGACAGCTGCTCCACTATCTACAAAAATCTCTAAAAAAATGTTATTGCTCTCTAGCGCCACCCTGGCAGGTAGGACAAAACGGGAACTACAAGCAAACGGAAAGCCTTCAATTTCCGCATCAACCTTGCCATTAGTAACAGATGTAACGTTTTTAGAGGATTTTTTTCTTTTTGTTTCTTTATTACTATCAAAAAACTGTCTGAATCTCCTAGAGGGACAAACATTTGCCAAATGATTTATACCTCCACAACAGAAACAAACCTTCCTATGAGAGCTGAATCTTCTATTGTCAGAGGCAAGCAAACCCAGCTGCATGGGCTCCTGCTCAGAAGGGATTGAGGGTGACTGAGACTCCTGTGCACTGAATGAGACCGCCGCACTGTCCTTGGACTGAGTATGACAGGAAGGAGTGATCTCTCCTCTCTCCCTAAGACGCCTGTCAATACGAACGGTCCGTGACATGGCAGTGTCCAAGGAGGTAGGTCTCTCATGAAAGGCAAATGCATCTTTCAATCCCTCTGAAAGACCATGGCAAAATTGACTTCGGAGTGCAGCATCATTCCAACCAGTATCAGCTGCCCATCTCCGAAATTCTGAACAGTATATCTCTGCGGACTGTTTACCCTGGCATAAAAGACGTAGTCTAGACTCAGCCAGAGCAATACGATCCGGATCATCATCAAAATTCATCCACTGAACAGAGGGGCAGTGCCCCCACCGGCAGCGAAAAGGCCCAGGACTGAGCGTTATCCCTGAGCAGCGAGATGATGATCCCCACCCTCCGCTCCTCATCACCAGAGGAATGGGGAAGTAGGCGAAAATTGAGTTTGCAAGCCTCTCTAAAACAAACAAAATTCTCACTACCCCTGGAGAACGTATCCGGAAGCGAGATTTTAGTCTCAGAACAAACTCCATGAACACAAGCAGAAACGGTCACCTCAAACTGAGAGACAGTTTTCCGGAGATCTGCTACCTCCAGTGAAAGACCCTGCATGCGGTCAATTAAGGTTGAAACCGGATTCATGCTTAAGACGGTTTTGGCGGTTTATAATGTCACGGAAGGTGTACAAAAAACTAGAAGATCTGACTGACTGGATCCAAAACTAAGGAACCAAAGGGAAAGCCCTGCAACAGACCTGGCTCTCTCCCTAACTGCTCAGCCTATGCAAAAATCTCAATGGTAGATGACCGCATATCCTCGTTCCTCGACTGTACAACACCTGAACACCCTATAATAGTGAGGGGACACGACCACCGGCTCCCTACACTTGATACGGAGGGAGTCAGGGTCACCTGGGATCCAGCAAACAGGAAAACACAAATGAATGAACAAAACCTTATCTGTAGAAGACTCAGTAGTAGCATCCAGCATGCACACACTCCAGGAAGTTGTATAAACCGCAAAGTGATGCAGTATGGGAAGGGATTTAAAGGGATGCAATCAGTGCAACTACATGACAGCTGAGAGAGGCTAACGAGATGAGAAAACTAAAGCAAAACAAAAGGAACCTCAAGCAGGAGGTTCTGACGAACGTCTGACAGAGCTTCTCAGATGTCTGGTGGTGACACTTAACCTTAAGAATAAGAGTAAATTTGTTCCCCCTAAGAAGTATCATGCGGCTGAGGCCTTCATTGATCTTATCAAACACGATCTTGATACCAGCTTAAAGAAATCTAAAGACAAATCCTTATACATATCTGATAATCTTAAAAGTGAAGAAAGGATTGCCCTTAATACACTAAAAGAGGATAAAAACAGCACGATAAAACCAGCTGATAAGGGTAGGGCTATTGTAGTTATGGACACCACAGCTTACATTATGGAAATAAAACGACAACTATCTGATACTGACACCTATTCTAAAGTGTCCATTAACCCCATCTTCCGTATTAAAAAAGAGATTATCTCTTTCCTCGATCAGCATCTTCAGCTGGGCACTATAGATAAATCCACCTACACTTTTCTAATTAATGATCATCCAGTGACTCCTGTTTTGTATATACTGCCTAAAATTCACAAGGACCTTACTAATCCTCCGGGTAGGCCTATAGTCGCATCTACAGACTCTTTCCTTTCTTCTCCACTCTCAATCTTCTTAGAAAGAGTACTCACCCCACTAATCAAAAACACTCGGTCTTTTCTGCTAGATACGACACATTTCTTATCCATCATTTCCTCATTACAGAATATTTCCAGTGAGAGCCTACTAGTGACACTTGACGTAAATAGTCTGTATACCTCTATTGCCCATGAAAAGGGGCTTGAAGCAGTCTCTTCTCTTCTCTCTATCTCTAATTATTCAGCAAACGCACAGGCTTTTTGTTTTAACCTTTCTACGATTTGTTCTACATAATAATTATTTTATGTTCAGGGACGATTACTATATCCAAAAATGCGGTACAGTGATGGGCGCGAATGTAGCGCCCCCGTACGCAAATGCCTTTATGGCAAAATTTGAGGAGGATAAGATTTATCCTCACTGCCTTTTTCAACAATTTGCATTAGTTTGGTATCGTTACATAGACGATATATTTTGCGTCTGGACTGGAGATACTGACTCTCTGTCCCAATTCATTGATCACATTAATAAACAAGACCCGGATCTTTCTTTCACATCTCATATAGACCGAGACAAAATCAGTTTCTTGGATACATCTGTATACAAGACACAAGCCGGAACACTAACTACTGACCTTTTCAGAAAAACAACTGATCGTAATACATTGTTACACTATTCTAGCAGTCATCCTCGCAACACAAAACATTCTCTACCTCGATCCCAGTTCAAACGTGTGACTAGGATAGTGGCGGATTCATCTCTCCGAGATCAACGCCTTTATGAAATGGCGAACAAATTTAAAGATAGAGGATACCCCATCAAGTTATTGGAAGATGAACTTCTTTTGGCTAAACAGGCCGCCCCACAATCCATCAGACCAACACCTGCCCCACGCATTCCATTTATTACTACCTACCACCCCTTCACTCCAAAGATCCAAACTATAATCAAAAAACATTGGTCGATACTAACACGTTCCTATCCAAATGTTCCAGAATTCCAAAACCCCATCCGTATGTGCTACAAACGTTCAATTAATCTCAAAGATCAACTGGTACATGCCGATATAGGTTCATTTAAACCGCAAGTTAAACAAACTACTCTGGCCCCACGTAAAACAGGAACTTATCCGTCCCTCCACTGTGCCCAAAGATAACGTTATTAGGGGTAATAGGATTATACACCCCCATTCGGGTAAAATTTATCATCCCAGAGACTTCTTCACGTGTAATTCCTCCTTCGTGGTGTATCTGATTAAATGTCCTTGCGGTTTGGCCTATGTTGGCGAAACAACCCAATGTATACGTGATCGCATTTCAAAACACAAATCTGACATTTGTTGCCAGAAAACAGAGCTCCCAATCCCTTATCACTTTATATCTACAAAGCATCAAATCAACCAGCTCCAGTTCCAGGTCCTAGAACATGTTCCATCAGCACGACGATGAGGAAATCGGATTGCACGCCTCAAGGAACGTGAGGCTTTCTGGATCTTTGAACTTAGAACCTTGTCCCCATATGGAATGAACAGGGACTTTGATTTTCGTATCTGATTTTCGCATCCGATTTTCACATCCGCTTTTTGTACATAATTTACTACTGATTATGGTTTCTGTACTCTATATGCTACACTTAAGTTAGCTAAATGAATGTCAGTATTCCCTTTTGGTAGATATATATATATATATATATATATATATATATATAAATATATATAGATATATATATATATATATATATATATATATATATACACTTATTCATATTCTTGATTACTAATTTCCTTTTTATTTTCCACAGAAAATGACCCCTTATAGTCTCATCATATCAGGTAGTATACCGTCACATAATTTAGAGTCATTATTAATGTTGCCCTCTAGTTGTATTATTTATTCACATATTTCTTTTGGCTACTATTAATGTTTAGTCATCTAAAATAAATAACCTTAAATGCTCCGGACAGTGTGCGGTATAGTATTGTTATAACGCAAGCGCAGCTCTCATACTCTAACGCCTGCGCCCTGAACCCCGATCCCCGGACATTCTAAGTTCGTGGCGGAGAATCAGGGCGCATACGCGCATGACGTACCTACTATCGCGATATCACGGCACAAGCCGAGAGACGCCGGCGCATGCGTAGTCGCATCTTCACCCCAGCGCGATATTTAAAACACACTGGTCTCCGCGCCTGCCAGCAGTCCTCCCGATACCACTGGATCTACATTGACAAGGTCTGTATTTAATTGTATGAACCAATTACCGTTTCCTCCTACAGCTACCTTGCGTCTAAGCTCTATATGGATATGCTTATAGTGGGAGCACTTATTCTTTTATTTCTATTTTACCTTGACTGATGGGACATTGTCTCTCCTTTTTGCCTCCCCTTCTACGCATAGATGACCTCCATATAGCCTATATGACTAAACTCCTGTATGATTTATATGGTACTGTTTTTCTAATAGTGATTATGTGTCAATGGTATACTCATATTTAGATGTAAATTATCATAAGAAATTCAATTTTGACATTTATATCTCTACATATTGCTAGTATATATATGTGTATATATATATATATATATATATATATTTTTTTTTTTTTATATCTACATACCCTTCTACATAGGTCCCATAATAGTTCAACTCGGACTGAAGAAAAATATCTGCAATCATCCTACTCAGATGGATATGTCTATATGATAATATATAATTTTCAATACCAACTCTCTATGCTTTTTCCAACATCTGTATATTTATCTTATATATTCATATTTTGTTATATACTATTGTCTGTTTGTCCCGAAAATTAAGTCTGTATTTAAAAAACTTTTCTGTATGTAATAATACTTAGGCCGTGAACAAGGTCCTGGTGGACCGAAACGTTGGCCATTATTTAAAAAGATCTCTTTGGGATGGACAATTAAATAAATGAATTATCTCTAAATCATCCAAATGAGTGCCGTGGTTACTTCATAAATCCACCGGCAGGCCCTCACATCAAATTTTTTTACAGGGTCTGCTCACCAGCAGGCACTCACATCAAATTTCTTACAGGGTCTGTTCACTAGCAGGCCCTCACATATAATTTTTTAGAGGGTCCGCTCACCAGCAGGCCCTCATATCAAATTTTTTACAGGGTCTACTAATTAGCAGGCCCTCACATATAATTTTTTACAGGGTTCGCTCACCAACAGGCCCTCACTAGAGATGTTGCGAACATAAAATTTTCCATTTGCGAACAGCGAACGTGAATTTCTGCAAATGTTCGCGAACGGGCGAACCTCTTCGCAGGGCACACTCCAGAAAAAACGCATATGGGATGAGGTCGATGATGTTGCCTTGGGTTTGACTGACCAGGTTTGTCACCTCCGCAAAAGGACGCATGAGCCTACAGCCATTGTGCATGAGCGTTCAGTAACGCGGCTAAAAAATACCCAGCTCCACAGAGGCTGTCCTCTTTTTTTAACCAGTTTAATATCTGTTTTATCCCCTATCAGGGGCCGGTGTATAGTATAGATTTTAGGAACCGGGAGATGGAAAAAGATGCTTGGTCGGTCCTCTTACTTCCAATTTGGGGCACTGCGCGTGCGCCGTGTAATGTACTGTGCAATCCCAATATGAGTGGTATGTTAAGTAGTACTATTCCTATCAGTTGAATCCCTGTTATGTTCCCTATTATTATTATTATAAGGTGTGTTAAGTATTACTATTAGTATCAGTTTAATCCCTGTTACGTCCCCTATCAGGGGCCGGTCTATGGAATAGTTTTTAGGAACCGGGAGATGGAAAAAGATGCTTGATAGGTCCCCCTACTTCCAATTTGAGGCACTGCGCGTGCGCCGTGCAATGTACTGTGCCACCAGATATGAGTGGTGTGTTAAGTAGTACTATTCCTATCAGTTTAATCCCTGTTACGTTCACTAGTATTATTATTATTATTATAAGGTGTGTTAAGTAGTACTATTCCTATCAGTTTAATCCCTGTTACGTCCCCTATTAGGGGACGTGTATGGAATAGATTTTAGGAACCGGGAGATGGAAAAAGATGCTTGGTTGGTCCTCCTACTTCCAATTTGGGGCACTGCTCGTGCAATGTACTGTGCCACCAGATAGGAGTGGTGTGTTAAGTAGTACTATTCCTATCAGTTTAATCCGTGTTAGGTCCCCTATCAGGGGACGTGTATGGAATAGATTTTAGGAACCGGGAGATGGAAAAAGATGCTTGATAGGTCCTCCTACTTCCAATTTGGGGAACTGCACGTGCAATGTACTGTGCCACCTGATATGAGTGGTGTGTTATGTAATACTATACCTATCAGTTTAATCCCTGTTACGTCCTCTATAAGGTGCCGGTCTATGGAATAGATTTTAGGAACCGGGAAATGGAAAAAGATGCTTGGTCGGTCCTCCTACTTCCAATTTGGGGCACTGCGCGTGCGCCGTGCAATATACTGTGCCACCAGATATGAGTGGTGTGTTAAGTAGTACTATTCCTATCAGTTTAATCCCTGATACGTTCACTAGTATTATTATTATAATAAGGTGTGTTAAGTAGTACTATTCCTATCAGTTTAATCCCTGTTACGTCCCCTATTATTATTATTATTATTATAATAAGGTGTGTTAAGTAGTACTATTCCTTTCAGTTTAATCCCTGTTACGTCCCATATCAGGGGCCGGTCTATGGAATAGATTTTAGGAACCGGGAGATGGAAAAAGATGCTTGGTCGGTCCTCCTACTTCCAATTTGGGGCACTGCGCGTGCGCCGTGCAATGTACTGTGCCTCCAGATATGAGTGGTGTGTTAAATAGTACTATTCCCATCAGTTTAATACCTGTTACGTAATGATTCTGCAGTGTGGGCCCATTGTTGGCCTAGTAGGCTTTAATGATCACCTTAGATGATCACAAAGAAAATGACTGTTTTTTTCTATGCAAAATTATCCAGCCGATCACTTTTGGTCTGTTCACAATGAAGTAACAACCTTATCATCTGGGGTGTGCCAACATTGCCAATGCCACTCATAGAGGTGGTCACTTCATTGTGATACGCAAGCCCCTTCACCACAACAAGGTAACGATCACAAAGGGGAATTGACACATGTACAGTACAGACCAAAAGTTTGGACACACCTTCTCATTCAAAGAGTTTTCTTTATTTTATTTCATGACTATGAAAATTGTAGAGTGTGCAAAGCAGTAATCAAAGCAAAAGGTGGCTACTTTGAAGAACCTAGAATATGACATATTTTCAGTTGTTTCACACTATTTTGTTATGTATATAATTCCACATGTGTTAATTCATAGTTTTGATGCCTTCAGTTTGAATCTACAATGTTCATAGTCATGAAAATAAAGAAAACTCTTTGAATGAGAAGGTGTGTCCAAACTTTTGGTCTGTACTGGTGTGTGCCTTTTTTTTGTTTGTTTTTTGCAGCCACAGTGTAGCACCAGAGGCCAGAAAAATAAGGCATGTACACATGCCTGAAAAAATAGGTATTGTTGCAGAAAAATTGATGTTTTCCAGGCAGAAAGTGCCCTAAAACATTACGGCTTGAACCCTAGTTGGTGGCGGATAAGTCACGCAAGTCATCTGGCATTCAGAGATAAAATACAGCAGCGTGTGGACCGTTTTAGCCCAAGGCAGCTCATCTCATCAGACCTTTTTTAGTCTAATGTATCGCCCACTGTCAGTCCCTTCGGGATCTATCCCTCATTCATCTTAATAAAGGTGAGGTAATCTAGACTTTTTTGAGCTAGGCGACTTCTCTTCTCAGTGACAATACCCCCTGCTGCACTGAAGGTCCTTTCTGACCAGACACTTGAAGCGGGGCAGGCCAGAAGTTCTATTGCAAATTGGGATAGCTCAGGCCACAGGTCAAGCCTGCACACCCAGTAGTCAAGGGGTTCATCACTCCTCAGAATGTCAATATGTGCAGTTAAGGCGAGGTAGTCTGCTTCCTGTCGGTCGAGTCGTTCTCTTAGGGTGGACCCCGAAGGGCTGTGGCGATGCATAGGACTTAAAAAGCTCTGCATGTCCTCCATCAACATCACCTCTGTAAAGCGTCCTGTCCTTGCCGGCGTGGTCGTGGTAGGAGGAGGATTACTTTCACCTCTTCCCCTGTAAGATTCCCGTTGTGCTGTGACATTACACTTATTCGCTGTGTAAAGCATACCTTTTAATTTATTTTGGAACTGCTGCATCCTTTCCGACTTCCGGTAATTCAGTAACATTTTAGGCACTTTCTGCTTGTACCGGGGGTCTAGTAGCGTGGCCACCCAGTACAGGTCGTTCTCCTTCAGCCTTTTTATACGAGGGTCTCTCTACAGGCACGACAGCATGAAAGACCCCATTTGCACAAGGTTGGATGCCGAGTTCCTCATATCCCGTTCCTCGTCCTCACTGATCTCACTGAAGGTCTGTTCTTCCCCCCAGCCACGTAAAACACCATGGGTACCAGATAGGTGACAACGAGCACCCTGGGATGCCTGCTGTGGTTGGTCTTCCTCCTCCTCAAAGCCACATTCCTCCTCTGACTCCTCCTCCTCAGACTCCTCTTCCAGCGTTGCCGCAGGTCCAGCAAGCAATGCTGATAAGACTGTTTCTGGTGGTGATGATGGTGACTACAACTCTTCCTCCTCCTCTTCACGCTCATCTACGGCCTGATCCAGCACTCTTCGCAGGGCACGCTCCAGGAAGAAAACAAATGGGATGATGTCGCTGATGGTGCCTTCGGTACGACTGACTAGGTTTGTCACCTCCTCAAAAGAGCCTACAGGCATTGCGCATGAGCGTCCAGTAACGTGGCAAAAAAATTCCCAGCTCCGCAGAGGCTGTCCTAGCACCCTGTCATACAAATACTCGTTGACGGCTTTTTCTTGTTGGAGCAGGCGGTCGAACATTAGGAGTGTTGAATTCCAACGTGTCGGGCTGTCGCAAATCAAGCGCCTCACTGGCATATTGTTTCGCCGCTGAATGTCTGAAAAGTGCGCCATGGCCGCGTAGGAACGCCTGAAATGGCCACACACCTTCCTGGCCTGCTTGAGGACGTCCTGTAAGCCTGGGTACTTAGACACAAAGCGTTGTACGATTAGATTACACACATATGCCATGCACGGCACATGTGTCAACTTGCCCAAATTCAATGCCGCCAACAAATTGCTTCCGTTGTCACACACTTTGCCGATCTCCAGTTGGTGCTGAGTCAGCCACTGATCCACCTGTTCGTTCAGGGCAGACAGGAGTGCTGGTCCGGTGTGACACTGTTTTCAGGCAAGTCAACCCCAAGACAGCGTGACACTGTCGTATCCGGGATGTGGAATAGCCCCTGGGGAGCTGGGGATGTGCAGTTGATGTGGAGCAAGACACAGCAGCAGAAGAGGACTCAGCCGAGGAGGTTAGCGAAGAGGATGGAGTGGGAGGAGTAGAGGAGGTGGCAGCAGGCCTGCCTGCAAGTCGTGGTGGTTTCACCAACTCCTCTGCAGAGCCACGCATTCCATACATGGCAGCCGTCAGCAGGTTTACTCAATGCGCAGTGTGGGTTATATACCTGCCCTGACCATGCTTTGCAGACCAGGTATCAGTGGTCAGATGGACCCTTGCCCCAACACTGTGTGCCAGACATGCCATGACTTCCTTTTGCACAATAGAGTACAGGTTGGGGATTGCCTTTTGTGAAAAGAAATTTCGGCCGAGTACCTTCCACTGCGGTGTCCCAATAGCTACAAATTTTTTTAAGGCCTCAGACTCCACCAGCTTGTATGGTAAAAGCTGGCGGGCTAAGAGTTCCGACAAGCCAGCTGTCAGACGCCGGGCAAGGGGGTGACTCTGTGACATTGGCTTCTTACGCTCAAGCATGACCTTGAGAGACACCTGACTGTGGGCAGATGAGCAGGAATTGCTCAAGGCGAGAGGCGGAGTGGCGGGTGGTTGAGAGGGGGCAAGGAGGACAGCAGTGATTGACGTGGCTGAAGATGCTGGACCAGGAGGAGGATGGTGGCTTTGAGTTTGTGTGCTGCTTGTACTCGTCATCATGTGTTGATCCCATAGGCGTTTGATGTGAGATCATGTGCCTTCGCAAAGCAGTTGTACCTAGGTGGGTGTTGGGCTTCCCACGACTCAGTTTCTTTTGGCACAGGTTGCAAATGGCATCGCTGTTGTCAGAGGCAGACACACAAAAAAAAAAATGCCACACTGCTGAGCTTTGCAATGACGGCATTCTGGTGGTGGCAACAGCATGCATTGATTGGCGTGCTGTCTGGCTGACCCCGGGTGCCAATGCATGCTGTCTGACGGTGCCACTAGCTCCTTGCGATGACATCCCCCTGCTTCCATTTAGTCTCCTCCTCCTCTCTGTCTCCCCATCTGAACTTTTCCCCTGTTCTTCTTCTCTTCGAGCGGGCACCCACGTGACATCCACGGACACATCATCATCATCAACCGCTTCACTTGTATCTGACAACTCAGCAAAGGAAGCAGCAGCGGGTACAACATCATCATCATCACACCGTACTTCCATGTGTGTAATGCTGCCTGACTGAGACATATCCCTGTTATCTACATCCTCTTGCAATAATGGTTACACATCACTCATTTCTTCCAACTGATGTGTAAATAACTCCTCTGACAGATCAACTGAAGCAGCTGTGGTGCTAGTGTTGGTGTTGGTGGCAGGCGGGCGAGTGGTAACTTGAGAGGTGCCCAAAGCGGAGCTGGAGGAGGAAGGTGCGTCAAGGTTCCGAGTGGAAGCTGTAGAAGATTGGGTGTCCTGTGTTAGCCAGTCAACTATGTCCTCAGAACGTTTTGAGTTCAGGGTACGTGGCCTCTGAACACTGGGCATTATTCTAGGGCCAAAGGGAATCACAGCACCACGACCACGATGCCCCCTGCGGGGTGGCCTGCCTCTGCCTGTAATTTTTTTTTAGAATAGTTTAGTTGTACTATGCGTGCTAGCTACTGTGACACCAGATATGAGAGGCACTGTGCACTGGCAGAAGTTGGCAGACTAGACGCTGTAGGCCTGACACACACGCCTGCAGACAAATAACTGCTATTCAATCTATTACAGTCAAAATATTTTTTTTTATATAATCTACTGTGACACCAGATATGAGTTGCGCTGGTGACACTATGCACTTGCAGGGCCTGAAACACACATGCGTGCAGGCAACTGACTGCTATTATTTCACAGTCAAAATATATATATATTTTTTTATGTAATTTACTGTGATGACTACAATTCCAGCGGGAGTTATAATAATAGATATTGAAGGGTAATAATTACATAATAGAGCAAGTCCAGTAATGAAACCCTTAGTACAAAAAGATAGCTAATGTTTAATAAGAATAACAAACTAACCTATATAGTTACCCAGGTAGGCCCACACTTGGCTGGGTGAGCTATCTAATGGGTGGGGGAAGGTATCCCTAAACTGCTACCCTAGTCTAAACCTCAGCCCAGGGACGTCCCCTAGTGGTGGGGACTCCCTGTCCTCGAGCCTAGCCTTGCCTCCTGTCTAACCCTGGGATGGTGACAGGTGGTGAAAGCTGGTTCCAGAGTGGCCTACCAGTAGATAACTAACACATACACAAACAGATAGAAAAAAGGTGCCCACTGTATACAGCCCTTGTGACAGAGCGCCAGGAGGTACACGGTACACCAAGTATATTATAAAAACACACGCACTCTAGTGTGATAGTTGAGGATAATAATCTAGAGTGATAAAGGAAAGAAACCCCTGATTATTAGATTACACAGGAAAAAAAAAAAAAGCAGACTGATGTTCTAGCCCTAAAAATGGCTTTTTGGGGTGCTGTCCTTACAGCAGAGATCAGATAATTCTTTAAGGACTGCAGTGGACACTGAATACACTAGCCTAGCTATCAATTTCTCTATTAAATCAGCAGCAGCTACACTGTCCCTCCTCTCACTAAGAATGCAGCTTTCGAATTAATCTAAAATGGATGCTGTCCAGGAGGTGGGATCTTCTGGGAGGGAGGGTCTGCTGCTCATTGGCTGGAATGTGTCTGCTGACTGTGAGGTACAGGGTTAAAGTTTATTCAATGATGATGAATAGGGGGCTTACTGAATATTGCATATGTTCACCCGCAGCGGCGAACGCGAACAAGCTATGTTAGCCGGGAACTGTTTGCCGGCGAATAGTTCGGGACATCTCTAGTCCTCATATCTAATTTTTTAAAGGGTCAGATCACCTACAGGCCCGCAACTCAAAACTTTTACAAGGTCAGCTCACCTGCAGGCCCAAACCTAAAATATTTTACAGGGTCAGCTCACCTACAGGCTTGCAACTCAAATCTTTTACAGGGTCAGCTCACCTGCAGGCCCGTAAATCAAATCTTTTACAGGGTCAGCTCACCTGCAAGCCCGCAACTCAAATCTATTACAGGGTCAGCTCACCTGCAGGCCCGCAACTCATTTTGAATGAGGCTCTCCTTTATGTGATATACAGTGCCTCTTCCTTGTAATTTTTGGCAGCATTTGCACTTTAGAAGTAAATATACAGGAAATAATGTTTTCAATCAATTTTTCCTATAAAATCGATTTTTTACTTTGGTTTTGTGTGCGTAAAACCTTAATTAGATTGTAGGCCTGATGATCAGTTTAAGGCCTTTTAAGCAAGATTAGCAGCAGCATTGTGATAAAAATGAGTGGCTTGGTGACATACTGTGGAGATGGCAGCATGAGGAGGCCATCATAGTGGCACAATGACTGAGTCTGGATAAAAGACTAATGCCACAGATTGTTTAGAAAGATGCAGATGGAAACAAATCTGTGGAGCTGTATCACAGTCGTAAGCTATAGGGGAAGTAGGGGAAGCTGCAGCTTTGGGGCCCTGACCCAGAAGAAGCCCATCCAGGAGGAGGAGGACTAAAGGATTTGGTCAGGGCCCCCTCAACAGTATTACTCAAATTATATACAGTGACTGTATAGACAGTGTATAAAAAGGATGGAACAGCTGCTGGCTCTGGTCTGAGAGAGCACTCTTTAGTTGCACAGGAATGGGGGCGGCATGAAAGGAAGGGGTCGCTAAATATTACTGTGGGATGGAGTCCCATTCAAAAATTTGCTGTGGGGACCAGTCATTTCTCCAAAACCTTAATTAATTTGTGGGCCTAGTGATCAGTTTAAGGCCTTTTAAGCAGCATCAGCAGCAGCATGGTGATAAACATGAGTAGCAAGGTGACATACTGTGGAGCTGGCAGCATGAGGAGGCCACAAAATGGCACAATGACGGAGTCTGGATAAAAGACTGAGGCCACAGATTGTTGAGAAAGATGCAGATGGAAACAAATCTGTAGAGCTGTATGACGGTCACCTGCAGATTAATGCAGTCATCAAAATCAAGTTGGGTTTGTCGGTTCTACCTCAGCTCACCAGCAGGCCTGCAACACAAATCTTTTACAGGGTCAGCTCACATGTAGGCCCACAACTCAAATATTTTACAGGGTCAGCTCACATGCAGGCCTTCACATTTAATTTTTTAGAGGGTCAGCTCAGCTGCAGGCCCTCGCATATAATGTTCTACAGGGTCAGTTCACCCTCAGGCACTTGCATATAATGTTTTACAGGGTCAGCTCACTAGCAGGCCCGCACCTAAAATCTTTTACAGGGTCAGCTCACCTGCAGGCCCGCAACTCAAATCTTTTACAGGGTCAGCTCGCCTGCAGGCCCACAACTCATGCTGCCTTGCTTTGAAGTAGTAGCTGTAGCCGTTTATCAGGCTCCCTCTCTGAAATTGAACAATAATTCCCCATTACCAGTGGTCACCAGGGAAGATATTAAAATGGATCGTGGACGTCACGGGACTTGCGATCAGGCAGAAGTTATCTAGAGTCAACAAAGCTGCAGTAGGGCCTCTCCTGTGTAACTTTTCCTTATCCAAAATACCACAGTGACATTCCCTGTAATTTTTTATTACTCATTCCAATAACAGTGCTTAATAAGAGTCCTGTATTGTTATTTATCGTCACTACCTCCACGAGTCAGGAGTGTGTGATTTGCGTGCCACCTGCTTGCCTTCCTTGGACATGGTAGCCGTTTCTCAGGCTCCATCTCTGGAATCAAACACTGATTCCCCGTTCCCCGTAGCTTACAATGGTTTTGAGCTGACAATTACATTGAAAGTTGATAGGCCAGACATCCGAATGGATCGTTGCCATCACGGGGACGTGCTATCGGCCCCAGGTTAACTAGAGTTATCAAAGTGGCAGCAGGCCACTGCCCATAATGTTTTAGATGGTCAGATCAGCAGGCCCTTGCTCCTAATGTTTTTGAGGGTTACCAGCAGGCCATCAATCATAATTTTTAAAGGGTGTGCATGATGCCCTCCTTTATGTGTAACTAAGGGTTTATCGGAGTGCCAATTTTTGGCAGCACTTGCCATTTATATACAAGTTAATATTCAGGAAAGAATGTTTTCTATCAATTTTTCCTCTAAAATCGTTTTTTTTCCCCCTTGGTTTTGTGTCGTTTTAATGTCATTATATAAAAGTGGCGTACTATTCGGACAACATAGTTCCAAGCAGCGACCAGCGAGTCCAAGATGCATCAATACATCCTCCCCATACTGTTACAGAACCATTTTGATGTTGTTACCAACAAATTCTGACATTTTATTATGAACCAGGCACCCTCCCCTCTTCAGAGCATGGGGTACCTGGTTTAATGCTCGGGTTCTCCCATTGACTTCCAATATTTTTCGGGTGCTCGGTTGAGCACCTGAATATTACGATGTGTTTGGCCTGAGCACCCGAGCACTGGGGTGCTCGATCAACACTATTAATTACCAAACAAACTTTGTAGTTTAAGAGATAATTTTGTCCATGTAAAGAAATATTACATTGGGAAGACTATATGTTGTCTGCATTAAAGAATTCAGGAAGGGAACACTTCCGCTTGATCCCTACGGGGCTCGGAGCCATGGTTTGACGTTTGCAGGCTTGTTGAAAACATGGCTACTGTCAGCAGGTGGCAATCGAGAGAAAGAACTTCTCTGTAGAGAGGTCCGATTGATTTTGTAGACAAATGATGCAGAACCTTTAGGTTTTAATGATAAGGTAGATATAAGTATATTTTTATAAGGTATAAAAGAAACAGGTATATATCTTGTACTGTTCCAATAATTGTATGAGATGGCAGTTTGAGTAGTTCCTTCATGATAACAAGGTTGGAAGTCATTGAGCCATAATCCATTCCCAGCTTTTTCCTCTTGGTTAAAGTTTATTGCTATGGATCTATCATGTTTATAGGTAGTTTTACTTTACCTTTTCAATGGCTGAACTCAGGATGATCCATTGATCATGGGGTCCTTTAATAAAGAGACAATGACAGTCAGCTAATCTCAAACAGTAGTATGAAATTTGACAACCTATTTTTAAGTAAATATATTTTTCAAAGCAGTTTCTTTTTTATTATTTTATATATTTACATACACTATAGAGCTTAAATTTAGCATTTTTTTAAATTTAGGTTTTATTGATATTACTGTTTAATTGACTTTTGCAATTACAATCTTTTTAAGATTCATTTAGGAAGCAACACATTAATTAAATTCCGACAAAGAACATTAGCAGATCCATTGACTACTGAAGCATTGCAAAGAAAATTAGAGTGATGAAGTCATTGGGAGATGAAACACTGTTGACATGATCTGAGCTTTCAGAGGTCACAGTAACAGTTGTTATGTCAGAACGGGAGTCTGAGATCACTACATTGACTGTAAGTTACCTCACAGTAAATAGCAAGAGAAATCAAGCAAGTTAACAATTATCACATTTACAACCCATCTGTGAACAGTTATTGAGATAATGTATGTGATGTGAAGCATATATTTCCAGCGTGCTTTTTATGCTGCATATTGTGCTTTTGAATATACAGTATTTCTATTACAGCAATTGCCGAACATGAATTATGATATTTTACTTGTGTGATTTTATGTGAAATATTGTCATCAGTAACTGCACCATCCAACAATTGATTTTGCTGCATGCTACGTTGTCAAACCATGAAACTGTCTTACAATGCTTAGTTTCCCTTCCTTGCCCTATGATTTTGCAAATGATGCCACCTATTCACAACAACAGATTGGATCCATTGCATATTCACATCAGCCTCTGGGCACACAAATGTTCTCAATTGCTTACATAATACAAAAATGCTTGACATCTGCATGAAATTATTGATCTATATTTCATCTATATGGGGTAACATTATGCCATATGTCATTTGTTTCAGATTCTAGTGCAGGAAATATATCATTAGGATGGATGTGTGTATACCGTGCATTCATATAACTGAACACCATAGGCAATGAACATCAGCGCTGTATGCACACAAAATATTGTTTTAATGGTATTCTCCCATACTATGTTGACACAATACAACTAAGTGTTCTTCTCTAGGAAGCAAAGCTAAGGAAATCAGAGATTATAAGTGGTGAAAACTATAGTCAGTGGAAAAAATAGAAGCATTCAGGCTGTATATAAAAGATTAAAATGAGCCCCATTTGCTTTAATCCCCCCCCCTCCCTTAATTCTTTAAGAAATTCATAAAATGTAAAGGAAAGGTCAGTTGACATTATAAATAGCATGATTCATAATTAGAGACAAGCAAATCAATGCTTAACAAATAATATTTATTATATAATATCATTTCACTAAAATTCTACTTCCAATCGAATCCAAAGTTTTGACAATTGATTCCCGCAAAACAGCACCAGGCATTTTACATTTCAGTACACTAGTGAGGGAAAAAAGGGCAAGGAAGATATAGTATGAGATTCCTGAGTTGTGTTATCTAATCTAAGCAAACACCTTCAATTGCTTTTCAATGACTTTTGTCTCAAGATAACACAATGAGTTAATACATTTGAGTTAAGAGCTGGAGTGCTAACCCTGCTACATCTGTACACTAATTTTCTGACAAATTGTAGCAGTATTTTGGGTCAAATTTATATAATGTATATCATTTTCCACAATGGAATAGTTTTCTCTTCTGATGACAATATAATGCTCAGGTAAACCACAGGATGTTCTTCCCCATTCACTACATTTAACAACAATTTCCTCAGTCCTACATCTGAAGCATCACTCCAAATGATAAACTCTTTCTTAAAATCAGGTGCTATCAAACATGGTTCAAGATACAATGCTGAGTTTAATCTTTCAAATCAGGAGTGCAGAGTACTTTACTGAGAGAGATTAGTAAACCTGTCAAGGTTCGGTTCAGGTTCCCGAATTTTTACAAACTTCGATTTGGACCTGATTGGCTCCAATTGCCCTGGAAATTGATATATAGCTCCCTATATTTTCCTATATTTTTTAAGGAAAACATGTCATCTCTTTTCGTACATTTTTATGAATTTTTTATTTTTCTCTCCCTCCTCCCTAATTTCTTGAACACAATGACAGCAATAGTAAATCATGTGACACTGACATACACTCACCTAAAGAATTATTAGGAACACCTGTTCTATTTCTCATTAATGCGATTATCTAATCAACCAATCACATGGCAGTTGCTTCAATACATGTAGGGTTGTGGTCCTGGTCAAGACAATCTCCTGAACTCCAAACTGAATGTCAGAATGGGAAAGAAAGGTGATTTAAGCAATTTTGAGCAGTGGCATGGTTTTTGGTGCCAGACAGGCCGGTCTGAGTATTTCACAATTTGCTCAGTTACTGGGATTTTCACGCACAACCATTTCTAGGGTTTACAAAGAATGGTGTGAAAAGGGAAAAACATCCAGTATGCGGCAGTCCTGTGGGCGAAAATGCCTTGTTGATGTTAGAGGTCAAAGGAGAATGGGCCGACTGATTCAAGCTGATAGAAGAGCAACGTTGACTGAAATAACCACTCAACCGAGGTATGCAGCAAAGCATTTGTTAAGCCACAACACGCACAACCTTGAGGCGGATGGGCTACAACAGCAGAAGACCCCACCGGGTACCACTCATCTCCACTACAAATAGGAAAAAGAGGCTACAATTTGCACAAGCTCACCAAATTTGGACTTTTGAAGACTGGAAAAATGTTGCCTGGTCTGATGAGTCTCGATTTCTGTTGAGACATTCAAATGGTAGAGTCCGAATTTGGCATAAACAGAACATGTATCCATCATGCCTTGTTACCACTGTGCAGGCTGGTGGTGGTGGTGTAATGGTGTGGGGGATGTTTTCTGGGCACACTTTAGGCCCCTTAGTGCCAATTGGCCATCGTTTAAATGCCACGGGCTGAGCATTGTTTCTGACCATGTCCATCCCTTCATGACCACCATGTACCCATCCTCTGATGGCTACTTCCAGCAGGATAATGCACCATTTCACAAAGCTCGAATCATTTCAAATTGGTTTCTTGAACATGACAATGAGTTCACTGTAATAAAATGGCCCCCACAGTCACCAGATCTCAACCCAATAGAGCATCTTTGGGATGTGGTGGAACGGGATCTTTGTGCCCTGGATGTGCATCCCTCAAATCTCCATCAACTGCAAGATGCTATCCTATCAATATGGGCCAACAACTCTAAAGAATGCTATCAGCACCTTGTTGAATCAATGCCACGTAGAATTAAGGCAGTTCTGAAGGCAAAAGGGGGTCCAACACCGTATTAGTATGGTGTTCCTAATAATTCTTTAGGTGAGTGTATATAGCAATGGGTAACGCATGTTTGATGGCATTAAAAGTGTGTTTATAAACACATCGTGCCTCACATGTTTTTATTCTTCATATTCTAAAGCTTAAAAAAAAATTCACTTGGGAGCAGATGGTGTTTAAACACACATGGTGTTATGGTAAAAAAAAAAAGACAATAGCAGTGGCTCTTTGGGGGACCCTCCTTCTCTTGCCCTCAACTACGTGAAATAACCTTAGTCTCATGGGCCACAAAGAATATGCATAATTTGTTTTTATGGTGTGCACATCTCCTTTTTCCCTCCACAGTTTGCTATGTTTTCATTTGGTTTTGTATTTGTGTTAACCCCTTCAGGATCATGCCATTTTTCACGATCCTAACCCTGGTTATTTTTGCAAATGTGACATGTGTCACTTTATGTGGTAATAACTTTGGAATGGTTTTACTTATCTGAGCCACTCTGAGACTGTTTTCTTGTGACTAGTGTAAGAAAACTTTGTCTTGTCCAAAGGTATGTAAGACTTCAGTAAATGACCGGTATTCCTATCTGCAAATAAAAAATAAAAAAATTAAAATAGGAATCTGAAGTAGGCTTTGGTTACCGAGATACCCGCAAGTCTTGAAGCAGACTTCGAATTCTTATTTTAAAATGTTTTCAAGTTGGCAGGAATACTGAAGTAATTTACCGAAGTGTCGTACAACTTTGAAAGAGACTGAGTTTTCCTACATGGAACCAATACATTGTAAATGCTGTACAGAAACAGCTTTAGAAACAAAATGTTATGAATTACATTAGGATGTATGATAAAAAGCTCGATTTGCTGAACCTACTTGTGAGTGACACATTGTACCTCATGGTACATTTGAGTCAATATGTTTTACCTTTATAAAAAAAACTAAGTTCACTAATTTGCTAATTTGAAATTCTCTGCTTTTAAGACAGATAGTGATACCTCAAAAATAGTTATTAATTAACATTTATTATATTGTACACCAATTTTCTGACCAATTAGAGCAGTATTTTGGGTCAAATGTATTAATATTGAATCAAATCTTATGACCAGTTCATGAGAATTGGACCCAAAACTAATTTCAATAAATTCAGTCATCTCTATTTATAATCACTTGCATAAAAAAAATCATCCATGTAATTGGTACTTATGCACATGATCGTGTTTTGCATCTGTTTATGAACCATACAGTATATTTAGTGCAAATATAGGATTAAACTCCGTTCTGGGAGATGAAGACATCTATTTATCTAATTTTAACAAGAATCTAGACTTATAGAATTATCTTATATTCCACTCACAACTTAGCTCACACCTTATAAATACTATCACAGTACCCACAGTATAGGTGAAAAGTAAAAGATGAAGGGGCTTCTGACAGATGGGATCCCCCACAGTTTCTTCTAATACCAATGAAAATGCGCAGGTGTTGGAAGAAGTCCTTGCCAAATGTGATGTTTATATTGGGCAACATTTTTTATTCGGTACACATACAGTATATCAGAAAACTTTGGGAAATATCATTTAGCAGTTTAGCAGTTTGCCCGTTGTCTCTCCATGGATATCTTTTTTTCACTCTCACATTATTATATACATATATAAATATATGTTCTGATTAGGGATGAGCGAACCCGAACTGTATAGTTCGGGTTCGTACCGAATTTTGGGGTGTCCGTGACACGGACCCGAACCCGGACATTTTCGTAAAAGTCCAGGTTCGAGTTCGGTGTTCGTCGCTTTCTTGGCGCTTTTTGAAAGGCTGCAAAGCAGCCAATCAACAAGCGTCATACTACTTGCCCCAAGAGGCCGTCACAGCCATGCCTACTATTGGCATGGCTGTGATTGGCCAGAGCACCATGTGACCCAGCCTCTATTTAAGCTGGAGTCACGTAGCGCCGCACGTCACTCTGCTCTGATCAGCATAGGGAGAGGTTGCAGCTGCGACTGTTAGGGCGAGATTAGGCAGTAATTAACTCCTCCAAAAGACTTCATTCAGAGATCGATCTGCAGCTGTGGATGATTGAACTGCTGCTATTGAATTGCTCACTGTTTTTCAGTCACTTTTTTCTGGGGTGATCGGCGGCCATTTTGTGTCTTGTGGTGCGCCAGCACAAGCTGCCACCAAGTGCATTTAACCCTCAATGGTGTGGTTGTTTTTTGGCTAAATCCTACATCAGGGTCAAGCTGTCACACCAAGTGCATTTAACCAGCAATAGTGTGGTTATTTTTTGGCCATATACTACATCAGGGGCAAGCTGAGCCTGTCACCAAGTGCATTTAACCCTCAATGGTGTGGTTGTTTTTTGGCTAAATCCTACATCAGGGTCAAGCTGTCACACCAAGTGCATTTAACCATCAATAGTCTGGTTATTTTTTGGCCATATATTACATCAGGGGCAAGCTGAGCCTGTCACCAAGTGCATTTAACCCTCAAAAGTGTGGTTGGTCAAGCTGTCACACCAAGTGCATTTAACCATCAATAGTGTGGTTATTTTTTGGCCATATCCCAGTCTAATTCTGTCAGTAAACGTATACCTGTCACCCAGCGCCTAAATAATAGGCCTCAAATTTATATCCAGCTAAATCTGTCGTTACTGCTGTGGCTGGTCAAGTCATTTAGTGTCCGTCAAAGCACAGTTTTTGTTCTTGGTTGAAATACAATTCCCAATTTAGCAATTTCCTAATTTAGTGGTTTCTGCTGTATCAGGCCTACTTTAAATTTATCCCTAAAAGGGTATATTAGATTCAAGGTGCAGATAGGGTCATTCTGAATAACTTCACACACACGCTACTGTGCATTTCCATGTCTAATTCTGTCAGTAAACCTATACCTGTCACCCAGCGCCTAAATACTAGGCCTCAAATTTATATCCAGCTAAATCTGTCGTTACTACTGTGGCTGGTCAAGTCATTTAGTGTCCGTCAAAGCACAGTTTTTGTTCTGGGTTGAAATACAATTCCCAATTTAGCAATTTCCTAATTTAGTGGTTTCTGCTGTATCAGGCCTACTTTAAATTTATCCCTAAAAGGGTATATTAGATTCAAGGTGCAGATAGGGTCATTCTGAATAACTTCACACACACGCTACTGTGCATATCCCAGTCTAATTCTGTCAGTAAACCTATACCTGTCACCCAGCGCCTAAATACTAGGCCTCAAATTTATATCCAGCTAAATCTGTCGTTACTGCTGTGGCTGGTCAAGGTATTTAGTGTCCGTCAAAGCACAGTTTTTGTTCTGGGTTGAAATACAATTCCCAATTTAGCAATTATCTAATTTAGTGGTTTCTGCTGTATCAGAGCTATTTTAAATCTATCCCTAAAAGGGTATATCAGATTCAAGGTGCACATAGGGTCATTCTGAATAACTTCACACACACGCTACTGTGCATTTCCAAGTCTAATTCTGTCAGTAAACCTATACCTGTCACCCAGCGCCTAAATACTAGGCCTCAAATTTATATCCAGCTAAATCTGTTGTTACTGCTGTGGCTGGTCAAGTCATTTAGTGTCTGTCAAAGCACAGTTTTTGTTCTGGGTTGAAATACAATTCCCAATTTAGCAATTTCCTAATTTAGTAGTTTCTGCTGTATCAGGCCTACTTTAAATTTATCCCTAAAAGGGTATATTAGATTCAAGGTGCAGATAGGGTCATTCTGAATAACTTCACACACACGCTACTGTGCATATCCCAGTCTAATTCTGTCAGTAAACCTATACCTGTCACCCAGCGCCTAAATACTAGGCCTCAAATTTATATCCAGCTAAATCTGTCATTACTGCTGTGGCTGGTCAAGGTATTTAGTGTCCATCAAAGCACAGTTTTTGTTCTGGGTTGAAATACAATTCCCAATTTAGCAATTTCCTAATTTAGTGGTTTCTGCTGTATCAGAGCTATTTTAAATCTATCCCTAAAAGGGTATATCAGATTCAAGGTGCACATAGGGTCATTCTGAATAACTTCACACACACGCTACTGTGCATTTCCAAGTCTAATTCTGTCAGTAAACCTATACCTGTCACCCAGCGCCTAAATACTAGGCCTCAAATTTACATTCAGCTAAATCTTTCGTTACTGCTGTGGCTGGTCAAGTCATTTAGTGTCCGTCAAAGCACAGTTTTTGTTCTGGGTTGAAATACAATTCCCAATTTAGCAATTTCCTAATTTAGTGGTTTCTGCTGTATCAGGCCTACTTTAAATTTATCCCTAAAAGGGTATATTAGATTCAAGGTGCAGATAGGGTCATTCTGAATAACTTCACACACACGCTACTGTGCATATCCCAGTCTAATTCTGTCAGTAAACCTATACCTGTCACCCAGCGCCTAAATACTAGGCCTCAAATTTATATCCAGCTAAATCTGTCATTACTGCTGTGGCTGGTCAAGGTATTTAGTGTCCGTCAAAGCACAGTTTTTGTTCTGGGTTGAAATACAATTCCCAATTTAGCAATTTCCTAATTTAGTGGTTTCTGCTGTATCAGAGCTATTTTAAATCTATCCCTAAAAGGGTATATCAGATTCAAGGTGCACATAGGGTCATTCTGAATAACTTCACACACACGCTACTGTGCATATCCCAGTCTAATTCTGTCAGTAAACCTATATCTGTCACCCAGCGCCTAAATACTAGGCCTCAAATTTATATCCAGCTAAATCTGTCGTTACTGCTGCGGCTGGTCAAGTCATTTAGTGTCCGTCAAAGCACAGTTTTTGTTCTGGGTTGAAATACAATTCCCAATTTAGCAATTTCCTAATTTAGTGGTTTCTGCTGTATCAGGCCTACTTTAAATTTATTCCTAAAAGGGTATATTAGATTCAAGGTGCAGATAGGGTCATTCTGAATAACTTCACACACACGCTACTGTGCATTTCCAAGTCTAATTCTGTTAGTAAACCTATACCTGTCACCCAGCGCCTAAATACTAGGCCTCAAATTTATATCCAGATAAATCTGTCGTTACTGCTGTGGCTGGTCAAGTTATTTAGTGTCCGTCAAAGCACAGTTTTTGTTCTGGGTTGAAATACAATTCCCAATTTAGCAATTTCTTAATTTAGTGGTTTCTGCTGTATCAGAGCTATTTTAAATCTATCCCTAAAAGGGTATATTAGATTCAAGGTGCACATAGGGTCATTCTGAATAACTTCACACACACGCTACTGTGCATTTCCAAGTCTAATTCTGTCAGTAAACCTATACCTTTCACCCAGCACCTAAATACTAGGCCTCAAATTTATATCCAGCTAAATCTGTCGTTACTGCTGTGGCTGGTCAAGTTAT
Source organism: Bufo gargarizans (assembly GCF_014858855.1). NCBI lineage: Eukaryota > Metazoa > Chordata > Amphibia > Anura > Bufonidae > Bufo > Bufo gargarizans. Next base: position 259,734,391 of record NC_058083.1, read on the forward strand.
TTAGTGTCCGTCAAAGCACAGTTTTTGTTCTGGGTTGAAATACAATTCCCAATTTAGCAATTTCTTAATTTAGTGGTTTCTGCTGTATCAGAGCTATTTTAAATCTATCCCTAAAAGGGTATATCAGATTCAAGGTGCACATAGGGTCATTCTGAATAACTTCACACACACGCTACTGTGCATTTCCAAGTCTAATTCTGTCAGTAAACCTATACCTGTCACCCAGCGCCTAAATACTAGGCCTCAAATTTATATCCAGCTAAATCTGTCGTTACTGCTGTGGCTGGTCAAGTTATTTAGTGTCCGTCAAAGCACAGTTTTTGTTCTGGGTTGAAATACAATTCCCAATTTAGCAATTTCCTAATTTAGTGGTTTCTGCTGTATCAGAGCTATTTTAAATCTATCCCTAAAAGGGTATATCAGATTCAAGGTGCACATAGGGTCATTCTGAATAGCTTCACACACACGCTACTGTGCATTTCCAAGTCTAATTCTGTCAGTAAACCTATACCTGTCACCCAGCGCCTAAATAATAGGCCTCAAATTTATAGTCAGCTAAATCTGTCGTTACTGCTGTGCCTGTATTAGTGTAATACGGTACCTAAATAGATAGCCAGATAGTGTTAGTTGTCTTTAAAAAAAGGCCTGAATTTAAATTCAATACATTGGGTCAAATAATATTTTTGTTGTTGTGGTGAACGATAACAATGAGGAAAACATCTAGTAAAGGACGCGGACGCGGACATGGTCGTGGTGGTGTTAGTGGACCCTCTGGTGCTGGGAGAGGATGTGGCCGTTCTGCCACAGCCATACGTCCTAGTGTACCAACTACCTCAGGTCCCAGTAGCCGCCATAATTTACAGCGATATTTGGTGGGGCCCAATGCCGTTCTAAGGATGGTAAGGCCTGAGCAGGTACAGGCATTAGTCAATTGGGTGGCCGACAGTGGATCCAGCATGTTCACATTATCTCCCACCCAGTCTTCTGCAGAAAGCGCACAGATGGCACCTGAAAACCAAGCCCATCAGTCTGTCACATCACCCTCATGCATACCAGGTAAACTGTCTGAGCCTCAAGTTATGCAGCAGTCTCTTATGCTGTTTGAAGACTCCGCTGGCAGGGTTTCCCAAGGGCATCCACCCAGCCCTTCCCCAGCGGTGGAAGACATAGAATGCACTGACGCACAACCACTTATGTTTCCTGAAGATGAGGACATGGGAATACCACCTCAGCATGTCTCTGATGATGACGAAACACAGGTGCCAACTGCTGGGTCTTTCTGCAGTGTGCAGACTGAACAGGAGGTCAGGGATCAAGACTGGGTGGAAGACGATGCAGGGGACGATGAGGTCCTAGACCCCACATGGAATGAAGGTCGTGCCACTGACTTTCACAGTTCGGAGGAAGAGGCAGTGGTGAGACCGAGCCAACAGCGTAGCAAAAGAGGGAGCAGTGGGCAAAAGCAGAACACCCGCCGCCAAGAGACTCCGCCTGCTACTGACCACCGCCATCTGGGACCGAGCACCCCAAAGGCAGCTTCAAGGAGTTCCCTGGCATGACACTTCTTCAAACAATGTGCTGACGACAAGACACGAGTGGTTTGCATGCTGTGCCATCAGAGCCTGAAGCGAGGCATTAACGTTCTGAACCTTAGCACAACCTGCGTGACCAGGCACCTGCATGCAAAGCATGAACTGCAGTGGAGTAAACACCTTAAAAACAAGGAAGTCACTCAGGCTACCCCTGCTACCTCTTCTGCTGCTGCCGCCTCGGCCTCTTCTGCTGCTGCCGCCTCGGCCTCTTCCTCCGCCTCTGGAGGAACGTTGGCACCTGCCGCCCAGCAAACAGGGGATGTACCACCAACACCACCACCTCCGTCACCAAGCATCTCAACCATGTCACACGGCAGCGTTCAGCTCTCCATCTCACAAACATTTGAGAAAAAGCGTAAATTCCCACCTAGCCACCCTCGATCCCTGGCCCTGAATGCCAGCATTTCTAAACTACTGGCCTATAAAATGCTGTCATTTAGGCTGGTGGACACAGACAGCTTCAAACAGCTCATGTCGCTTGCTGTCCCACAGTATGTTGTTCCTAGCCGGCACTACTTCTCCAAGAGAGCCGTGCCTTCCCTGCACAACCAAGTATCCGATAAAATCAAGTGTGCACTGCGCAACGCCATCTGTGGCAAGGTCCACCTAACTACAGATACGTGGACCAGTAAGCACGGCCAGGGACGCTATATCTCCCTAACTGCACACTGGGTAAATGTAGTGGCAGCTGGGCCCCCCTGCTCATCCAGTCAGCCACACACCTTCACCACCAACTTCAGCACAGCCCGGGGTAAACGTCAGCAGGCCATTCTGAAACTCATATGTTTGGGGGACAGGCCCCACACCGCACAGGAGTTGTGGCGGGGTATAGAACAACAGGCCGATGAGTGGTTGCTGCCGGTGAGCCTCAAGCCCAACCTGGTGGTGTGCGATAATGGGCGCAATCTCGTTGCAGCTCTGGGACTAGCCGGTTTGACACACATCCCTTGCTTGGCGCATGTGCTGAATTTGGTGGTGCAGAAGTTCATTCACAACTACCCCGACATGTCAGAGCTGCTGCATAAAGTGCGGGTCGTCTGTTCGCGCTTCCGGCGTTTACATCCTGCCGCTGCTCGCCTGTCTGCGCTACAGCGTAACTTCGGCCTTCCCGCTCACCGCCTCATATGCGACGTGCCCACCAGGTGGAACTCCACCTTGCACATGCTGGAGAGACTGTGTGAGCAGCAGCAGGCCATAGTGGAGTTTCAGCTGCAGCACGCACGGGTCAGTCGCACTACGGAACAGCACCACTTCACCACCAATGACTGGGCCTCCATGCGAGACCTGTGTGCCCTGTTGCGCTGTTTCGAGTACTCCACCAACATGGCCAGTGGCGATGACCCCGTTATCAGCGTTACAATACCACTTCTATGTCTCCTTGAGAAAACACTTAGGGTGATGATGGAAGAGGAGGTGGCCCAGGAGGAGGAGGAGGAGGAGGAAAAGGGGTCATTTTTAGCACTTTCAGGCCAGTCTCTTCGAAGTGACTCAGAGGGAGGTTTTTTGCAACAGCAGAGGCCAGGTACAAATGTGGCCAGCCAGGGCCCACTACTGGAGGACGAGGAGGACGAGGATGAGGAGGAGGTGGAGGAGGATGAGGATGAAGCATGGTTACAGCGGGGTGGCACCCAACGCAGCTCGGGCCCATCACTGGTGCGTGGCTGGGGGGAAAGGCAGGATGATGACGATACGCCTCCCACAGAGAACAGCTTGTCCTTACCTCTGGGCAGCCTGGCACACATGAGCGACTACATGCTGCAGTGCCTGCGCAATGACAGCAGAGTTGCCCACATTTTAACGTGTGCGGACTACTGGGTTGCCACCCTGCTGGATCCACGCTACAAAGACAATGTGCCCACCTTACTTCCTTCACTGGAGCGTGATAGGAAGATGCGCGAGTACAAGCGCACTTTGGTAGACGCGCTACTGAGAGCATTCCCAAATGTCACAGGGGAACAAGTGGAAGCCCAAGGCCAAGGCAGAGGAGGAGCAAGAGGTCGCCAAGGCAGCTGTGTCACGGCCAGCTCCTCTGAGGGCAGGGTTAGCATGGCAGAGATGTGGAAAAGTTTTGTCAACACGCCACAGCTAACTGCACCACCACCTGATACGCAACGTGTTAGCAGGAGGCAACATTTCACTAACATGGTGGAACAGTACATGTGCACACCCCTCCACGTACTTATTGATGGTTCGGCCCCATTCAACTTCTGGGTCTCTAAATTGTCCACGTGGCCAGAGCTAGCCTTTTATGCCTTGGAGGTGCTGGCCTGCCCGGCGGCCAGCGTTTTGTCTGAACGTGTATTCAGCACGGCAGGAGGCGTCATTACAGACAAACGCAGCCGCCTGTCTACAGCCAATGTGGACAAGCTGACGTTCATAAAAATGAACCAGGCATGGATCCCACAGGACCTGTCCATCCCTTGTGCAGATTAGACATTAAATACCTCCCCTTAACCATATATTATTGTACTCCAGGGCACTTCCTCATTCAATTCTCTTTTTATTTTATTTTTACCATTATATTGCGGGGCAACCCAAAGTTGAATGAACATCTCCTCTGCCTGGGTGCCTGGGCCTAAATATATGCCAATGGACTGTTCCAATGTTGTGTGACATGAAGCCTGATTCTCTGCTATGACATGCAGACTGATTCTCTGCTGACATGAAGCCAGATTCTCTGTTACGGGACCTCTCTCCTCTGCCTGGGTGCTGGGCCTAAATATATGACAATGGACTGTTACAGTGGTGGCTAACGTGAAGCCTGATTCTCTGCTATGACATGCAGACTGATTCTCTGCTGACATGAAGCCAGATTCTCTGTTACGGGACCTCTCTCCTCTGCCTGGGTGCTGGGCCTAAATATATGACAATGGACTGTTGCAGTGGTGGCTGACGTGAAGCCTGATTCTCTGCTATGACATGCAGACTGATTCTCTGCTGACATGAAACCAGATTCTTTGTTACGGGACCTCTCTCCTCTACCTGGGTGCTGGGCCGAAATATATGACAATGGACTGTTACAGTGGTGGCTGACGTGAAGCCTGATACTCTGCTATGACATGCAGACTGATTCTCTGCTGACATGAAGCGAGATTCTCTGTTACGGGACCTCTCTCCTCTGGCTGGGTGCCTGGGCCTAAATATATGACAATGGACTGTTACAGTGGTGGCTGACGTGAAGCCTGATTCTCTGCTATGACATGCAGACTGATACTCTGCTGACATGAAGCCAGATTCTCTGTTATGGGACCTCTCTCCTCTGCCTGGGTGCTGGGCCTAAATATATGACAATGGACTGTTGCAGTGGTGGCTGACGTGAAGCCTTATTCTCTGCTATGACATGCAGACTGATTCTCTGCTGACATGAAGCCAGATTCTCTGTTACGGGACCTCTCTCCAGTGCCTGGGTGCTGGGCCGAAATATATGCCAATGGACTGTTCCAATGTTGGCTGACGTGAAGCCTGATTCTCTGCTATGACATGCAGACTGATTCTCTGCTGACATGAGCCAGATTCTCTGTTACGGGACCTCTCTCCTCTGGCTGGGTGCCTGGGCCTAAATATATGACAATGGACTGTTACAGTGGTGGCTGACGTGAAGCCTGATTCTCTGCTATGACATGCAGACTGATTCTCTGCTGACATGAAGCCAGATTCTCTGTTACGGGACCTCTCTCCTCTGCCTGGGTTCCTGGGCCTAAATATATGCCAATGGACTGTTCCAATGTTGGGTGACGTGAAGCCTGATTCTCTGCTATGACATGCAGACTGATTCTCTGCTGACATGAAGCCAGATTCTCTGTTACGGGACCTCTCTCCTCTGCCTGGGTGCTGGGCTTAAATATATGACAATGGACTATTGCAGTGGTGGCTGACGTGAAGCCTGATTCTCTGCTATGACATGCAGACTGATTCTCTGCTGACATGAAGCCAGATTCTCTGTTACGGGACCTCTCTCCTCTGGCTGGGTGCCTGGGCCTAAATATATGACAATGGACTGTTGCAGTGGTGGCTGACGTGAAGCCTGATTCTCTGCTTTGACATGCAGACTGATTCTCTGCTGACATGAAGCCAGATTCTCTGTTACGGGACCTCTCTCCTCTGCCTGGGTGCCTGGGCCTAAATATATGCCAATGGACTGTTCCAATGTTGGGTGACGTGAAGCCTGATTCTCTGCTATGACATGCAGACTGATTCTCTGCTGACATGAAGCCAGATTCTCTGTTACGGGACCTCTCTCCTCTGCCTGGGCCTAAATATATGCCAATGGACTGTTCCAATGTTGGGTGACGTGAAGCCTGATTCTCTGCTATGACATGCAGACTGATTCTCTGCTGACATGAAGCCAGATTCTCTGTTATGGGACCTCTCTCCTCTGCCTGGGTGCTGGGCCTAAATATATGCCGATGGACTGTTGCAGTGGTGGCTGACGTGAAGCCTCATTCTCTGCTATGACATGCAGACTAATTCTCTGCTGACATGAAGCCAGATTCTCTGTTACGGGACCTCTCTCCTCTGGCTGGGTGCCTGGGCCTAAATATATGACAATGGACTGTTACAGTGGTGGCTGATGTGAAGCCTGATTCTCTGCTATTACATGCAGACTGATTTTCTGGGGACCTCTCTCCAATTGATATTGGTTAATTTTTATTTATTTTATTTTTATTCATTTCCCTATCCACATTTGTTTGCAGGGGATTTACCTACATGTTGCTGCCTTTTGCAGCCTTCTAGCTCATTCCTGGGCTGTTTTACAGCCTTTTTAGTGCCGAAAAGTTCGGGGCCCCATTGACTTCAATGGGGTTCGGGTTCGGGACGAAGTTCGGATCGGGTTCGGTTCCCGAACCCGAACATTTCCGGGAAGTTCAGCCGAACTTCTCGAACCCGAACATCCAGGTGTCCGCTCAACTCTAGTTCTGATGTGTTTTCATATGTAAGTTTTAGATCTTAGGATAACCTAAAGCTACATGACTAGGGGGATATAGATAAATCCTGTAAATAATCATTGGGAATAGCCTTCCCCATTTGTGGTATAATCCCTTTTTGGCTCTAAATAAATGGTTTCTGTACAAAACGGTAATATATCTATGGGTTCAAAGCCTCCAAAATCATATTCTATATGTACTCATTTCTTAATAATTATTTTTTTACACTTCATATAATTATTCAATGGATGATGGATACTGTGATTAAATACTTGTGTGAACGTTTCTAGAATATCTATATATTCTAATTAAATTCAGGAACCTCATGGGCAGAGACTTAATGTTAGTCCTTTGGAAATAAATTAAACTAAAATTCATTTAAAATCTAACGATTATAGAAATATATCAAAGGAAGAACCTAATGACACTGTTAAATATAAAAGATAAAGAACCTAAACATGTCTCTGTCTATTGCCCTGAGAACTCAAATTATTTGCTCAGTCTTTTGCAATTAAAACTTTCAGTATTAAGAATCAAAGTTTATGTACTATAGTCTCACTTGATTAAATTAGCTTTTATAATAGGAGGATTTTTGTCTATGTTACTGGCCTCCTCTGCCCTAGAGCATTTGTGAACAAATACTAATTGCTAATAAAAACCTACAAACACAATCAGGAGCAATATTCCTCCTCGTGCTAACAACATACTTTGTATTACACAGCAGCTGTAGTCATCAAATTACTAGAATTGCTTTGCATTATGTATGCAAATAGTAAATACTCTAGCCATTATGAGATTGAAAGCTTTTGTTAGTTAATTGTGACTGTATCTTAACCAAGAGCAAAAAATTCAAATATAATCACAGACTAATACTTGATAAAAAAACATTATTGCTAATGCATAAAAAAATTCTATGTGAACATGTGTTTTTCTCTTTGATATAAATAGGGGGGATGAGCGAACTGAAGCTGACGAAGTGGAATTCGATCCGAATTTCAGGAAAAATTTGATTCGCAACAAATGCAAATTTCCTCACGCTTCGTGGTAACGAATCAAAATTTTCCAAAAATGACGGCTACACTTGTGAGGACTGAGGACATGGGGCAAGGAACTCTGGGAAGGTGGGATCACCCAGATTGACATGCCTGCATGCAGCCAATCAGGAGGCAGCTAGCCTTGTGATGTCACAGCCCTATAAATAGGGTAGCTATTTTAGATTCTGCCTTTTTCCAGTGTTCAGAGTGCAGGGACAGACGTGTGAAGGCGCTAGGGACAGCAATAGGTAAAACCTCATTGTGGGAAAAAAAAGATAGAAAAAACGATTTATAAGTGCAGGGAAAGGATAGGGAGAACTCATTTCACAACATCTTAGTGCAGGGAGAGACGTCAGAAGGCACAAGGGACATTGATAGGAAAGCAATTTGCAAGTGCAGGGAAACATTATTTGGGGATCCAAATAGCCATTAGACAGCTCTGTCATTCCAGCTATTTTCTATTGGGCTGCAAGTGCTATGTTTAAAAGCCTTTAGTGGCTTATATCTTTGCATCTTATTCAGTACAACAAGAAAATATATACGCATTTCACTTCTGCAGTTATTTCTGTTAAAAGCTTATAGGGGCGTATTACAGTAAAAAAAGAAAATATATACGCACTGCACTGTTGCAGTTATTTCTGGTGAAAGCATGGCTGGGAGTCAGCGGGGTAGCAGCAGTGAGAGCCAAACGTGCCTGGGATAGAGCTTCGCAGCAGCCTACCTGCCCAGGAAGTAGTGGAGCAGTGGTTCACGGAAGTAGTGGAGGTAGCAGTCAGTCAGTGCGGCAGTTATGTGTTTTTTTGCATTTCAGTACAAAAAGAAAAATACATTCTCAGTTCATGTCAGGGGTGGTTATATATGTTGAAAGCGTGTAGTGGCCTATTTCAGTACAAACAAAAAAATATATTCTCAGTTCACGTCGGCGGCGGTTATATGTGTTGAAAGCGTTTAGTGGCGTACGTCAGTACAAAAAAATATAGCTATTCTCAGTTCATGTCAGCGGTTATATGTGTTGAAAGCATGGCTGGGAGTCAGCAGGGTGGCAGCAGTGGGAGGTCGGGAGCCAATTGTGCCCAGCGCTGAGCACCTGATTCACAGCAGCCTACTTACCCGGGAAGTAGTGGTGTAGGAGTTCACGGAAGTAGCAGCAGTAGCGGTCAGTTAGTGAGGCAGTTGTATGTGGTAAAATCTTTATTAAACTATTGCGGTTGAAAAACAAAATGTATTCAGCGGTCAGCGCTGCGGTTATATGCGGTAAAATCTCCATGATATCTCCATGATTAATCTGCAGCATGGGGGCCCAGTGTGACTTCTACACACTTTCAAAATCATCCTTCAGAGGAGCGAATAGATGCAGATTACCGGGACGCTCCCTGACCTTCCCAGTAGCTGCTGTTGGGAGCAGCGGTTTATTTCTGAGACATCCGTATAGTGCGGGAGGAATCCAAAACCCTCTCCATCGCCATGCTCCATTATACGTGTTAAAATCTTAATTGACGTATTTTGGTCGCAGGTATATGTGGTAAAACCTTTTGGAATGTATTTTGGTGGAAAAACCAATTGTATTTAGCATTCAGCGCTGCAGTATTATGTGGTAAAATCTTTTGTGACGTATTTTGGTGGAAAAACAAATCTGATTCAGCGTTCAGATCTGTAGTTAAATCTTTATTGATGTATTTCAGTGGGAAAAATCTTTATTGATGTATTTCAGTGGGAAAAATCTTTATTGATGTATTTCAATGTGAAAATAAATTGTGTTCAGCGCTCAGCGCTGTAGTTATATGCGGTAAAATATCCATGATGTCTTCATGATAAATCTGCAGCATGGGGGCTCCGTTTGGCTTCTACACACTTTCAAAATCATCCTTCAGTGGAGCGAATAGATGCCGGATGACCGGGACGCTCCCTGACCTTTCCAGGAGCTGCTGTCAGGAGCAGAGGTTCATTTCTGAGACGTCCGTATAGAGGGGGGAAATCCGAACACCCTCTTTATCTCCGTGCTCCGTTATATGTGGTAAAATCTTATTTCGGTGTAAAAACAAATTTTATTCAGCATTCAGCACTGCAGTTCTATGCGGCAAAATCTTTTGTGACGCATTTTGGTGGAAAAACTAATTTTAATCAGAGTTCAGCACAGCTGTTATATGCGGTCAAATTTTTGGTGACTTATGTCAGTGGAACAAAAAAATGTATTTAGCATTCAGCGCTGTAGTAATATGTGGTAAAATCTTTATTGAAGTATTTCGGTCGAAAAACTAAATTTATTCAGCGGTCAGCGCTGTAGTTATATGCTGTAAAATCTTTATTGAAGTATTTCATGCTGCTGCCACCTCCAAATTTTGTTGTTGTGCCACTCTGTGGCCTACTTATGTTGCTGCCACCTCCAGACTCTGTCGTTGTGCCACTCTGTGGCCTACTCATGCTGCTGCCACCTCCAAACTCTGTTGTTTTGCCACTCTGTGGTTGAATCATGCTGCTGCCACCTCCAGAGTCTGTTGTTATGCCACTCTGTGGCCTTCTCATGCTACTACCACTTCCCAACTTGGTCCTTGTGCCACTCTATGGCCTATTAAAGCTGCTGCCACCTCGAGACTCGGTCACTGTGCAACTCTGTAGCCTACTCATGCTGCTGCCACCTCCAGACTCGGTCGCTGTGTCACTCTGTGGCCTACTCAAGCTGCTGCCACCTCCAGACCCTGTTGTTGGGCCGCTCTGTGGTCTCCTCATGCTGCTTCCACCTCACCACTATGTAATAGGTCAACTCTGTGGACTTCTCATGCTGTTCTCACCCTTCCCCACTTCATGACTGGTCCACTATTTTGGCTTTTGGCCTGGCTGACATCATTATTTATTTGACACTTCTTCTTATCTGTCAGAAGGAAAGAAAAATGAGACGCACAACAGATCCTGTCTGTGCAGTAGCTTTAAGGCCTGTATGGTCCCATCAGAATTGGCTTATTAATTGGTAGCCAAAAGCAGGAGTGGGTAGAAAACACAGAAGACATGCAAATATTCGGTGCATGTGTCATCTCTGTTTTAGATCCACTCCTTTATTTTTTTTTGCCTTTAGAAGTACTGATGGATTACTGACCAAATGCTGACCGAGTGAATGCAAATGCTTAACAGACAGGATCCATTTTTTGAGGGGTTATTGTTGCTACAGATTAGAGGAAGGGCAAAATAATCAGTGAGGTCAACAAAAACTTACTGCTGACACCCTTTCCACTCTAGAGAGTAAGACAGCCGGCACTCCAATATTCATGCGCAGTGCACGTGTCCAGGGTTGGCGTCCCGCAGCTATACAGAGAAGAGGATCGGCACTCGCTTAAGTATATACAATACTTATATTTATTGCCACATAGAGGACAGATAAGGGACGCGTTTCGACTCTACAAATCGAGTCTTTGTCAAAGACTCGATTTGTAGAGTCGAAACGTGTCACTTATCTGTCCTCTATGTAGTTGACTATATAACCCTGGGTTATATTAATAAAGGATTGGTTCGCCCCATGATGACAATGTGCTTGTCTTTTTCAACATCCTGAATGGGTGGATGTTCTTTTGAACACAAGTAAGCCATATTAATATATATATATGTTTATGGTTTCTTTGTTTTTACAGAATTTTGGGTGAATGAGGTGGAATCATATGGAGAAGGAACATGCATGCCCTACGGAATAATATTGTGGTCCCATGCCATCGTGAATGGATTGCTTTACAGAACTTTTATTTTTGCCATTTTCCAGGTTGTGTCATTATATATCTATTATAATATCCCAGAGTTGTCAGGACAACCCTGTTTTTGGGTGCGTTAGGAGGTGCATATGAAGCGGTGCTGTATTGCACGATTTGCATGGTGGTGTGGATCGTGCTTACATTGCATGCCCACTGATGAGGAGGGTGTACTCCCCTGACAAGGAGTATCCACTCCTTACTTTTGTCCTCCTGCCTGCCATTATTATAATGTGAAACAACTCTGGGCAATTTTGCCAGTATCAAATATGGTGCTGCCCTGTATGACATCACACAAACATGCGTGTTGGGATTCAGCTTGTGTGACTTGTTGCACTGTGGCCGGAGAAGGTGGAGGCAGGCGATACGCGTGCTCCACTGATGGCATTGAGTCACATACTGTCACGGGGCGCCAAAGGCGCATTCGGTCTCCCATCAGCCGCAGACCTGCTGCTTAGCTTCGGGAGCGAGGATCTGTGTTTGGCCTCGTTCCCAGGGCGGCTTTGCTAGCTGGGTGGCTCCCTGCTTCTAGGTCTGCCTTCAGCGCCGAGCTCATTACTTGGCGCTCGACTTGTCTGTCTGTCGGTCATGTGACGCTGGCCACGTCACATGACCCTCAGACCCCACTATAAATACAGGCAGCCTGCTGGCCACAGGTTGCCTGTTAATTTTAGGTTCCTGGCTATTTGTTGGACTACTGATTACTCACCTGATCCTGTTCCCTGACGGTCCTTTGCCTGCAACTCCTGTACTGTGCATCCCTCCTGGTATTGTGACCTCGGCTCCCACCTGACTACTCTTTGCAAACTCCTTTGGTACTTCTCTACTCTCCTGGTATTTGACCCCGGCTTTTCCTGACCATTCTTTGCTTAACCCTTTGTACTGCGTAGCTCTCTTGGTTCTGACCCGGTCTGTTCACCTTCCGTTATTTGTCTTGTCTGCCTTCCCAGCACTTATCCTAAGTTAGGGACTGCCATCTAGTTGTCCCCTGTCATTAAGACTTGCAAGGCAAGTAGGCAGGGCCAGGGGTGAGGGTGGAGTGCAGTGGTCACTATCCTCCCCCCTGTGTGTAGTGTACCTGACCATCACAGATTAACAGGCCGTAACCTAACCACTGTATCATGAATCCTCTGGTGACCCTAAATGACCATGTCTCTAACCTGACGCAGATGGTGCAGGAGCTAGGGGAGAAACTCTGTTATTTTGAGCTAGGACAAGGTACTTCCATCCCTCAGGCCTCCAGTCCACATTTAGAGCCCCAGATTAAGCTTCCTGGCCCCTTTTCTGGAGATCTGAAGAAGTTTCTTTCCTTTAAAGAAAATTGTAAACTTTTTTTCAGTTTGCACCCCGTATCCTCTGGCCCCGAGAGTCAATGCGTGGGCATTGTCATTTCCCAGTTACAGGGTGATCATCTGGACTGGGCATTTTCTTTACCTGCTGATGCCAGTTGTTTAACATCAGTGGAGAGGTTTTTTCAGGCGCTGGGTACCCTGTATGATGAACCAGACAGGACACTGGTAGCCGAGACTACGCTAAAGGTTCTGGTTCAGGGTGATCTACCTGCGGAGGAGTATTGCACCCAATTGAGAAGGTGGTGTGTTCCCTCAAGATGGAATGAACCAGGACTTAAGAGTCAGTTCAGGTCAGGTCTGTCTGATAACTTAAAGGATCTTCTAGTGAATTATCAGCTTCCAGAGACTCTAGAGGAGATGATGACCCTTGCAGTCTGACTTGACCGACGGGTTAGAGAGAGATGACAGGAACGACAGTTCTCTTCTCAGATGGTGGTCCAGCCTGAGGTCTATCCCAGAAACAACGCTGAGGTCTCTACCGAAGAACCCATGCAGGCCGGCATGACTCAAGGGAATCTGCGCCACAGACGTGGAGTGTGTTTTTCCTGCAAAGATCCTGACCATTGGATCAACCAGTGTCCTAAGAAGGCCCTCTCCGTTTAGTCTCCCAAGGCAAGGCAACCTAAAAACTAGGTACACCCTGATATTACGAAATTTAAGCTTTGGTACCTATAACAATATCTCTGGGGGTAAATAAATGGCCAGGTAAGGCCTTTATTGACTCTGGTTCAGCGGCCAGCTTTATTGACGCTGAGTACGCCATTAAACTGGGTATTACAATTTTTTCTCTTCCTACACTTATCCATGCCATGGCTATTGACGCCACTCCCCTGGTAGGTGGTATGGTGAGGTCATGTACCTCAGAGATTTCTTTAACCATGGGGGTGTGCCACTCTGAGAAATGTTCCCTCTTAGTCCTGGAGAACTTACCGGTCGAGGTGGTACTAGGGTTGCCTTGGCTCCGATTACACAACCCCACTATTGATTGGTCCAGGGGGGAGCTGGTGAAATGGGGACCTAAGTGTAACTTGTGCTTGTCTGTGGTACAAGCTTGGGTCTCAGTAGAATCTGATATATTACCCACGGTCATTAGGGAATATTCTGATGTGTTCTCATCACCTACCCCGGAGGTTCTACCACCCCATAGACCTTATAATTGTGCCATAGAGTTAGTAGAAGGTGCCAGGTTTCCTAAGGGGCGTATTTATAATCTCTCTAAGCCAGAACGCAAGGCCATGGAGGATTATATTAAGGAAAGCCTCGGTAAGGGGCACATTAGACCTTCTGTCTCTCCTATGGGAACGGGTTTTTTCTTCGTTAAGAAGAAGGATGGTGGTCTTAGGCCTTGTATCGATTACCGGAAATTTAATAAGATCACTATCCAGAATAGATACTCTCTCCCATTGATTCTGGATTTATTTAACTAGGTTCTGGGGGCAACCTGGTTTTTTAAGATTGACCTGAAAGGGGAATACAATCTAATCCGAATCAAGGAGGGAGATGAATGGAAGACGGCGTTCAATTCTCCGGCAGGACACTTTGAATATCAAGTTATGCCTTTTCGACTCAGCAATGCCCCAGCTGTGTTCCAAAACTTTATGAATGATATTCTTAGAGAGTTTTTAAGTTAATTTGTCATTGTCTATCTTGACGACATTTTGATATTTTCCCCTGATTTCAAATCTCATGTGTCTCATGTTAGACAAGTATTAGAGGTGTTGAGGGAGAATCAGTTGTTTGCTAAACAAGAGAAATGTGTCTTTGGTGTACAGGAGATACTGTTTCTAGGGCATGTTTTGACCCCTCATGCCTTCAAGATGGATCATGGTAAGGTACTAGCTATTAAGGAATGGGTAAGGCCTTCATCCTTAAAGGCCTTACAGTGGCTCTTAGGTTTTGCCAATTACTACCGTAAATTTATTAAGAATTTTTCAGTAATTGCTAAACCATTGACCAACCTTACTAAGAAAGGGGCGGATTTGAAGAACTGGTCTACTGAGGCCATTGCTTCATTTGAAACTCTAAAAAAGGCATTCAGTAGCGCTCCCATTCTGATCTAGCCAGATCAGGAGAGACCTTTAATTGTGGAGGTGGATGCGTCTGAGGATGGCGCAGGAGCAGTCCTTTCACAAGGTCCTGTTAGTCTAACTAACCTGAGACCGGGTGCATTCTTTTCCAGAAAATTTTCTTCCACCGAGAGAAACTAAAACATAGGGAACCGGTAGTTGCTGGCCATTAAGTGGGCATTTGAGGAGTGGAGGCATTTTCTGGAGGGGGCAAGGCATTGTGTAACTGTTGTCACTGACCATAATAACCTTATGTTTCTCGAATCTGCTAAGAGGTTGGTTTCCCGTCAGGCTAGATGGGCACAGTTTTTTTACTCGTTTTGAATTCTCCATTACTTTCAGGCTTGGAAGTAAAAACGAGAGGGCTGATGCATTATCTCGGAGCTTCCATGCTTTTCAGCCTACAGAGGCACCGCCTGAATCCATCCTACCAGCAAATATCTTCGTAGCAGCCTTAACCCAAGATATCTCGGCTCTCATTAAGGCTGAACAACATCTGGCACCGGCAACCACCCCAACAGATAAGTTGTTTGTCCCCATACAATTTTGTCTCCAGTTGTTGGGTGTCACGATTCTGCCTTTTGTGGACATCCTGGTTTTGAGGGAACTAGAGAGCTGGTTTCTAGATCTTATTGGTGGCCCACTCTATTTAGGGATGTCAAGTCCTACGTGTCTGTGAGGTTTGTGCTAGGTCCAAGACACCTAGGACTCGCCCTGCTGGTAACCTACGACCCCTACCCATTCTCAGTAGACCCTGGTCCCATATCTCGGTGGACTTTATTACTGACGGGGGGTACTGTCATGGGGCACCAAAGGCGCACTCAGTCTCCCATCAGCCGCAGACCTGCTGCTTACCTTCGGAGCGAGGATCTGTGTTTGGCCTTGTTTCCAGGGCAGCTTTGCTAGCTGGGAGGCTCCCTGCTCCTAGGTCTGCCTTGAGCGCCGAGCTGATCACTCGGTGCTCGACTTGTCTGTCTGTCGGTCATGTGACGCTGGCCACGTCACATGACCCTCACTCCCCACTATAAATACAGGCAGCCTGCTGGCCACTAGGTTGCCTGTTAATTCTAGGTTCCTGGCTATTTGTTGGACTACTGATTACTCACCTGATCCTGTTCCCTGACGATCCTTTGCCTGCAACTCCTGTACTGCTCATCCCTCCTGTTATTGTGACCTCGGCTCCCACCTGACTACTCTTTGTGGACTCCTCTGGTACTTCTCTACTCTCCTGGTATTTGACCCCGGCTTCTCCTGAACATTCTTTGCTTAACCCTTTGTACTGCATAGCTCTCTTGGTTCTGACCCGGTCCGTTCACATTCCGTTATTTGTCTTGTCTGTCTTCCCAGCACGTATCCTAAGTTAGGGACTGCTGTCTAGTTGTCCCCTGTCATTTGGACTTGTGAGGCACGTAGGCAGGGCCAGGGGTGAGGGTGGAACGCAGTGGTCACTATCCTCCCCCCTGTGTGTACTGAACGTGACCGTCACACATGACTGTTGGGTCTGTTGGATTTCTATTACTCTACTACACCTGCTAGTAAATTATTTGCTATGTGGAAGTATCATTTCTACCAAAAACAGTGATTGATCAGGTTAGTGATGTCTGACTGCTATTATTTTGAACACAACTGTACATCACATGCATCCCTACTCATTTGAAAATATCAACGTGGCTATATAGTTCTATACTTTAATGAATATAACATCAGATTGGGAAATTACATCACAAAAGCTAAATTAAAAGTTTCTTGCATTTTTACAAAGATACATATGTTTGTACCTAAAATACACCTTTATATTACTGTATGAAGTTACACTATTACCTGTACATGTAAATATAAAACATCGCTTGTGTCCTTTGCGATCACAATGATCTACTCATTTATTGGAATAACTAAAGGCATTCTTTAAAATGATGCATATTTATGTTATAATCTGTTAAATGTTAAAAGTTAACCAGTGCCTTGGTGTTCGGGTACTTTGGGGTCCTTATCTGCCTTCTCACTATGTCTACTGACAGTCTGCTGTCTCCACATGCATCGTTGAAGTGACAGTTATTGTAGGTAAGGCTCGATTCACATCACATTTTTCCCATCTGTTTAACGTATGTATACAAAAAATGCATACGTTAAATAGATGCGTCAGAGTGATGTGTATACGTTGTTTTTTATTTTTTTTGCAGGATTCAAAAAGACGGTGTGCTGCATTTTTTGTATCCTTTTTTCTAATGTATATGTCATAAAAGGTGATGGCAATCTGCAGGCTGAGAGTACGGAAATTAGTTCTGCTTCCAGGTAATTCAGCCAAAGTCATTACTTACAAGAAAGCATAGAATTGTCAGATAGAGCCAACACTGCAATGACAATGTTCCTGTCACACAAAATTATGATGAACAGCATTCATTACTGGTAAAAAAAAATATTTTGTAAACCAGTATAAACTAGTAGTCCACTTGCTATCTCTAAGCAGCAGTAAATTATTACATTAATTAGAACATATTATTACTTATTATTAAAGCACCATTCATGCCATAGCATTGTACATATGAAAAGGGTTATACATAATTTCCAAATGACAGAAGAAAAATCCCCTTAACATAAATAAAAGCATACTAGAACAAGAAAGGGTGAGAAACACAGTAATTCATTTACAATAAGCAGGGACTTGACTTTTCACAGATCGAAGCTATAACATTGCAGTCGTTGCTATGGTGAGATAGCAAGCAGTAACAGCATTATATATTCATAATAGCCAAAAGCTGAGATGTGTGCTTCAAAATATATTTTTAAAATCAAAGTCAAGGTCAATTCAGGAGCGGGACGTGATGATGTAGATAGGGTGCATCACGCCCTCCTCCTCCCGCGCTCCACCGCGCCCCACCGTGCCTCCAATCCTTTGTGTCCGGCGCTTGGAGTTACTCCTGGGATCTGGATCGACTTGAAGACCCTCTCTGCTGGCTGTCCCGTTTGATCCTGTTTGCTTGGTGGCTCCGGATTTGGATGGCTGTTTGGCTGCCTGTGATTATGACGAGGTCTCCTTGCTCCCTGCTGCCTCCCCTATGTGAAGATATATCTGACCTAACTGGACTCGAGTTTGGAGTCCTTTGGGTTCCTCGTTCCTCTGCTCCCCCTGGGAATTTCTTTGGTCTCCTGCCCTTTGTCCATTTGTGCCCTCCAGACTCTACAGATTTTACTGTGGCTTGTGCAACGGCTGTTGCTCCTCCAACTCCGCTTGTCTTCTGGTGGATTCCTCTGCCTGGTCTTCTCCCCACTCTCCGACAGCATCCTCCTGAGCTGTTTTACCAAGCTGACTGGAGAGATTTATTAAAAATTTTTTGTTCTGTTCAGTTTTTTTAGTGGGGTGCTAAAGGCATCTTCTTTAACAGACTAATATATAAGTAGCATCCTGTATAGCAGACTAACAGGCAAGTACCTTATTTAGAAAAAAAAAAGAGAAAGAGTGAAATTGAAAAAAAAAGAGAGTGAGGAGTTAGCAGAAAGGAAGAGGGAGGAAGTGGAGAAAAGAGTAAAAAAAAAAAGAGAGAAGAAACTAAGAAAAAGGGAAAAAAGGAGAAAAGGAAAAGAGGAAATGAGGGGGAGAAGAGGAAACATTTTTAAAAATGGTCCCTAAGCAAAATAGGCGCTCAGCCAATTTTTCTGTGGTAAAATCAGCCCAGAGACCTTTGGAATCAGCAAAAATTGATCAGTTTTTGAATTCTCCAAAGATCAATACCAGAGCAGGACAAAAAGGGCTCCAGGATATTAATTCTAAAATAAACAACAATTCTGCAATCGCGGTGGAGGAAACATTGAATGAATTCTCCCAAGCTGAGGAGATGCAGAGGGGGAAGGAAGGAGAATTATCCAATGTTGAATCTTCCTCTATAGAATAAATATTGCTGGCAGTTAAAAAAAATGGGGAATTAATACAGGACATTTCAATGCAGCTCGGGTCAATCCAGTTTGATGTAGCCCTGATTAGGGATGACGTATCGAAGATTCATGATAGAGTTTATACTATAGAAAAGTCCGTGGGCACTTTACAAAATGAATTAAAAAATATAAAAAACTGAAATTTCCACACTGAAGACGGACTTTAACCTGCTAAAAAACTAAATGTAGATCTGGATGTCATGGTCTTACCTTCTTGCTGTTCTCCTTCGTTTGACATGTGCTGGCGGCCATCTTGGTTTCTGGGTTTCTTGTAGCCTCCCACCCTGCGGCTTCTCCTTCCCACTGGGAGGAGCTGGATGCCTAGCTCATATATATAGGAGGTCTGTGGCTTCAGTTCCTTGCTTGGTCCTCCTGTGTTCACATGCTTCTAAGACTGCTGCTGCTTCTGGTTCCTGATCCTGGCTTCGTCTGACTACCCTGCTGGTTCCTGATCCAGGCTTCGTCTGACTACCCTGCTGGTTCCTGATCCAGGCTTCGTCTGACTACCCTTCTGGTTCCTGACCTCTGGCTTCGCAAGACCCTGCTTCGGTTTAGCCATCCGTTTGGACTTTTGCCTTACAGCTTGATTTTCAATAAAGCCTTCTTATTTCCACTTATCTCTTGTTGTACGTCTGGTTCATGGTTCCATGACATTAGGACCAAGCCATGAATTCTGACGGTACAGGGCCATCCTCGCTACCTACGCTGGTTGCCAGACTTGATCAGCAGGATCACCTGTTGGGTCGGTTCGCTGTGGCGTTGCAAACCCTGCTTGAACGCACGGCTCATTTAGCTTCCGTTGCCGATGGGTCGGTTGTCGCTCCTGGGCCCGCTCCTACTGCCGCTCCGGTTGTTGCGTCAGAGTCTACCCCGACACCTGTTGCTGCGCCTGCAGTGTTTCGGGGTATGACCGGTTCTGCCCCCCTTCCACAGCGCTTTGGGGGAGAGCCAACTCAGTGCCGAGGTTTCCTTAACCAGGTGGGCATTTATTTCGAGTTGCTGCCACATGCCTTTCCTACTGAGAGATCAAAGGTGGGCTTCTTGATCTCGCTGCTCTCGGACAAGGCCTTGGCCTGGGCCAGCCCTTTATGGGAGAACAACAATCCGGTGGTTGCCGAGTTTTCCGGTTTTGTTGCTTCTCTTCGGAAGGTATTCGATGTGCCGGCTCGTGCTGCCTCTGCTGCGAAGCTCCTTATGTCCATCAGACAGGGTTCACGATCCGTAGCTGAATACGCCATTGAGTTTCGTACCCTGGCAGCAGAGGTGGGCTGGAATAATGAGGCTCTGGTCGCTGCTTTCTCTCATGGTCTCTCGGATGCCTTGAAGGATGAGGTTGCAGCTAAGGACCTACCAGTGGAGCTCGAGTCTCTTATTTCTTTCCTGATTTTGATTGACACCAGACTCAGGGAGAGACCTTCCTTTAAGGAGAGCCTGCGGAGGTCTTCTAACAGATTGGCGCCTACGTTTGCTGTCCCACCCGTGCCTCCCTCTCCTCCCACGCCTCCTGGGGATGACTTGTCTGGGGGTGAACCCATGCAGCTGGGGTTTGCTCGCCTGTCCGAGGGGGAGAGGGTACTCCGGAGACGCGAGGGCCGATGCATGTACTGTGGTCTCGGTGGGCATTTTCGGTTGGCATGCCCGAACCGTCCGGGAAACGCTCGCACCTGAGATCCTGTCGGGGGCAGATCTTGGGTGGAGTCTCCTCGTCCCCGGTTTCCCGTGTTGACAAACCACTGATTACTGTTGTCCTCTCCTGGGTCGGGGGCTCGGTGACGACCCAGGCGTTGGTGGACTCTGGTGCTGGTGGTTTGTTCATTGATAGTGTGTTCGCTGCCGCCAATTCCATTCCTCTGCAGCCTCGAGGTTCCCCACTGGCTCTTGAGGCGATAGACGGCAGACCCCTTCTGCCGCCACACGTGACTCAGGAGACCCTTCCAGTGGGGATGGCCATTGGTGCCGTTCACAGAGAGTCGGTCTGTCTCCAGGTTATTTCGTCTCCACACTACTCGGTGGTCTTAGGGTACCCCTGGCTCCAGAAGCATAATCCGACTTTCGATTGGAGATCGGCCGAGATCCTCTCGTGGTCACCGCAGTGTGGGGCTAGTTGCATCCATGGGCCTGTCAAGTTGCTGTGTACTTCCTTGGACTCTCTGTTGCCTCCTGAATACGAGGAGTACCGGGATGTATTCGATAAGGTGCGTGCGGTTGCCCTACCTCCGCACCGCCCATACGATTGTGCCATAGAGTTACAATCTGGTGCCGTTCCTCCTCGTGGCAAAGTCTATCCACTGTCGGTAGCGGAGAATGAGGCCATGGAGGAGTACGTGAGGGAGGCGCTTTCACGCGGACACATTCTCAAATCCTCGTCCCCGGCAGGGGCTGGATTTTTCTTTGTGAAAAAGAAGGGCGGTGAGTTGAGGCCTTGCATCGATTACAGGGGTCTCAATCGCATCACGATCAAGAACGCTTACCCGATACCCTTGATTTCCGAGCTGTTCGATCGCCTCAAAGGGGCCACGGTCTTTACCAAACTCGACCTGAGGGCGGCATATAACCTGGTAAGGATCAAGGCGGGCGATGAGTGGAAGACCGCGTTTAACACCAGGACCGGTCATTATGAATCCTTGGTTATGCCCTTTGGGTTGTGCAATGCGCCCGCAGTCTTCCAGGAATTCATCAACGATGTTTTCCGTGACCTGTTGCAGCAGTGTGTGGTGGTCTATTTGGATGACATCTTGGTATATTCTGAATCCATGGAGGCCCACATTCTGGATGTCAGACGAGTGTTGCAACGGTTACGAGAGAACAAGCTGTTCGGTAAGCTTGAGAAATGCGAATTTCACCGACCCCAGGTAACCTTCTTAGGTTACATCATTTCCGCTGAGGGGTTCTCCATGGATCCTGAGAAGGTTTCGGCTGTCTTACAGTGGCCCCAGCCCAGTGGTCTTCGTGCCCTGCAGCGCTTTTTGGGCTTCGCCAATTATTATCGGAAGTTCATCAGGGACTTTTCCATGCTAGCCAAGCCTCTCACGGATCTGACCAGGAAGGGCAGTAATCCCCAGGTCTGGCCGCCCGAGGCCATCCGAGCTTTTGAGGCTCTAAAGTCCGCCTTTGTGTCGGCTCCGATTCTGTCGCATCCCAACCCTAGGGTTGCCTTTTGTCCTCGAGGTGGACGCGTCTGAGACGGGAGTAGGCGCCCTTCTGTCTCAGCGTAGAACACCAGAGGGTCCTCTGCTTCCTTGTGGGTTTTACTCCCGGAAACTGTCTTCTGCGGAGTGCAACTATCAGATTGGTGACAGGGAGTTATTGGCCATCGTGCAGGCCCTTAAAGAATGGAGGCACTTGCTCGAGGGCTCGGTGGTTCCGGTTCTCATCCTGACGGACCACAAGAATCTGACCTAACTCTCTGAGGCCAAGAGATTGACACCACGTCAGGCCAGATGGGCTCTGTTCTTGTCACGTTTTAATTACGTGGTCTCCTACCTACCCGGTTCCAAGAACATCAGAGCGGATGCCTTATCACGGCAGTACTCCGAGCTGTCCGGGGAGGAGTCGATTCCGACTTCGGTCATACCTCCGAATCAGATCCTGGCCGCCATTCGCACCAGCCTGACCTCTCCCCTGGGTGAGCAGATTTTGGCGGACTCAATCTGGTGCTCCCTCTGGGAGACCCAACGGCAGATGTTTTGTGCCTGAGGAGTTGCGCACTCGGTTGTTGCGAACCTACCATAACTCCAAGGCCGCGGGGCATCCTGGAAAGAATCAGCTGTCCTGGGCTGTTTCACGTCTGTTCTGGTGGCCTTCTCTACGTTCCGACATCGCCGCATATGTAGCGGCATGCTCCGTTTGTGCCCTGAGTAAGTCCCCTCGGCACCTTCCGTAGGGCCTTTTGCAACCCATAGCCACCGGGGAGCGTCCATGGTCACACCTGGGGATGGATTTCATTGTGGACCTCCCTGCATCCCGAGGCCATACGGTCATTCTCATGATTGTGGATCGGTTTTCCAAAATGTGCCACTGTGTTCCTCTCAAGAAGTTACCCTCTGCACAAGAGTTGGCCTCGATTTTTGCCAGGGAGGTCTTCCGGTTGCACGGTTTTCCCAAGGAGATTGTGTCGGATCGGGGGAGTCAGTTTGTGTCCAGGTTCTGGCGCGCCTTTTGCTCCCAGTTGGGGATTCATCTCTCTTTCTCCTCGGCCTACCACCCTCAGTCCAATGGGGCCGCAGAACGATCCAATCAGGCCTTGGAGCAATTCCTTCGTTGCTATGTCTCCGATCACCAAGACAATTGGGTTGACCTCCTGCCTTGGGCTGAGTTTGCCAGGAACACGGCGGTGAACTCTTCCTCTGGGACGTCTCCCTTCATGGCCAATTATGGGTTCCAACCTGCCGTGTTACCGGAGGTATTCTCTCCCCAGGATATTCCGGCTGTGGAGGATCACCTTTCCGTCCTACGTGCTTCTTGGGTACAGATCCAGAGGTCCCTTGAGGTCTCTGCGCAGCGCCAGAGACTCCAGGCTGATCGCAGACGAGCGCCCGCTCCTTCCTACCAGGTCGGAGACCGCGTATGGTTGTCCACCCGCAACCTCAACCTTCGAGTGCCCACTCCCAAGCTGGCGCCTCGCTTTGTTGGTCCCTTCCGAGTGCTTCGCAGGGTAAACCCGGTAGCCTATGCCCTTGCGCTTCCTCCT
This sequence comes from Bufo gargarizans, assembly GCF_014858855.1. NCBI lineage: Eukaryota > Metazoa > Chordata > Amphibia > Anura > Bufonidae > Bufo > Bufo gargarizans. Next base: position 259,757,711 of record NC_058083.1, read on the forward strand.
GGCATGCGGATCTCCAACGTGTTTCATGTCTCCCTGTTGAAGCCACTGGTGTGTAATCGTTTCACTTCCTCGGTTCCTCGGCCTCGTCCGGTCCAAGTGGGCAATCGTGAGGAGTATGAGGTGAGCAATATCCTGGACTCACGCCTGGTCCGCGGTCGGGTGCAGTTTTTGGTCCATTGGCGTGGTTATGGTCCAGAGGAGCGTTCCTGGGTTCCCTCCGCAGATGTCCATGCTCCTGCCTTGCTCCGAGCCTTCCACGCACGCTTCCCTCAGAAACCGTTCTTTACTCCGCGGAGGAGGGGCCCTTGAGGGGGAGGTACTGTCATGGTCTTACCTTCTTGCTGTTCTCCTTCGCTTGACATGTGCTGGCGGCCATCTTGGTTTCTGGGTTTCTTGTAGCCTCCCACCCTGCGGCTTCTCCTTCCCACTGGGAGGAGCTGGATGCCTAGCTCATATATATAGGAGGTCTGTGGCTTCAGTTCCTTGCTTGGTCCTCCTGTGTTCACATGCTTCTAAGACTGCTGCTGCTTCTGGTTCCTGATCCTGGCTTCGTCTGACTACCCTGCTGGTTCCTGATCCAGGCTTCGTCTGACTACCCTGCTGGTTCCTGATCCAGGCTTCGTCTGACTACCCTTCTGGTTCCTGACCTCTGGCTTCGCAAGACCCTGCTTCGGTTTAGCCATCCGTTTGGACTTTTGCCTTACAGCTTGATTTTCAATAAAGCCTTCTGATTTCCACTTATCTCTTGTTGTACGTCTGGTTCATGGTTCCATGACACTGGAGCATGGGTCAAGAAGATATAACGGGAGAGTTCTGGTGTTACAAATCCTGCTCAAATGATACAAATGTTGATCTTGGAGAAGTTTGGAAAAGGACATTTTTCTGCATTGTTTTTGGTGGAAAGGGCACATCGAGTTCCCAGAGGTAAACCAATTCCTGGAAGGCAGCCACTAGAGATGAGCGAATTTCTTAAAAGTTTGATTTGGCTGAATCGCTGAATTTCACGAAGCACATTTCGTCACAAAGCACATTTTTTTGTAAGTAGCCGCCGTTGTCATTGTACCCCTCAGATGCCGCATTCATTCATGATCGTGGCATCTAAGGGTAAAATTAACAATAAAAAAAAATTACATCAAACTTACCGCCACCGTTTGATCCCGACATGCGGCCGCCGCCATCATGCTTGAAGATCTCGGCCAAAATCCTGTGCGGCGTAAGATTACGTCATCACGCCGGCTGGCTGTTTTCGGCCGAGATCTTCAAGCAAGATGGAGGCTGGTGGTCCATTGTGAGCAAACGGAGGGGGTAAGTATGTTTTTTTTGTTTTTATACTATTTCAGGTTAAATCGATTTGCTGACACCAAGCACAAGGAAATTCGTCTTCTAGGCGAGTCAAATTTATCCTGAAATCCGGATCAAAATCCACATAGTGGGATTCGATTCGCTCATCGCTAGCAGCCACGGACACTTATGGTGAAGATATTGGACAGAGTTATGTTATTGAAAAGGGAAAGGGAGTGCTCCTCTACTTTATATAACGGGAACAGATTAGCTTTTTTTCCAGACTTTTCCAAGGAGATTCAAGAAAAGAGGCATTCCCTTACTGCGGTTAAAAAACGTTTACAGGAAAAATATATTAAGTATTAATCTGTTAATCCAGCTAAACTTCAGATCATTTTTAATGATGGAACTCATTTTTTTTGATTCTTCAGATCTTGCCATGAACTGGCTTGATCAGAATAATATTTGATTGGTTTTACTTTCCTTTCCTGATTGAAAGCAGTGGTGGGGCTAGATGGTAGTGAGAGGAGGAGGGACAGTCTTAGTTTAGACATCTGTTGCAGAATGTGACAGATCAGTTGGATTGGGGGGTTACATTTTTTGGGAGGGAGGGTGGTGGGGAAAAGAGGTTATGGGAGTGGTGTTTGCAATGCATCTCATAGGTTAAGGAAAGAGGGATTGGGTCTATTCAAAGTTCTTAGGTTTCAGGGCTCTTTTGATTGATTTAATGTCAGTTAGAATCTTAACTTTGAACGTTCGGGGTCTGGGTGAGACAAGCGGTCTTTGACCTGGTACAGATATATCTTCCAGCTATTGTCTGTTTGGTGGAGACCCATCTTACTGTGGAGACTTCCCGGCGTGTCAGCAGGGGATGGGCTACCCAGACTTATCATTCTACTTTTACAAGCTATTCTAAAGGCGAACCAGTTTTCATACATTGGGCCACTGATTATGTCTGTGAGGCATCCTCTGTTGACAGGCAGGGGAGATATTCTTTTTAAATGGTAAACTTTCTGTGAAATTATGTATTTTGGCCTTTGTTTATATTCCACCCCCTTTCTCTCTATACGTCCTTAACTCTTTGCTTTATTTCATGGAGCAATTGCCTGAATGTCTCTCATTAGTTATTGGGGACTTTAATTGTGTCATTAGGATCTCTATGGTGGGGGACTGCCATACCTTTCCCCAGGAGTCACCCTTAGCCCGGTTCTGTCATGAATCTGGCTTTGGGGATGTTTGGGGAAGTCTAGGGCAGGGGAGAAGAACATTCCCTTGTGTAAGCAAATCTGGAAAATCTATGTCCAGGATAGATCTGGCCTTAATAAATGAAAAATATATGAGATATGCAAAACTGATTAAATACAAGGCCAGGTCTCTCTCAGACCAAGTACCTCTTTCCCTTGAGCTATGCTTGGCTAATGATAAAGATATGGTAAGACCCCCATTTATATTAAATCCTTACTAGTTGTCGATAATGGATACCATGAATTAATACAGCAGGAAATTGTGTGTTTTTGGGAGACTAATTATAATTCAGCTAAGACCCAAGTAGTATGGGATGCATTCAAGGACTTTATGAGGGTGATTTTTATTAGTAACATTTCTAATTTAAGGAAAGGGTATAGTATTAAGGAGAAGGTTTTAAACAAAGCAGCAACATCAGCCATTAACAACCTTTCCAGGAACAAAATAGAAGTAAACAGAAAAGCCATGCAGAATGCAAGTCAAGCATACTCCGATTTTTTGCTTGATAAGCCCCAGCAGAGGCTATTTTTTTAAGGGTCAGAAATACTTTACTGAATCAGTTCGCCCGAGAAAAATCTTGTCCAGGGTTATTTCCAATCAAGATAAAAAAAAAAGATAGGTAGCATCCATTTAATAGATGGTAGAATTGTTAATGATCAAGAGTCCATAAAGTTTTTTTTTAAATCAATTTTTAAGATCTACTGTATATAAAGCAGATACCACTATTACCAATGAAATAATGGATTCCTATTTGAATGCTATCTCTTTTCCAGTCCTTACAGACATTTAAAGAGAATCGCTTGAGGTAGATTTCTCCTTGCAAGAAGTAGAGGCTGCAATTAAAGCATGTTCTGGTAATTTCTCCCCTGGGATAGATGGGATTTCCATATGAATTCTATAGTAGATATAGGGAGGTTATTCTCCCTAGTCTACTTAAGGTATTTGTTGACTCATTAAAAGATAGGACTCTACCGGAATCAATGACAGAAGTTGTAGTAATATTAATATTGAAAAAAGGTAAGGAGCTGGATTTGGGGTCCTGTAGACCTATATCATTACTGAATACCGATGTGAAGCTTCTTTCGAGGATTCTGACTACAAGACTCTTAAAGGTTATTCCTTCAGTCATACACCCAGATCGGAACGGGTTTATTCCAAATAATGGTACCCATTATAATCTTCATTGCTTGTTTACAAACATTCAGCCTTTTGGGGGGTTTCCCGCTCCATCCTGTTCTTGGATGCTTCCAAGGTTTTTGACAGGGTGGAGTGGAGTTTCCTCTGGAAGGTCTTGGGTAGGATGGAGTTTAGAGACAGATTTATAGATATGATCAAACTGTTGTATAGATCTCCTCTGGCAAGACTGAACATTAATGGAGTTTGACAACAAGTTTTGCTTTGAATAGGGGTACTTGCCAGGACTGTCCTCTCTCCCCATTGTTATTTGATATTTATATTAAGCCCTTAGCTCTGCCTGTTAGGCAAAATATTAAGATTGAAAGGTTTGGAGCAATGGGGGAAGAGGACCGCATATAACTACTTATAACTACGTCACAGCAAGGAATGAAACCGGAAGTGCGTTCCAGCCGCGACCGGATGTAGCCGATGCGTTCCAGCTTGGAACGCACCGGATCCGATCCTCCTATACAGACTAACCATAATGGATTCTATGTGGTGAATTGACTGGCCCTATACAATTCTAAGAACAATATTGAGCAGATTACTATAAGGTCCCCTTTCCAATCAATGCTATCTTGTCACGTGGGATGTAAATAGCCTCTATACGTCAATTCATCATACAAAAGGCATTAGGACCACTAAACTCCTTTTAGAAGAAGCCAACATAACTCCTCAACTTGTGGAATTCTATTTAGATCTTATAGACCATATGCTATAGTTCTACAAAAAAATTTTTATGTTCGAGGACTCCTTTTATGTACAAAAACAAGGGACCGCAATGGGGTCACATGCAGCGCCACCTTATGCTAATGGGTACATGACAAGGTTCGAAACTGAACATGTATATTCACAATATCTATTTCTACAACATGCTAAAACATGTAAAAGATACATAGATGATATTTTCTGTCTATGGGAAGGTTCGGAGGATTCATTCCTCAGCTTCCACTCATATCTAAACACCATCTATCCAGAATTGCAATTTACAATACATTACGATCAGCATAGTATCAGCTTCCTTGACACTCTGGTCCTCAAACAAAAGGATGGTTCCTTACATACAGATCTGTACCGTAAACCAACGGATCGAAACAATCTACTCCATTACAACAGTTGTCATGCACCCTCTACAAAAAAAACACTACCTAGATCACAGTTTGAACGTATCACGAGAATAGTGACATCAGAGGAGGACAAACAGAAAAGAGTTTTAGAAATGACTCACAAATTCCAACAAAGAGGGTATCCCATGGCGATAATTTCACCTAATTCAGATTCCAGTTCGCGACAAAAAAATTGGACCAAAAAGAGAATTCCCTTTGTGCACACTTATCATCCATATTCCTACAAAATTGTTAACATCCTCAACAAGCACTGGAACATACTTCCCCGTTCTTTTCCCAAAATAGAGGAATTTCAGACACGGTGTCTACCATGTAGTAGGAGACCAAAAAATTTGAGGGATTGGTTAGTCAGAGCGGATATTGGTCCGAGCAGTACCAGCTTACATCAGTGTTTATTAGGAAAAGCAAGACAGGGCACGTTCCCCTGTCTACATTGTGCGCAGTGTTCAAATGTAATGAAAGGGGACAAAATCTATCACCCACAGACCGGGGAGTCGTTACAAATTAAAGGGTTTCACACATGCCAATCTAATTTTGTAGTCTATCTCTTGAAGTGTCCTTGTGGCCTAATATATGTGGGGGAGACCACCCAGAATGTTAGGGATCGCATCTGTCAACACAAGTCTACTATCCTATGTGAGAACCTGCTACTTCCAGTTCCTCACCACTTCCATAAAATGAAGCATAGTGTATCCCAACTGAAATTTCAAATAATAGAAAAAATAGATCTACCAAGAAGAGGTGGTAATAGACAACAAATACTCAAAAAGCGAGAGGCTTATTGGATACATAGACTACAAAGCCTAGGACCTAAGGGGCTTAATAGGGATTACGAATTGTCCTCTTTTATTTGAATCATGGTAATGTCATTGATATATGTGTTAAACAGTATAAACCATTACTAACTACTAATATTCGTTTATTTTTTTCAGATGCACTAAGAACCGGACCCCCACCAGGCTTGCCGTCTTTTTTCTGTATCCTTTTGGGTGTTGGTCTCTTTTCTTCTCTTGATCCCATTTTTTTTCTCCATTTTTCTCCTTTTTTCTCTAACTTTTCTTTCTCTACTTTTTTCTCCCTTTTTCTCTCTCTCTCTTTTTTTTTTTTTCTCTCTCTCTTTCTAATATTTTGTAATTCTCTCTAACTGTGGATGGTTGGCTCATTTCTATATAAGCATTTCTTCCTTATAGTAATCTGCTCAATATTGTTCTTAGAATTGTATAGGGCCAGTCAATTCACCACATAGAATCCATTATGGTTAGTCTGTATAGGAGGATCGGATCCGGTGCGTTCCAAGCTGGAACGCATCGGCTACTTCCGGTCGTGGCTGGAACGCACTTCCGGTTTCGTTCCTTGCTGTGACGTAGTTATAACTATACACAGTTATGTCCCCTATACCCTTGTTAATCCCAGTTCACATACAGACAGACATATTACCCCCTGAGTATGCGGAGCAGAAATAATTACTTGAGGACATATGAGAGGTGGATGCGTTCCAGCTTGGAACGCATAGGCACTTCTGGTTTTTCGGCCACTTCCTTCCGGGCCGGCTATATCTAGCCACATACACCACTCATCCTCAGCATCTAAATGGGTGTGGACACACCATCAACTCTATTTTTCATTCATTACTTTCTCCACGTCAACTTGGTAAGTGTTTCTTTGTCCTTATGGGGGCACCCGGTTCTGTTCTATTCTAATAGCCATATATGCATCTGAATGCTCTATTTTTCAATGTTGCTCTGGGATTTATGTCGCTCCCAGGCTGTAATGGCTGTTGCTTATATCAAGGGATCGCAGACTGTAGATTATATACTCCTGTATATATCAGCATTTAATATCTACTTCATGAGATTTATAATATTTATCCTGAATGTCTATTTAACAGATATGAAGCTTTACTTGACTGCTGCAATTTAATTTGTTCTTTTTGATAATTTTCTTGATAATTAGTTGAAGACAATAAAGTAGATAGATAGATAGAGCTAGAGCTGTGTACATAAGCCTTTTTGTATCATAATTCTTTTCTGACTTTTTTCTGCAACAATTTTTTTTCTGAATATATATATTTTTTCTGATATCTTCTGTAACTGATATTTTATGTAACTGCAGATGATTAGTACTAAGTATGCAAGGTATCAGCAGTATCATAAGGTATTAGGTGAAAAGGGACGTATATTCTAATTGATGTTGCCACTTGTATTTATATTTATGTAATATTTTCTCATTTGTCACAGTGTTTGATAAAGGTCCTACGACCGAAACGTCACAAAATTGGTGAAGTTGCCTTAAAATAAATAACCAGAACAAAAGTTCTTTTATTGAGTGCTGTTGTCCTTTTCTTCTATAGGTCACTGTTTTTAAAGGGGCGGGCACAGTGAAGGTCACTGTTTTTAATGGGGCGGGCACAGTAGAGTTCAAGGTTATTAAAGGGGCGGGCACAGTGGAGTTCACTGTTATTAAATGGGCGGGCACTGTGGAGGTCACTGTTATTAAAGGGGCAAGCTCTATGAAGGTCCCTATTAAAGGGGCGGTCACTGTGAAAATCACTGTTAAAGGGGCGGTGACTGTGAAAGTCACTGTTAAAGGGGAGGTGACTGTGAAAGTCACTGTTAACTGCCTCCGGACCACCTAACGCAGGATTGCGTTCCGGAGGCGATTGATTTATTCCTCCTTCACGCTTCGGCGCGTCATCTCGCGAGACGCGCATTGCGGGCCGGCAAAAGTTAAAGGAGGAGTTTGTCACCAGCCTGCCAGCCAATAATCATCGCTGGCAGGCTGGTGATTTTAAAAAATCGAATCACAAGCCAATTTATAAATATAATGTGTTAAATGGCTTCTGAGCTCCTCTGCTGGTCCTTTTCGTCGGTTGGTCCCAGCAGAGGAGCACTGTAAGTACACAAGACACAACACATTTAGCCCCAGATCACCCCCCATCACCCCAATTAACCCCTTGATCACCCCTGTCAATCACTAGTGAAAGGGAAAAAAGTGATCAGTGTAAACTGTCACTTTTTTTTTCACCAGTATTGACTGTTAGGTTTTAGGTTAGTTTAGGCCCCTTTGGTAGGTAGTTAGCGTCAGTTAGCACCCAGCCCACCGCACCGCAGTCACTGATTCGCTGATTAGCGTATCGCTAATCAGCATTGGTACTTTTATAGTATCTGTAAGTGATCAGAACTGATCACAGTCAGATCTATAATAATATTAGTGTCACCTTAGCTTGCCCTCCACCCAAAACGCAGTGTTTGCCCGATCAGGCCTGATTGGTCGCCCACACATGCGTTCACCCACACCTGCCCCGCCGCAGTAACAAAAAATTTCAGTTTTTTTCATCACTGCACAATCACTTTACAAGTGCTGCGGCAATAAAAAAAAAATCAGTTTTGATATTTTTTATCAATCGCAGCGGCTTCCGGTACTTCGCTAGCCTCCCATTTGTAAGACAGGCTTGCTTTTTTTCTTGGGTAGTCTCAGGGAATACCCTCTAAATTTAGTTGACCAAATGGCAAGTAAGGGGTATTCTTCTGAAGAGGCCTACAGGCTTCTGACCCAGTCGGATGAGGAATGGGAACCCTCATCTGACGAATCCAGCGGGTCAGAATACGAACCTGTAGAAAGCAGTGGCAGTCTGACCCAAAGTTCGGACGATGAGGTTGAGGTCCCTGATACCACCAGGCGTATCCGGCCCCGTGTTGCTAGACCACAGGTTGCGCAGGATCCGCTTCAAGGGCAGCAGAGTGGGGCTGGCGCTGTCATATTACGTGGTGAGGCATACACCAGCAGCGCAGCCCATCCTGGACCTAGTACCAGCACTGCCGTAGAAGATGGTGAAGTGGTGAGCACCAGAAGGGCAGTTGAAGCTGGTACGGTGGCACGTGCATTAATTCCCCCGTGGCAGCCACCACACAGACAGGTCCCCTACAGTCCCTGAGGTGCTGGCAAACCCTGATTGGCAGCCCCCAACTTCAGCCGCACCAGTAGTTCCCCCTTTCACTGCCCAGTCTGGAGTTCGGGTTGAGACAGCTCAGATCAGATCGGCACTGGGGTTTTTTGAGCTGTTCTTGACTGCGGAGCTCTTTATAGCCGCCAACCCGGGAAGCTTTCCAAGTTTCCGAATTAAAAACTTTTCTGTGCCTTCTCCTCAACATGGGCCTGACAAAAAAACATGAATTGCGGTCATATTGGTCCACGAACCCAATTCATCAAATGCCCATGTTCTCTGCTGCCATGTCCAGGACACAATTTGAGACATTCCTGCGTTTCCTGCACTTTGGGACGAGAGGTACTGTTGTTACTAGAGGCCACCCAGCTTTTGACCGGCTCCACAAAATTCGGCCCCTCATAGACCACCAAAAACATCTGCATAGACGAGTCCCTGATACATTTTACTGGGCGCTTTGGCTTCAAACAATACATCCCAAGCAAGCGCGCCCGGTATGGGGTCAAATTGTATAAGCTCTGTGAAAGGGGCACAGGCTATACGGACAAATTTCGAGTCTATGAGGGTAAAGATCAGACCCTGGAGCCGGTTGGTTGCCCTGACTACCTGGGGAGAAGGGGGAAGACAGTCTGGGACTTGGTGTCACCCTTATTTGGCAAGGGGTACCATCTTTATGTGGACAATTTCTACACAAGTGTGCCCCTCTTCAGGCATTTGTTAATAGAACAGATTGGCTGCTGTGGCACCGCGCGACCTAGTCGCCAGGGCTTCCCCCAACGGCTCGTTACCACCCGTCTTGCAAGGGGGGAGAGGGCTGCCTAGTGTAACGAAGAACCGCTCGCGGTGAAATGGAGAGACAAGCATGACTTTTCATGCTCTCCTCCATTCACGCAGACACGACAATCCAAATAGAACGAGCAACCAGTGTCATTAAAAAGCCCCTCTCGGTCCACGACTATAATTTGCTCATTGGAGGGGTGGACTTCAATGACCAGATGTTTGCTCCCTATTTAGTGTCCCGCCGCACCAGACGCTGGTATAAGAAGGTTTCTGTATATTTAATTAAATTGGCTATGTACAATAGTTTTGTTCTCTACAGTAAGGCTGGGAGAACAGGATCCTTCCTCAAATTTCAGGGAGATCATCGAGAACCTCTTGTATCCAGGAGGTTCCGTGGCCCCATCCACCAGTGTAGTGAGCCGTCTACACGAGCAACATTTCCCCAATGTCGTTGCTGGTACCTCAACCCAAGCGCCACCCCGGAAAAGATGTTGTGTCTGTAGCAGGAGTGGAATAAGGCGTGACACCCGCTATTTCTGTCCTGACTGCCCTGACCACCCTGCCCTATGCTTAGGGGAGTGTTTCCTGAAGTACCACACACAGGTACACTATTAGCATAGGGATTGCGTGACACAGGACAGGCACACAGGGCTCTTATGGCCCTTTTGCTCACAGCTGCTACAAACCTCTCCTTTCACCTGGGACAAAGTGCATAATGTACTTCGCCACATCTCAGGGCAATTTGCGCTTTGCACATTGTCCCATGGGGAAGGAGAGGTTTGTCCTATAAAGGTTAAAAAAATATAAAAAATTCACCGGTAAACAAAAAAGTTAATGTTCTGCTCCAAAAGTTCAATAAAGTTTATAAAAGTTAATGTTCTGTTCAAATGTCATATAAAGTTAATGTTAATACATTTATTGCGTTGCGGCCTGTTTTTTTTTGTTTTGTTTTTTTACGTTCTAGGTAGACCAACCGATGAACCAGCTGCAGCACTGATGTGCATTCTGACAGAAGCATTGCGCTGCTGTCAGATTGCACAAAAGTCGGTGTATACGGCGCTGCAAGACGAGATTTCTCCTCTGCAGTAAAAGAGATACGTTTGCCGAGGCTTATGAAATGAGGGGCGGTGTTTATATGCTTTGGCAAACACTTTGTATATAAAAAAAATAATAAATAAATCCCGGCAATGGAGGGGCGGAGCCGACGCCGAGAGTGGATTGCTGTGTGAAGCGTCGCTCCGCTACTTAGATATCCTTCAAAGCCTATAATCATTAGCTAACCAGACCGAAAATGGTCAAAATCGGTGGACAAAAGAACACAGAACACTCCGGTCCTACCAAAACGGCGACTCAGCCCGGAGAAATGGAGAAATTCATTAAGAAGGCTGCCGCTTCATATGTGGCTAGAGAATCCAAGATGGCGCCTGGAACACCGAAAGCTGCTGGCTGCAAACAACAAGCTCCGCTAGGTGCTGAAGGAGGCAGGGAGTCTTCCCTTAGCCCAGACGCCCTTCCAATATCCAGGAGCTTTCTCAAAGACTCTCTTGCTGAAGCCCTTGAACCCCTCAGCTCTGAACTTGCGGCTATCAGGGGTGACATTCGCCACATTGGATCCAGAGTAGAGACCCAGGAGGAAAATCAACATAAGATGGTTGTGCATCAGAAAGAGGTGTCCGCTAACCTGGCTGAACATCAAGCCCACATAAATTTGCTTTATACGGCTTGAGGATCAGGAAAACAGGGGACGAAGGAACAACCTTCGGTTTAGAGGTATCCCTGAATCTGTGGGCTCGGGCGATATTTCGGAAGCAGTGATGCAAATCTGCCTCCAGCTATTAGGCCCTGATACAGCGCATGAGATCATAATCGAAAGAGCACACAGGGCTTTAAGACCCAAGCCGCTTCCGAATGAACCTCCACGAGACATTATATGTAGATTCCTATATTTTCCAGTCAAAGAAGCAATCTTATCTAGCGCTAGAAATAACCCAGAGCTACAGTGGGAAGGCAATGAAATCGCGATTTTTCAGGACATAGCTCAAACTACTCTTCGCAAACGCAGAGCGCTGAACCCACTTACAGACTGGCTGCGCTCACAGAAGATATTGTACCGATGGTCCTTCCCTTTCGGTCTTTCATTCTCCCATGACGGTCGCCGCTTGTTCGTCTCTTCTCCTAAGGATCTGGAAAAGATCTACTCGCAGCTTCAAATTCAGCCGTTGCCAATTGAAAACTGGGAAGTGCTCCAAAACACCAACTCTCTGCCGGATCTGCCGCCTCTCATCCCTTGGGAACCTCCACGTACTCCAAAACCGCACTAGAAGTAGAAGAATGTCTGCTGCCACTCCGAGAAGACTACCTCTGATCGACGACTGAACCCAGTTCTCCCTGTTAAGTATACATTTGCAGGACTGTTGTAGAAATTTTTCTAGTGAACACCATAATACAGGTCCTTCTCAAAAAACTAGCATATTGTGATAAAGTTCATTATTTTCTGTAATGTACTGATAAACATTAGACTTTCATATATTTTAGATTCATTACACACCAACTGAATTAGTTCAAGCCTTTTATTGTTTTAATATTGATGATTTTGGCATACAGCTCATGAAAACCCAAAATTCCTATCTAAAAAAATTAGCATATTTCATCCGACCAATAAAAGAAAAGTGTTTTTAATACGAAAAAAGTCAACCTTCAAATAATTATGTTCAGTTATGCACTCAATACTTGGTGGGGAATCCTTTTGCAGAAATGACTGCTTCAATGCGGCGTGGCATGGAGGCAATCAGCCTGTGGCACTGCTGAGGTGTTATGGAGGCCCAGGATGCTTCCATCCTGGGTGGACATTAAGCAGTGGACATTAAGCATGCTAGCCGCACATCCCTTCACTTTGAGGCATGGATGACCTTCATATTGCATCCTTCAACGTGAAGGGATTCAACTCCCCCTCTAAAAGAAGCCAAGTCTTCTCATACTTAAAAAAAGAAAAATGTTCAATCTTATTTCTTCAAGAGACTCACTTCAAGTTCGACAAATACCCGAACCTTAAGAATTCCATATTTACGGATTGGTACCATTGCTGCTCAGGGTCATCGGCCTCCAGGGGTGTAAGCATAAGGTTTAGGAAAAATACCCCATTCACTTATTTGTACCATACCCAAGACCTGGAAGGTAGATACCTACTACTCAAGGGATCCATAGCTAATCAGATCTACACTTTCATCAATATATATGCTCCCAATGTTGGCCAGGCTGCATGGCTTATAGAGGTTCTATCCTTATTAGAGCCATTTAAGGAGGGAGTGGTAGTTTTTGGGGGGGACCTTAATCTTACACTTGAACCCCACATTGATTCCACTTCCAAAAAGCTTCCATTAGCTACCAAAATGCTTAGACGTCTCAAGAAAACCTTACATACTTGGTCTCTTTGTGATGCTTGGAGGCTTTTTAATCACAATGAAAGAGATTACTCTTTATTTTCCCACGTGCACGGATCCTATCACAGATTAGATTATTTGTTCATATCCAAGGAGCATCTTCAGTTCTGCAGCCAGGCCAACATTGGCACCATGCATCTATCCGATCACGCCCCTATCTTCCTGATACTGTCCGCCCCAAATATGGAACCTTGCCTATTCAGATGGCGACTTAACGAGCAATTAATTGCCCCAGGTGACCCTTTATCCCAGACACAAGTAGCGTTAAAGGAATACTTTACTATCAACAATAACTCAGTTAATTCCTGCCAGGTTTTATGGGATGCCCATAAGGCATTCATAAGAGGTCATTTCATTTCAATGGGAGCAAGAGCCAAAAAAGACAGACAGGCCCGAGTAGACTCCTTACTTAGTAGAATCCAAAAACTGGAAACTCTCCATAAACAGTCATTACTAGAATCTCACCTTACTGAATTAACAGCTGCAAGGGAAGCCTTAAAAAAGATTCTAAATTCTATCTCCGCCAAGCGTGTTTTAAATATTATGCCCATGGTGATAGAGCATCTAAATTTATGATGCAGCGGATTAAACAAAGAAAGACCCATAATTTTATCCATCAGATTAAGACCACTAGTGGTAAGCTAGTCTATACTACAACCCACATTGCTGCTCAATTTAAAGAATTTTACCATTCTCTGTATAATCTAAAATATCCAGATAATAAAGTACAATACCTTTTCCCGCCTAACGATTTAATATCATCCTTTTTACAATCCTTGTCCTTACCCTCATTAGACACGCAACAGGCTCAATGGTTACAATCCCCTTTCACTCTCCAAGAAATAAAAGACACCATCAAGCAGCTTCCTGGAGGAAAGTGTCCCGGTCCAGATGGACTTCCAGCATCATATTATAAATCTCTCTCTGACATTTTAAGCCCTTTTCTATTGGATGTATGTAATAGCGCTTTAAGTGGCTCTAATATGACCACAGACATGCCGAAGGCCCACATCTCTTTAATCCACAAAGAGGGGAAAGATAGTTCTGACTGTGCCAGTTATCGTCCCATCTCTTTGCTAAACTTAGACCTAAAAATTCTGGCTAAACTAATGGCCTCTCATTTGTCCTCCCTTCTTCCCTCCTTAATCCAAAAGGATCAGGTAGGTTTTGTAAAGGGTAGGGAGGGGAAGGATAACACGGCTAGAGTTTTAAACTGCATTTTCCAGGCAAAAAGATTTAAACAGCCTCTGATCCTTCTCAGCACTGATGCTAAGAAGGCATTTGACAGAGTAGACTGGGATTTTATGTGTAAAGTTTTGTCAACATTTGGGATTCCAGAAAAGTTCTTAAATGCAATCTTTTCTCTGTACACAAATGCATCAGCCTCGGTAATTGTAAATAACTCATTATCCTCTCCCTTCAATATACATAACGGGACTAGACAGGGTTGCCCCCTCTCCCCTCTTCTATTTGTTTTAGTCATGGAATCACTGATACAGACCATCAGGAAAGAGGAGGGGATTCAAGGGATCAGTGCTGGAAGACATATTCACAAGGTCGCAGCATTTGCTGATGACTTGCTTATCATGTTTACGAACCCGACCATAGCTTTCCCACATATTGAACGTATATTGGGATTTTTTGGCAGGCTTTCTAATTTTAAAATTAACGCCGCAAAATCACATGTCCTTAACGTTGGTTTTCCCTCTTCTATGGTTAATAAACTCAGGTTGAAATCTCCATTTAATTGGGATAATCCACACATTACCTATTTGGGGGTTAAAATTAGGTCCTGATCCCGACACACTGTTTCGCCTAAACTATGTTCCACTTTTAAACTCAATAAAAGATCAGATGTCTTCCCTTAACAACCTTCTTTTGTCCTGGTTTGGCAGGAAAAACATAGTGACTTCACTAGTTATTCCTAGAATGACTTATCTCCAACAAGTCTTACCAATTCCAGTCCCCAAATCATTTTACATCTCATTCAACCGGACGATTAGATCATTTATTTGGGCTGGCAAGAGAGCCCGGATATCTTTCTCGACATTGAAGAAGCCCAAACCTTTTGGTGGGATAGGTTTGCCTGACCCTGAATTATACAACATTGCAGTCCTCCTTTCTAGGTTTGTAGGATGGATTAAAGGCATTTTGAAGGAACCCTGGGTCGATCTTGAACAGACACATCATGGTACCCCTTTTAGAGGGCTTCTAATAAGTAATGAAATACCCCAACAAAGGGTCACAAGAGACACTCCTATAGTCAAATCCACCTTAAAGGCATGGGATTGGCTCCAAACATCTATTCATGCGATCCCATTACCGTCTCCCTTGGTTCAATTGAGAGATATAGTGGGATTAGCACCCAAAGCTTTGTTGGATAGTCTTCCAACATCTATAAAAGACTCTAATCAGATGGTGGTTTCTCTGTTAGGCGATAATGGTAAACTAATGGACCTGACTTCTATTACAAGACTTTTTCCAGAATGCAAATTTCCCATTCCTTTCTTTTCCTTCCTACAGTCCTTTATCAGCAAGTTCATTAATAAAAGCTCCTTACAGCGCCCTCTTGCATGGTTTGAAAACCTGTTAACCAAGCCTAATCCACAACCCAAACTAATTTCCTTGATTTATAAAAATCTAATTTCTCCTAAGCCAATAGTGAAACCTGCATTCATTGGTATGTGGGAAAAAGACCTTGACTCCTTGTTTACCCAGACAACAATATCCCAGACAACTACTCATTAGACCTCACAAAGCCTCGAGATGTGTACGTATTCAGGAGAACGCATATAAAATTCTAACCAGGTGGTATAAAACCCCAGAGACTACTTGTAGATTTAATTCTACAATCTCGGACAGGTGCTGGAGGTGTGGAATAGAAAAAGGCACTTTCTTCCACATCTGGTGGTCCTGTCCCAAAATTAAATCATGGTGGTTGGTTATATTTGAACAGTGCAACAAGATCTGCAACTTATCCATCCCTGCTTCTCCTGACTTAGCTCTTTTAGGGACATACATTTCCAATAGCAGGATGTCCATCCCCCCCCTGTTTAGTCATCTATTAGTTGCGGCCCGTCTGCTAATACCTTGCTACTAGCTTTCAACAGAAACGCCGCCCATCCCCAGGAGGATAGCTAAGATCGATCAAATTTGTAGATTTGAGGAACTGGCATCCTGGGAAAATAACAGTATAATTGCATACAAGAAGTGTTGGTCACATTGGTTGTTGTTTAGGAAATATGATTAACTACTCTCTCCTGCACTTGTAATCTACTTTTGTAATACTTGCAGTTACTCGCTTTTGAACACACTGACCAGATTCAGTATAGCACTAGCTTAAATGTACACGTTTGATAGTATTATCTTGTCTGGTGCTCCACGTTATTATATCATTGTACCCAAGGATATCTGCCGAACTTGCTTATGTCCCTTCTTGTGAGTTCAATTTTAGCATACTGTAACACTAATTTGTACCTGATTGTACTTTAATTTTTATTTGTCTGTGCTTTACTTTTGAAAAAGAAAAGTCTGTACTTATTGGAATTTCTTTCAATAAAAAGTTAATCATCAAAAAAAAAAAAAAAAATCCCGGCAATGATTTATTCATCCACATCAATTGATGTGAATGGAGAAATCGGGTTTGCCAGGGCATACGAGCTGAGTGGGTTTGGATGTTGGGCGGAGCACCTATGTCCTGGCAGACGCCTTTCCCCTCCATTTTTTATTTTTTTTGGGCAGAGATTTTTTCATCCACATTGATCGATGCGAATGAAGAAATCTGTGCCGTTAATTTTTTCTTTCAGCCCAAAGGCTGAACGGCAAAAAAAAAAAATCTCATTACCCGTATGCACGGATGGTGTTGCAGAAAACTAGAAGACACAATCCGACTGACTTGATCCTAAACTAAGGAACAAAAGGGTAAGCCCTGTAACAACCCTAGCACTCTCCCTTACTGCTCAGCCTATGCAAAAATCTCAATGGTAGATAATTGCATACCCTCGTTCCTCGACTGTATGACACCTGAACACCCTATAATAGTGAGGGGACACAACCACTGGCTCCCTACACTTAATACGGAGGGAGTCAGGGTCACCTAGGATCAAGACCACAGGAAAACAGAAATAAAGGAACAGACTTATCTTGTGGATGCAGCAATAGCAGCTTCTAGCATCAGCACAGTCCAGCAAGTTGTATAAACCACAAAGTGAGATAGTATGGGAGGAGATATATAAGGATGCAATCACTGCTAATAGATGACAGCTGGGAGAGGGAGGAGAGATGTCAAAACAAAAGCAAAACAAGAGAAGATCATGCAGGAAGTACTGAAGAACGTCTATCAGAACTTCTCAGAGATCTGGTGGTGACAGTACCCCTCCCTCTACGAGTGGACTCCGGACACTCAGAGCCCACCTTCTCAGGATGGGTCCTATGGAATACCCTGAGAAGACGAGTGGCCTTAATGTCTGCCACTGGAACCCACATCCTCTCCTCAGGACCATAACCCTCCCAATGAACTAGGAACTGAAGAGAACCGCGGACAATACGAGAGTCCACAATCCTAGAGACCTGAAATTCAAGGTTACCATCAACCACAATCGGAGGAGGAGGCAAAGAGGAGGGTACAGTGGGTTGGACATAAGGTTTTAATAGGGACTTGTGAAAAACATTATGGATCTTCCAAGTCTGAGGAAGATCAAGACAGTAGGCAACGGGATTGATGACGGACAAGATTTTGTAAGGCCCAATAAACTTAGGACCCAACTTCCAGGAGGGAATCTTCAATTTGTTATTCTTAGAAGACAACCACACCAGATCACCAACATTCAGGTCCATACCAGGCACACGTCTCTTATCCGCCACACGCTTATATCTCTCACTCATGCTCTTTAGATTATCCTGAATCTTTTTGCCAAATAGATGACAAAGACGAGGAGAATCTCTCCTTATCAGGTCAACCAGAAGCCCCCTCTCCAGAGAATGTGCCAAACTGCGGATAAAACCCATATGCACCAAAAAATGGTGACTTATCAGAGGACTCCTGACGACGATTATTTAAAGCAAACTCAGCAAGAGAGAGAAAAGAACACCAATCCTCCTGATTCTCCGCCATAAAACAGCGCAGATATGTCTCCAGATTCTGATTGAAGCACTCTGTCTGGCCATTCGACTGTGGGTGGAAAGCAGAAGAGAATGACAACCGAACACCCAAGCGAGAACAGAAGGCCTTCCAGAATCTGGAAACAAACTGCGTGCCCCTTTCAGAGACTATGTCTGAAGGGATACCATGCAGTTTGACAATGTGATCAATAAATGCCTGCACCAGCGTTTTAGCATTGGGCAAGCCAGGAAAAGGAACAAAATGCCCCATTTTGCTAAAATGGTCCACCACCACCAGAATCACAGTCTTCCCCGAGGAACGAGGCAGGTCCGTGATGAAATCCATGGACAGATGTGTCCAAGGATGGTAAGGAATGGGTAACGGAAGGAGAGGACCCAATGGCCGTGAATGAGGGACATTGGCACAAGCGCAGGTCTCGCAAGCTACCACAAAACCCTAAACCGACTTACGAAGAGCTGGCCACCAGAATCTCTGAGCAATGAGATCCACTGTGGCTCTACCCCCTGGGTGCCCAGCAAGGACAGTATTGTGGTGCTCCTTAAAAACCTTGTGTCGCAAAGCGAGAGGCACAAACAACCTCCCAGGAGGACAAAGATCAGGAGCCTCTGCCTGGGCTGCCAGAACCTCTGCCTCCAATTCAGGATAAAGAGCAGACACAACCACCCCTTCAGCAAAAATGGGACCCGGGTCTTCAAAGTTCCCCCCTCCCGGAAAACAACGTGACAGGGCATCCGCCTTCACATTCTTAACCCCAGGGTGGAACGTGACAACAAAATTAAACCTTGAAAAGAACAAAGACCATCTGGCCTGTCTCGGGTTCAGACGCTTGGCTGACTCCAAGTAAGCCAGATTCTTATGGTTGGTAAACACGGTAATAGGGTGTCTGGCTCCCTCTAGCCAATGGCGCCATTCCTCAAAAGCTAACTTGATGGCCAACAACTCCCTATCTCCCACATCGTAATTTCTCTCTGCGGAGGAGAGTTTCTTCGAGAAAAAGGCACACGGTCGCCATTTGGCAGGAGAGGGACCCTGAGACAAGACCGCACCCACACCCACCTCAGAAGCGTCAACCTCAACTATGAAGGGTAGAGAGACATCAGGTCGTACCAAAATGGGAGCGGAAACAAAACTCTCCTTGATCCCAGAAAAGGCCTTACACGCATCTACCGACCACGAGGAAAAATCTACCACCTTTCTAGTCATATCAGTGAGTGATTTGACAACAGAGGAATAATTCAAAATGAACTTCCTGTAATAATTGTCAAAACCCAAAAAGCGCATCAGCGCCTTCTGATTCTCAGGAAGCTCCCACTCAAGCACAGCGCGGACCTTCTCGGGGTCCATGCGAAAACCTGAAGCGTAGAGAAGAAACCCCAGAAATTCAATTTCTGGAACCGCAAACACATATTTTTCCAGTTTAGCGTACAATTTATTCTCCTGCAGAATGAGCAAGACCTAACGTAGGTGGTCCTTATGAGTTTTGAAATCAGGAGAAAAAAATCAAAATGTCATCTAGATACACTAGTACAAATTTCCCCATTAAATGATAAAAAATGCTGTTCACAAAATGCTGGAAGACGGCTGGAGCATCCATCAAACCAAAAGGCATAACCAAATTCTCAAAATGGCCCTCAGGGGTATTGAAGGCCGTCTTCCATTTGTCTCCTTCTCTGACCCTGACCAGGTTGTATGCCCCTCTTAAATCCAACTTGGAAAAAACTTTAGCCCCAACAATCTGGTTAAACAGGTCCGGGATCAGAGGAAGCGGATAAGGGTCACGAATTGTGATACTGTTCAGCTCCCTGAAATCCAGACATGGTCTTAAAGAACCATCTTTTTTCTTAACAAAGAAAAAAACAGCGGCAACAGGTGACTTCGAGGGTCGTATGTGTCCCTTTCTCAGGCTCTCAGAGATATAAGCACGCATAGCGACCCTTTCAGGTTGGGAGAGATTGTATAAACAAGATTTAGGCAGCTTGGCACCTGGGATGAGATTAATAGGGCAATCGTACTCCCTGTGAGGGGGCAGCTCCTGAACACCACTCTCAGAAAACACATCCGAAAATTCAGAGAGAAAAGATGGTACAGTCTTAGTAGAAACCTCTGAAACAGATGTCGAGAGGCAATTCTCTCTGCAAAAGTCACTCCAACCATTTATTTGCCTTGCTTGCCAATCAATGGTGGGGTTATGTTTAGTGAGCCAGGGTAGCCCCAATACTAGAGGAGTAGGTAACCCGCTTAGGACAAAACATGACACATCCTCAACATGAGTATCACTCACAATCAAACGGATATTGTGAACCATGCCTTTTAACGATTTTTGAGAAAGTGGAGCGGAATCAATAGCAAAAACAGGTATGTCTTTTCCGAAAGTGCATACCTGGAAACCATGTGTTATAGCAAATTGATTATCAATTAGATTGACAGCTGCTTCACTATCTAAAAAAATCTCACAAAGAATGTTCTTGCTCTCTAGCGCCACCCTGGCAAGTAGGACAAAACGGGAACTACAAGCAAATGGAAAACCTTCAATTTCCGCATCAACCTTGCCAATAGTAACAGATGGAACTTTTTAGAGGACTTTTTTCTTTTTGTTACTTTATTACTCTCAAAAAAATGCCTGAATCTCCTAGAGGGACAAACATTTGCCAATTAATGTATACCTCCACAACAGAAACAAACCCTCCTCGGAGAGGTGAATCCTCTGTTGTTAGAGGCAAGCAAACCCAGCTGCATGGGCTCCTGCTGAGAGGGGAATGAGAGAGACTGAGACCCCTGCGCACTGAATGAGACCGCCGCACTGTCCTTGGACTGAGTATGACAGGAAGGAGTGATCTCTCCTCTCTCTCTAAGACGCCTGACAATACGAACAGCCCGAGACATGGCACACTCCAAGGAGGTAGGTCTCTCATGAAAGGCAAATGCGTCTTTCAATCCCTCTGAAAGACCATGGCAAAATTGACTTCGGAGTGCAGCATCATTCCAACCAGTATCAGCTGCCCATCTCCGAAATTCTGAACAGTATATTTCTGCGGACTGTTTACCCTGGCATAAAAGACGTAGTCTAGATTCAGCCAGAGCAATGCGATCCGGATCATTATATATCTGACCCAGGGCTAAAAAAAATTCATCCACTGAACGGAGGGGCCGTGCCCCCACCGGCAACGAAAAGGCCCAAGACTGAGCGTTATCCCTGAGCAGCAAAATGATGATCCCCACCCTCCTCTGCTCCTCACCAGAGGAATGGGGAAGTAGGCGAAAATTGAGTTTGCAAGCTTCTCTAAAACAAACAAAATTCTCACTACCCCCGGAGAACGTATCTGGGAGCGAGATCTTATGCTCAGAACAAACTCCATGAACGCAAGCTGAACCGGTCACCTGAAACTGAGATACAGTTTTGCGGAGATCTGCTACCTCCAATGAAAGCCCCTGCATGTGTTCAGTCAAAAGTGAAACCGGATCCATGCTTGAGACGGTTTTGGCGGTTTATAGTGTCACGGATGGTGTTGCAGAAAACTAGAAGACACAAATGAAGATCCGACTGACTTGATCCAAAACTAAGGAACAAAAGGGTAAGCCCTGTAACAGCCCTAGCACTCTCCCTTACTGCTCAGCCTGTGCAAAAATCTCTAAGGTAGATAATTGCATACCCTCGTTCCTCGACTGTATGACACCTGAACACCCTATAATAGTGAGGGGACACGACCACCGGCTCCCTACACTTAATACGGAGGGAGTCAGGGTCACCTAGGATCAAGACCACAGGAAAACAGAAATAAAGGAACAGACTTATCTTGTGGATGCAGCAATAGCAGCTTCTAGCATCAGCACAGTCCAGGAAGTTGTATAAACCGCAAAGTAAGATAGTATGGGAGGAGATATATAAGGATGCAATCACTGCTAATAGATGACAGCTGGGAGAGGGAGGAGAGATGTCAAAACGAAAGCAAAACAAGAGAAGATCATGCAGGAAGTACTGAAGAACGTTTATCAGAACTTCTCAGAGATCTGGTGGTGACACCGTATGCTCAATATAAGGAAAATAGCAGAAACTCCTAATTCAGGCCATACGTTTAATGATTGTGGAGACCCTCAAATGCAGGGCAGTACAAACACCTCACAAATGACCTCATTTTGGAAAGAAGACACCCCAAGGTATTCGCTGAGGGGCATATTGAGTCTATGAAAGATTGAACTTTTTGTCCCAAGTTAGCGGAAAGGGAGACTTTGTGAGAAAAAAAATCTATTTCCACTAACTTGTGCCATAAAAAAAAAAAAAAAACTTGTGCAAAAAAAATAAAAAATTCTAGGAACTCGCCATGCCCCTCACGGAATACCTTGGGTGTCTTTTTTCCAAAATGGGGTCACTTGTGGGGTATTTATACTGCCCTGGCATTTTAGGGGCCCTAATGCGTGAGAAGTAGTTTGAAATCCAAATGTGTAAAAAATGCCCTGTGAAATCCTAAAGGTGCTCTTTAGAATTTGGGCCCCTTTGCCCACCTAGGCCGCAAAAAAGTGTCACACGTGTGGTATCACCGTACTCAGGAGAAGTAGGGCAATGTGTTTTGGGGTGTCTTTTTACATATACCCATGCTGGGTGAGAGAAATATCTTTGTCAAATGACAACTTTGTATAAAAAAATTGGAAAAGTTGTCTTTTAGAGGCGATACCACATGTGAGACACTTTTTTGCAGCCTAGGTGGGCAAAGGGGCCAAAATTCTAAAGAGCACCTTTAGGATTTCACTGGGCATTTTTTACACATTTGGGTTTCAAACTACTTCTCACGCATTAGGGCCCCTAAAATGCCAGGGCAGTATAAATACCCCACAAGGTACCCCATTTTGGAAAGAAGACACCCCAAGGTATTTCGTGATGGGCATAGTGAGTTTATGGAAGTTTTTATTTTTTGTCACAAGTTAGTGGAATATGAGACTTTGTAGGGAAAAAAAAAATAATCATTTTCCGCTAACTTGTGACAAAAAATAAAAACTTCTACAAACTCAATATGCCCATCAGCGAATACCTTAGGGTGTCTACGTTCCGAAATGGGGTCATTTATGGGGTGTTTCTACTGTCTGGGCATTGTAGACCTCAGGAAACATGACAGGTGCTCAGAAAGTCAGAGCTGCTTCAAAATGTGGAAATTCACATTTTTGTACCATAGTTTGTAAACGCTATAACTTTTGTGCAAACCAATAAATATACACTTATTACATTTTTTTATCAAAGACATGTAGAACAATAAATTTAGAGAAAAATTTATATAGAAATGTAGTATTTTTTTTGAAAAATGAAAAATGTCATTTTTTTTAAAAAAAATTGTAAATTTCGATTAATAACAAAAAATGAAAAAATGTCAGCAGCAATGAAATACCACCAAATGAAAGCTCTATTAGTTAGAAGAAAAGGAGGTAAAATTCATTTGGGCGGTAAGTTGTATGACCGAGCAATAAACTGTGAAAGTAATGTAGTGCAGAATTGTAAAAAGTGGTCTGGTCATTAAGGGGGTTTAAGCTAGGGGTGCTGAGGTGGTTAAAGGGGGCGGTCACTATGAAAGTCAATTTTAAAGGGGCGGTCACTGTGAAAGTCACTGTCAAAGGTGCAGTCACTGTAAAAGTCACTGTTAAAGGGGCTGTCACTGTGAAAGTCACTGTTAAAGGGGCGGTCAATGTTAAAGAGGCGGGCAATGTGGGGGTCACTGTTAAAGGGGCGTGCACTGTGGAGGTTACTGTTAAAGGGGCAGCCACTATGAAGGTCACTGATAAAGGGGTGGTCAATGTTAAAGGGGCGGGTACTGTGGAGGTCAATGTTAAAGGGGCGGCCACTATGGAGCTCACTGTTAAAGGGGCAGGTACTGTGGAAGTCACTGTTAAAGTGGCCGGCACTGTGAAGATCATTGTTAAAGGGGTGGACAATGCGGAGGTCACTGTTAAAGGGGCCGACACTATGAAGGTCACTGTTATAAGGGTGGTCACTGTTAAAAGGGAGGGCAATGTTGAGGTCACTGTTAAAGGGGTGGTCAATGTTAAAGGGGTGGAAACTGTGGAAGTCACTGTTAAAAGGGCGGGCACTGTTAAAGGGGCGGGCAATGTGAAAATCACTGTTAAAGGGGCATGTACTGTGGAGGTCACTGTTAAAGGGGTGGCCACTATGAAGGTCACTGTTAAAGGGGTGGTCAATGTTAAAGGGACGGGCACTGTGGAGGTCACTGTTAAAGGGGTGGTCAATGTAAAAGGGGTGGGAACTGTGGAGGTCACTGTTAAAAGGGCGGGCACTGTTAAAGGGACTGGCACTGTGAAAATCACTGTTAAAGGGGCACGTACTGTGGAGGTCACTGTTAAAGGGGTGGCCACTATGAAGGTCACTGATAAAGGGGTGTTCAATGCTAAAGGGACGGGCACTGTGGAGGTTACTGTTGAAGGGGCGGCCACTATGGAGCTCACTGTTAAAGGGGCAGGTACTGTGGAAGTCACTGTTAAAGTGGCCGGCACTGTGAAGATCACTGTTAAAGGGGCGGACACTGTGGAGGTCACTGTTAAAAGGGGGGTCAATGTTAAAGGGGCGGGCAATGTGGAGGTCACTATTAAAGGGGTTGGCACTGTGGAGGCCAATGTTAAAGGGGCAGCCACTAAGGAGCTCACTGTTAAAGGGGAAAATACTGAGAAAGTCACTGCTAAAGGGGCGGTACTGTGAAGATCACTGTTAAAGGGGCAGGCACTGTGGAGGTCACTGTTAAAGAGGTAGCCACTATGAAGGTCACTGTTAAATGGGTGGTCAATGTTAAAGGAGTGGGAACTGTGAAGGTTGCTGTTAAAAGGGCGGGCACTGTGAAGGTCACTGTTAAAAGGGTGTTCAATGTTAATGGGGCGGGCACTGTAGAGGTCACTGTTAAAGGGGCGGAAACTGTATAGGTCACTTTAAGAGATTCGGGCACTGTTAAAGAGGCAGGCACTGTGGAGGTCACTGTTAAAGGGGTGGACACTGTGGAGGTCAATGTTAAATCGGTGGGCACTGTGGAGGTCTCTGTTAAAGGGGCGGGCACTGTGGAGGTCTCTGTTAAAGGAGCGGACACTGTGAATATCACTGTTATAGGGGTGGTCAATGTTAAAGGGGCAGGCACTCTGGAGGTCATTGTTAAAAGGGCAGGCACTGTGGAGGTCAATGTTAAAGGGGTTGCCACTATGGAGCTCACTGTTAAATGGGCAGGCACTGTGGAAGTCGCTGTTAAAGGGGCAGACACTGTGGAGGTCACTGTTAAAGGGACTGGCACTGTGCAGGTCACTGGTAAATATGTGGTCACTGTTTAAGGGGGTGGGCACTGTGGAGGTCACTGTTAAAGGGGTGTATATATAGCGAAATTGAGGCACACAGATTTTTAGTGTTGCAATCAAGATTTTTTTATTTTTTAGATTCACAGTAGTTTCATCCATCCAATTGCCCAATATTTTTCTTCAGTATTTACTCAGTATATATGAGCAGCATATGCCAGGTACCTCAGGTTTGGTAAATAGCAGTACAATCACTCAGTATATATGAATAACGTATGCCGGGTACATTAAGATGGCATACATACATGCTAACACAGTTGTACCCTATGGTGACACACTACGTTGGACTTTCTAACTACATGTATCCAATTGCATGCTATATATACCTATCATCGTAACTCTCTGCTCTATAAGCTCTAAAGGTTCTGACCTAGATGAACACTGTATGAATTGTGCAAACTCGGGATTCCTTTACACAACTCCCCTCCATGATTTTTGTGGATATATTGTGTCAATTTTCCTATGTATCCAGCAATGAATTGGATTATCACATATATGAATAGAACTACAAACATTTATTGACAAAAACTTTTTATAGTATTTTTATCCCAACTCAATTTTGTACTACATATTATTGCAGATAAAAAAAATGGGACCGCTGATGAAGGTCTGAGGTAACCGAAACGTCCGGTCTACATATTCTGTTTGTACATTAATGAAAAATATTGGGCCATTGGTTGGATGAAACTACTGCAAAAATAAAAAAATATTGATTGCAACACTAAAAATCTGTGTGCCTCAATTTTGCTATATGTATATTGGCTGTTATCAGCCCTTGATTGGCACGAGAACCAACTGAACTGAGTGCGGTTCTCCACTTCATTATATACTGTTAAAGGGGTGGGCACTGTGGAGGCCAATGTTAAAGGGGCAGCCACTATGGAGCTAACTGTTAAAGGGGCAGGTACTGTGGAAGTCACTGTTAAAGGGGCGGGCATTGTAAAGATGACTGTTAAAGGGGCGGGCACTGTGGAGGTCACTGTTAAAGGGGCAGCCACTATAAAGGTCACTGTTAAAGGGGTGGTCAATGTTAAAGGGGTGGGAACTGTGGAGGTCACTGTTAAAAGGGCGGGTACTGTTAAAGGGGTGGGCACTGTGTTGGTCACTGTTAAAGGGGTGGCCACTATGAAGGTCACTGTTAAAGGGGTGGTCAATGTTAAAGGGGCTGGCACTGTGGAGGTCACTTTAAAAAGGGCTGTTGATATCTTTTTACAACACACGGAAACATAAAATGAAATAGATGAAATATACCTGTGCAAAGCCAGGTCCTTCTGCAAGTTTTTTATAGATCATACTAATATAACTCTTCCAAGACTCATCTATATAGTTAATTATTTTCGTAAGGTTTCAGGCCTAGATATAAACTGGTCAAAAACCACTCATGCCAGTGGATAGTTTTGTACTCTCTACTGAGGGAACTTTGATTATGTTGAATGTTTCTAATTCTTTTCAATATTTGGGCATGACTATATCTCCTAAGATCAAGGATGGAGGTCACTGTTAAAGGGGCCAGCAGTGTGGCGGTCATTGTTAAAGGGGTGGGCACTGTGAAAATCACTGTTAAAGGGGCGGGTACTGTGGAGGTCACTGTTAAAGGGGTGGCCACTATAAAGGTCACTGTTAAAGGGGTGGTCAATGTTAAAGGGGCGGGCACTGTGGAGGTCACTGTTAAAGGGGCAGGAACTTTGGAAGTCACTGTTAATAGGGTGGGCACTGTGAAAGTCACTGTTAAAGGGGTTGGCTCTGTGAAGGTCACTGTTAAAGGAGTGGTCAATGTTAAAGGGGCAGGCACTGTGGAGGTCTTTGTTAAAGGTGCAGACACTGTTAAAGTGGCGGGCATTGTGTAGGTCACTG
The DNA here is from genome assembly GCF_014858855.1 of Bufo gargarizans. Classification (NCBI taxonomy): domain Eukaryota; kingdom Metazoa; phylum Chordata; class Amphibia; order Anura; family Bufonidae; genus Bufo; species Bufo gargarizans. Next base: position 259,785,008 of record NC_058083.1, read on the forward strand.
TTAAAGGAGTGGGCACTGTGGAGGTTACTGTTAAAAGGGCAGAAACTGTGGAGATCACTGTTAGAGGGTCGGTCACTGTTAATGGGGCGGGCACTGTGGAGGTCACTGTTAAAGGGGCGAGCACTGTGGAGGTCACTGTTAGAGGGTCAGGCACTGTTAAAGGGGCGGGCACTGTGGAAGTCACTGTTAAAGGGGTGGGCACTGTGAAGGTCACTGTTAAAAGGGTGGTCAATTTTAAAGGGGCGGGCACTGTGGAAGTCATTGTTAAAAGGGCAGGCACTCTTAAAGAGGCAGGCATTGTGGAGCTCACTGTTAAAGGGGCGAAACTTGTGGAGGTCACTGTAAGAGGTTCGGGCACTGTTAAAGAGCCGGGCACTGTGGAGGTCACTGTTAAAGGGGCGGACACTGTGGAGGTCAATTTTAAAGGGGCAGGCACTATGGATGTCTCTGTTAAAGGAGTGGGCACTGTGGAGGTCTCTGTTAAAGGGGCAGGCACTGTGAATATCACTGTTAAAATGGTGGTCAATGTTAAAGGGGTGGGCACTCTGGAGGTCATTATTAAAGGGGCAGGCACTGTTAAAGGGTCGGGCACTGTGGAGGTCACTGTTAAAGGGGCGGGCACTGTGGAGGTCACTGTTAAAGGGGCGGGCACTGTGGAGGTCACTGTTAGAGGGTCAGGCACTGTTAAAACGGGGTCACTCCATGAAAAACAGGAGGTATTTTATTAACCCATGTGTGAACAGCAACATTTCAGCTCTCTCTATGGAGCCTTTGTCAAGCCACATGGCTTGACAAAGTCTCCATAGAGAGAGCTGAAACGTTGCTGTTCACACATGGGTGAATAAAATTCCACCAGTTTTTCACAGATACCTGTGTGCTGCCTTGGATTCTTTTTCTACATAATCTTCAAAGACTCATCTATATAGTTAACTCTTTTTGTAAAGTTTCGGGCCTAGATATAAACTGGTCAAAAACCACTCTTATGCCAGTGGATAGTTTTGTACTCTCTACTGAGGGAACTTTGACTATGTTGGATGTTTCAAATTATTTTCAATATTTTATCACTACGTGGTGAAGAATGGAGAGATACGTTCTCTGTGTTAGCAAAAGTGAGACTATGGTCGGTTTGTCTTGGTTTAGATACTTTCAACTACATTCGGCACTTTGTAGTGTAAAGAACTAATCACTGTTGGAGATAGATATTTCTACCTCTTTAAATGATCTTTTGGGTAATTGAGACTGTGGGGTTAAGATTGCACATTTGTATAAATTATTACTCAAGACACTATTTAATAAAAACACAATCACCAGGACAAGGGCCTGGGGAGTTGATTGCCCAAGGATCCAAGTAGAGGGATGGGAAAATATATTAGCAAATTAGAGTTTAATATCACACAACTTTAATCACGTAGTGATAAAATTTTATATTGTGGCCATTTTAGGGCTGTCCAGACGACCTACATATGCTCTGGTCGTAATTAAAAGAATACTGGTTTGCGATTAATAGTTTTATTAATCAGAAATTGATTATGTTGCATATTGAATGTTGCATATTGAGTGATCTCTCCAAGGTAAATTGCCATAAGTATAGGAAGATTAATTTGAATAAAATATTGTGCATAGCGAGACTTCTTATTACTCGAGTTTGGTTCTCACGAGATGTTCCAAATTTGAATACTTGGATAAATAGGGTTAATAGGGTTAAAAATTCTGAGAATGTCCTATACAGGCAAATAAATAGTCAGGAGATGTGGACTAGGATATGGGAGGCCTGGAGGCTTTAATCCTTCTCGTCCCCAATTTTAGGTTTTCTCTTCCATGATTCATTTTTCTTTTTCTTCTGCCCTACTTTCTTTTTTTATTTTGGTCTTTCTTTTCTTTCCCTTTTGTTCCCCGAGTGGGATGATAGAGGGTTTTTGAGACACATCGCAAGGGTAGGGAGGGGTGGGAAATGGGTGGTTATCGGGAACTTAAAAAAATAATAATTTGATACTGTAACTACAGTGTCCTGAAACACACTGGTTAAGGCTACATGCACACAAACGTTGTTTATTTCCGTGTCCGTTCCATGTTTTTTTGCGGATAGGATGCGGACCCATTCATTTCAATGGGTTACAAAAAATGCGGACAGCACGTGGTGTGCTGTCTGCATCAGTATGTCCGTTCCGTAGCCCCGCAAAAAAAATAGAACATGTCCTAGTCTTGTCATTTTAGGATTTGTTACAATGGATCCACCAAAAAAAACGGATAGCATACGGATGGCATACGTTTTTTTTGCAGATCCCCAATTTGCGGACCGCATACGGTGTGCATGTAGCCTAATACTGTGATCGTGTTTAATGTAAATTCTGCTTGTATAGGAGTTTCCAATAAAGTTGCATAGGGAGGGGGAGGTTCTAACAAGCCTCCCAGGGCTTACTCTGCCCTGCAAACAGTACAGAAGAGAAGGAGAAGAAGATAAGTGTGTGTGATGTCTGACCTCATCAGCCATTTTGGAGAGTTATCCAAACACCATAGTTAGTTCCATGTATCAGCCTATAGAAGGGAAAGATTACAGAGGAACCAGGCAACTCAGAGAGGCAGTGAGAATATTGGCAAAGGTAGGCAACTGTCGTTTATCAGGCTCTAGTCTCCTTTGCATTAGTTGGAGAGATTCTAAGCTACAAGCTACCCACAATAACCAAGGACAGAAAGACCATCTTTCAGAACATAGTATTCCTAGAGAGGATACAAAAGTATATGATTATACAATACAGCAGAGCTAGTACATCCCTCCAGCCTGGAGAAACAAGGGAGAAAGATTGATTGTTATAAGAAAACTCCCCCTTATGCAACTTCTGGGAACTAATCTGAATCACTATAAAAGCTGCCTTGTCCTAATTGACTTTTGCATGCATTGATGACCTTTGTATCAGCTTCAGTAAAGTACTTAGAGTTTGTTAAGAAACTTGGTCTCCTTATTCCACATCATCTCCTAATTGCACCTAACAGTGCTGTCGTCATGAACACAGGGCCCCAGCCACCAAAGTACTCTAAGCATACCCACTACCATCAAGGGCACTTCAACTACCATCTGGCTGGTGTTCCATGCAATAGAGAGTGCCCCGGAAGATTTAGTGCTGTCTTCCTTATCACTGCACGCCGACCCATGGAACTACAAAACCATGAGTACGACTACTACCCCCATCAGCCCACCGTGCACTTACATACTGCCTCTGCGGTCCCGTCTGCTGCATAACTTTGAATGAGAATGAGAATGGTTTATATATGTTCTTTTATTAATAAAGATTTAAATTGAAAAAGGAGTTGTAATAAAAAAAAAAAATATCACAGTCAAGGTTACATATCTACATTTGTAAAATTTTAACAGACGATTGTAAATAGTGCTATTCCTAGGAAGATAGTATGCCACTAATGCTACCAGATGTAAAGCAGCTATCCTATAAGTCAATGTTCAACTCATTAAGTAGACCTTGAGACACGACTCGGATATTAAATAAGCCAACATCTCATCTGCAGACAGCTGTTTCAGGTGATTGCCCCTGATCAGTGCAGAACAGAGAGTACTGACTTAACTGGATGAGAGGCCTAGGTCGGTATTTGAGGAAAGTGCCTTAAATTGCTACTTTATATCTGGTGGCATTAGAAACAGAGCTTGTTAAGAGCTAATTTGCATACCATCTTCCCAGAATTCCAGGTATGGTACAGACAAACAGATAAGCAAACCTTCACTGGGACACTAGAAAGCTTGGAAACTAAAGCTCAGTTATACTGCCTTATGGAGGGCGCCTTAAATATGACCTGTGATGGGACAGAGAAGACTAAGGGTGAATGCTCTGGGTCTTTAAGGGCCTGGGAGGGTGCATATACCCTAAGGCAGAGGACGGGGAAGGGGAATGAAGGCTGCAGCTTGCAATAGAGAAGCTGGTTGGTAGTGGGCAAATGGAACATTTGCAGCCGGACCGTAGAGGAGGTAGAGGATAGCATAAGGGTCTGGACCACTGGTCAAGAAAGATGCAGAGTAAGACATGTGGCGTACGTGCCCGCTCAGGAAACAAGGGACTGGTGGGCACTTTTCCCCATCATAACAGCCTGGAACATAGATAGACTACTTATTTAGAAATTTCTAAGTCTTAAGTGTAATATGCAAAAATGTATTTAAAAAAGAAAGGAAGGGAGGAAATGCTGGGATATTCTGGAATATTTTTTGTCAATTTTCTGTGTTTAGTGCACTCTTAAGCATAGTTGTCTTGATCTTTTTGTATGTATCATATATGGATGAACATGTTTGTTGTTTAATTTATATAACCTATGGTATATAAAAGGGTTTAGACAAATTCTTAAAAGTAAACAACATTAATGCTTATGAAAACGTGTAGAAATCTGAGACTCACTTCCTTCTGGGATTCGCGTCCCCACCTATCCCTTGGTTGAACTTGAAGGAGGTCTTTTTTCAACCATATTAACTATGTAACTATGTATAATCTAGGACCATATCAAAAGTCTTTTACTACAATCAAAAGGACTGGAAATGTTAAAAGCGGTATTACAATTATTGTGAATTGGTGTGTATGGAAATTACATTTCAATTTTCCAATATGCATTCTTCATCAATTCCTCAAAGTTTTAAAGATCTCTGCTGATAGATTTTTATCCACTGGAAGCATGCAATCCAGATTCTAACATTCAAAATGCCATCAACAATTTCCCATTGACTTCAATCTAAAAAAAAACCCTGACCTTGTGCACATCATGTAGTGTAACTGGTAGAGTTTTATTTCCAGAGCTCTTTTGAGAAGCACTTGGGAAGTGACAAGTTACATCTTTGAAGCAGATGTGATTGTGAATTCCCATAGAATTTAATTTGGAAGCAGAAAATCCTCATTTGTAAACACTCATTTTCAGCTAATGATTCTGCTTCTGATCTGCTACTGATTTATACTCCTTTAACAGCCATGTGGTTTTTTTTTGTTTTTGTTTTTTCATGAAACAAGACAGTTCCAAGCATAAAAGAGTTGGCATTTTTAAGCTAATATATTTTCTTTTATTAAGATTTTTAGGTCAATAATCATTATAGTGTTGACCAAAGTGAAGCACTCAAAGCAGATTTTGGTCCGAAATGCAGGGAAACTTTGCAACGAATCCGAATGTCCTCACGCTACGTAGTAACAAATCAGTTTTTCCTAAAATGGTGGCTATACATGTTACAAAATGAAAGTAAGTTGTCCAAGAATGCAAGATCACCCATAATGCCTTACAGCCAGCCACTCCACAGATATCCATCCCCTGTGATGTCACATCACTATAAAACCCTCATCCCAAATGGTCTCCGCCATTGACCTGTCGGCTGAGTATAGGGGCAGACATTGCAAGCACTCATGCTCTAGAGACAGTGTTGCTAAAATGATTAATAGAAGTATATTTGAGAGGGAGAGTGCAGTGAGACCTTTTCTGCATAATTGTATTTATTTCTACATTTACTTAATCCTACTTCAATTGTAAATGTAATTCAGTACCAATAAGATGGAAGCCTTTATTATTGTGGTTGTAATAAAGCATAAGCTTCACTACAAACCTCAATGTGGAGAAAACACAACAATAAACACTCTAGGGTTGATGCTCGCGGATAACGATCCTGGCTAACAGTCCCGAGCTGAGGTTCTGCGATGCGGACTCACTGCGGGAGGAATGCTCGTCTGCAAGGGACCTTAGAGGGGCCAGGTCTTAATGAAGACCATCCTCATCTATTGCTCATCTATTTACTTCTTCCAAATCACCCTTCAAAGTCTCCATGTCTTAGAAAAGTCAGCAAGATGCAGACAGAGGAGGAGCTGGATGTTCCTGATGACATATTCTCATCAATATTAGATGATGTGTAAAAGGAGGAAAAGCAGATGGAAGAAGAGGGGCTCCCACATGCAGGGCAGGTGAGCAATGGGGTTGGAGAAGTGGTTAGGCCAGAGCTGATTAATTTTCAGTGTTTATTGTCAAATAGCCTGCAGGAAATTGCAGGCAAGAACAGCAATAATATTAATATTATCCACCCACCTAACCAGCCAAGCCTCATACCAGCAACAGCCCCTATTTATAGGTGCCGCATAGCCACTAACCCCTTAACGCAAAATGCGTGCATGTACGGCGGGGGATGCATTGCCAGAGCTGATTGGGAAGGCATCGGAGCAGTGAGCGCCCGATCATCGCCCAGTCCCTGGAAGCCGGGCCCCTGCTGTATCCGCTGACATCATTGTTTACAGCGATGCCAGGGGATTAACCCCTTCTATGCCGCATTCCGCGCTTATTGCAACATAGAAGTGGTTTGCAGTGGGTGAAGCAGCTCATCGAGTCCCCGTGCTACTGTCGCGGGGACTTGATGTGTCAGAAAGCAGCCTGATGCCATGCAGAGGCTGCCCAATGTCTTGCCTGGCATCGGGACAGATGTATTGTAATGCATTGCAGAGGGGATCATACCCCCAAAAGTTGAAGTCCCAGAGTAGGACAGAAATAAAGTTTAAAAAAAAAGTAAAAAAGTAAAAAAAAAAAAAAAACACGCCCCTTTCCCATGGTTTTATAATAAAAAATAGAATTTTTTTTTAAAAAAAACCCACCTATTAGGTATCGCCACGTCCGTAACGACCGGTTCTATAAATATATCACATGATCCACCCTGTCAGATACCATACTGTGTAAAAAAAAGCAATTTTTGTCACTTTACATCACTAAAAGTGCAACAGCAAGCGATCAAAAAGCTGTATGCCCCAAAAATAGTACCAATCTAACCGTCACCTCACAAAAAAATTAGCCCCTACATAGGAAAATCGCTCAAAAAATATAAAAAATATATGGCTCTGACTATGGAGACACTAAAACATGATTTTTTTTGTTTCAAAAATACTTTTATTGTGTTAAATGTAAAAAAATAAAAAAAGTATGCATATTAGGTGTTGCCGCGTCCGTAACAACTTTCTCTATACAAATACCACATTACTTAACTCCTAAGATGAACACCGTAAAAATAAAAAGTGTAATAGCAAACGATCAAAAAGTCATATGCACACCAAAATTGTACCAATCAAACCGTCATCTCATCACGCAAAAATGATACCCTACCTAAGAGAATCACCCCAAAAATTTCAAAACTATGATGACACTAAAACATTATTTTTTTTGGTTTAAAAATATTACTGTATAAAACTTAAAGGGAACCAGTCACTGGGATTTGATGTATAGAGCTGAGGACATGGTTTGCTAGATGGCCGCTAGCACATCCGCAATACCCAGTTCCCATAGCTCTGTGTGCTTTTATTGTGTAAAAAAAACCTATTTGATACATATGCAAATTAACCTGAGATGTGTCCTGTACGTGAGATGAGTCAGGGACAGGACTCATCTCAGGTTAATTTGCATATGTATCAAATAGTTTATTTTTACACAACAAAAGCACACAGAGCTATGGGGACTGGGTATTGCAGATGTGCTAGCGGCCATCTAGCAACCCATGTCCTCAGATCTATACCCAAAATCCTGATGACAGGTTCCCTTTAAATAAATAAATGTGGACAAGCTCACGTTCATTAAAATTAACCAGGCATAGATCCCACAGAACTTGTCCGTACCTTGTGCAGAATAAACATGCATACCGGCCTTACCCAGAGATTGTTATACTACAGCGCAATTGATCATTGTTGTATTTTGGATATTTTCCATTCTTTTGCAGTGTACCCTAATTATAAAAAAAAATAAAAAATGAAAAATAAAAACCAGTGTTGGCTACCTCGTCCTCCACCGCCGCTTCCACCTACACTGCTACATTTATCGCCTTCTCAAACTCCTACTCCATATGGACCTACACCTCATAAATCAAGATTATTTTATTTAATTTGTACGCATTTTATTTTATGTTATTTCACTAATTTGTTACATTTTCTGGTGAAATTCACCAATTTTTGGCTGTGATATACCACTGCTATACCTAAATAAATCACAACAGAAGGAATGCGAAAAAACACCATATATGGATAATAAAAATAAAGTTTATTAATATCAATGTTAAAAAAGTAATTCACAATACATATTTGTGAACAAGCAGGGACAAAATACAGTGACACACCACCTTGCTAGTAGTCCCAAAACTATAACAATTAGCAGCAATATAACAATGTCCTCAGCTGGTATAAATAACAAATCCCTTACAGGGTAAAAGAGGTCATGTCTATATAAAGTGCGAATGCAATGACAGGTATGCCGAAAAGTGACCAGTGCATAGCGAACATAGCAGAAAAAACAAACAGGTATACTAGCTATATAGTTCATGTAGCAGATATGGCGACATACCAATATGACAGGGGATAAAGAACCCAGGTGGCGGCACTCCTCAACGCGCGTTTCGCGTGTGATCACTTCCTCAGGAGGAGTGACATGCTATACCTAGTAGACAGGTAAAAAAATTTCACTAACTTGTCTGTTACATACTTGGGTGAAAACCAAGTTTTGGGTTTGATATACCCCTGCTCTACCTAGTAGACAGGTAAAAAAACAAAACAAAACACTAATTTGTCTGTTACATATTTGGGTGAAATTCACCAATTTTTTGGTGTGATATACCCCTGCTCTACCTAGTAGACAGGTAAAAAACATTTCACTAATTTGTCTGTTACATTCTTGGGTGACATTTGACCATTTTTGCAGTTATTAAACCCCTGTTCTACATAGGTGACAGGGACATAAATTTAAAAAAATCGTCTGTTACATTGTCAGGTGACATTTTACCAATTTTTCTGTATACAAACCCCTGATCTGCATAGATGACAGGGAATTAAATTTCAAAAATTATTCTTTAATTGACGCGCGCCACCGCCTTTACTTGTAAGCTTCGGCTTCAATAATTTGTCCCACTTTTATGCTCAATCAACATTTAATTTCATGCATTGACCTCCCTTGGATCTGGTATCTCTTTCTTACGCTCCCTCTCCGGCGAGGAACCCTGATTCAATGCTAACCGTTATCAACATGGTAGAAAAGAACATCAAAAGTTGATAGAGCAGATATCCAATTGGATCGTGAACATCACGGGGACGTGCGACATGCCTACACGTACTGACTGATGGGTATGCCCCCTTCAACTTCTGGGTCTCCAAATTGTGCACATGGCCTGAGCTTGCCCTTTACGCCTTGGAAGTGCTGGCCTGCCCTGCAGCCAGTGTATTGTCTGAATGTTTGTTTAGCACCACTGGAAGGGGTTATCACAGGTTATATTTCCCAATGTTTTGGGGTGTACCCTAAATGAAACAAAAAAAATAATTTAAAACCACAAAACAGTGTAGGCTACCTCTGCCTCCTCCATCGTGGCTTCCACCTACACAGCCACATCCACTGTCTCCTCAACCTCCTACTCCATATGGACCTCATCCTTCTAGATCAAGATTATAATTTTTTATTTTTACGTATTTTATGTTATTTAAAGTAATTTCCCTATCCACATTTGTTTGCAGATAACTTTCAATGCTCTTAACCACATTTTGCTGCCATTTGCAGCCCTCTAGCCCTTTCCCTGACATTTTTAGAGCCATTTTAGTGCTCCAAAGTTCGGGTCCCCATTGACTTCAATGGGGTTCGGGTTCGGGGTCCTGAACATCCAGGTGTCTGCTTAACTCTACTCATAAGGATAAGAACTAGACAGGTTGTTGAAGCAAACTGTCACGAACTATGGATCCGATCGCTCCGGATCCCACAGCTGTGACGTAGTGGTCTGTGACGGAGTCTGCGCACACACAGAGACCTCACGTGACCGGGATATTACCATTCGGCTAACACCCCCCACTACACTTCGGTAACTGCCACCACGTGGGTTCCCGGTCCACGAGCCGACTATCCGGGTCATTCACTATCACACAGATCAGTGGATGAACCGGATATTACTTACTGACCAACCGCAGTCAATCACCCCCAGCTACAATTCCTAAATGCAATTTAACTAACTACCTGGTAACGTCTCTTCAAAGGCAAGGTACGTTGTTCAGCAGCTTAGAATATGGAAGACTTGGCTATTTAGATTTTATAATCTTTAATAAGAGGTAAAAAGCAGTGCATACAAGTCTAATGAAAATGACTATAAATCTACAGAATAATAATAACAATTTAAATAATCACGGGAAAAAGATGAAAGAATACTTCGTTTCTCTGGAGGGTTTCAGATGGTCGTTCATATGTCCTTTTTCAATCCTTGCAAACCCCCTTTCAGTATGTATCAGGGGAGACCCTCAAAGTTCTTCTGTCTGATACAGGGATATGCCGTCAATGTCCAATTAAGTGTCTGGTGATGTTCCATGGGTCTCTCTCCTCTGTCCTTGTGCATGGATTTTTATGAACTCTCCCATGGGCAGGAGACTTACTCCTGTCAGCCAATGGCAGCAGAGTGACTGTCAATCCTAGGGATTGGCCTCCAAGTGTTTTATGACCCCATCAAAGTTCAGTTCCTACAATGAGGATTATACTTAAGCTCGTATCTCCCTGATACATCGGCATATTTTTATACAGAATACATATTTGCGATCCTTATTTATTTACATACAGAATGAGACCACACACGGTAATGCTGGGACCTGTAGTTCTTCTACCACCCATAGGTCAGCTACAGAATCACATCCTCTAGTCATATTTGATACCCAATTAACCACAATACTCTGTAGAGCCTGGATCTGGTGTCAGAAAGGGCATAAGTTGATTCATAAATGAAATATGAAAGTGGACTGGTTTTATGCCCAGAGCTAATTAAGGGCTATTAGCTCTCCTCAAACCAGACCTGGAAATTAATGACGTCACGCTCCAGCCAGGCTTGACAGCGAGCTGATCTTATCTTATAGGACAGGATGAGCTGGGCCTGGTATAGCCTTTATGACCTTTTATAGCTGGTCTCAAAGAGTAGTGGTAATAAAAGTGTCCATCTATATCATAGGTGACCCAGGCTTCAGGAAGATGAGAGTTCACTGTTTTTTTACATTAGGCCAGAAGCATATAAGATGGCTACCCAGAGGAATTATGTATGTATGCCAGCACACAAACAGTATCAAGAAAACATAAGACTTGTGTCTAGATAAAAGAGACATAAAAATAAAAGGGAAAGAGAGGGGCATTGGAAGGTCAATTGAGCAGTCCAGCAGCACAGCCAAAACCATGGGTGAGTTATATAGTTATGGGTCATATTGTGTGTGTAACATCCAAGGAGCCCAAGTTTTATCTCTAAGAGCCGGATTAGTTACTGTGTCAGGAAACAGTTTCTCGTATCTACAAATGGTATTTAGAACTTGAATGACCTCTGCGAAAGCTGGAGTATTCTTCGATTTCCAATGTCTTGTATTTACCAGTTTAGCACTGAGTAGGATATGCCCTACAATATGCCTATATTCATGGGGGAAATCAGAAATATTAAGAAATAGGAGTGCCAGGGCAGGTGATGGGGGCACATGTAAAACTATAATTTGGGAAATTAGAGCGAAAGCAAATTGCCAGTATGTGATAAGTTTTGGGCACGACCACAGAATGTGAAGGAGAGATCCAGTGTTACCGCAATCTCTCCAGCAGCATACCGGAGTACCTGGATATATGAGTCTTAAACGGTAAGGGGTGAAATACCATCTAAGCAAAGTTTTGAACTCATCCTCATAGTGTGAGGTGCATTTGAAGGCAGACACAATAAAGCAAACTGCCCCAGCCCACCTCTCCTCTGAAAACGTTGTTTGTAAGTCTCTTTCCCATTTTAATATCGGGGGAGACTTAATAAATTTAGACTTGTTATCCAAAATGTCGCAAATGTGACGGGTGGTATGTTGCTTGAATAATGATGAATTTTGAAAAATCCTGATAATGTCTTGTTGAGTTTTAAAAGGCGAAAAGAGAAGTGTGCCAAGGCAGCAGCAAACTCTCATGTAGGCCAAAAATTCTGAATTGGGTAGATTCTGACCTTGACGGAGGAGGTCAAATGTTATCATTGTTGAGTTTTCCACCAGTTGAGTAGCAGAGGTGATACCTGAAGCCACCCAGGTGAAAAGGCCAATATCCCCTATAAGTCTTTCCAAAACATCCATTGATATATGAGACAGATTTATGGGGTATGGAGTGCCCTGGGAGAGGTGAAGCTGAGACCACAGTGCGTTAGCATGCGACACCATGATAAGAGGGTGAGTAATAATATCAGGTTTTAGTATGGACAAACAAAGAAGATCTTTCAATGAGCCTCCTGGTGTAAGTTGGGACTCGATGTTGACCCAGGACTTATTTGTGGAGGTGTTCCACCAATCCAAGAAATGAAACACCAATAGAATGGAAACAGTCCTTAATTGAAGGGAGACCAACACCACCAGTTTTTTCTTCTAAACATTAGAGATTGAGCAACTCTGGTACGCCCTGATTTCCAGATGTAATTATTAAGGAGTTTCTGCGCTTCTCTAAGAAACAAGTCAGGTATGGGTATTGGCAATGCACGAAAGATGTTTATTAATTTAGGTAATGTCATCATCTGGAATGAGGCAACTCTACAAACCCAGAAAACTTCCTGCATATTGAAATTTTTTGGTGAGAAGGGGCACACACTTGAGCTGGTACGCATGTGAACAAGGATATGTAAGTTTGATTCCCAAGTATGGAAGATAGGTAGATTGCCTGTCTAGTTGAAATATATTTTTTAGGAATCTCAATTCTGCTATTGGAATATTGATAGGAAGAGCTTGTGATTTTGAGTTATTAATTTTGTAATAGGAGAGAGAGCCAAAATGAGAGATAATGGAGAATGCATGATGTAGTGAGCGGGTAGGATTGGTGACAGTTAGGATGATGTCGTCAGCATATAGAGAAATTACATGTGAAGTGGGTCCTATTTTTATACCTTCTATGTCGGTGGAAAGGCGAATGTACTGGGCTAAGTGTTCCAAAGCCAGGATAAATATCAAAGGGGATAAGGGGCATCCTTGTCGGGAACCATTTGTGATTTAAAAGTTGTCAGACAATACCCCATTAACAAATATTTTAACGGTTGGGTCAGAGTATAGGCCTTTTATTGCATGGATGATGGGAACAACAAAGCCCATTGCTCCAAGGACCGAGAAGGCATAAGACCAGTGGAGACGATCAAATGCCTTCTCAGCGTCTAGCGTGACTGCTACCATAGAGATGTTTCTAATTTCAGCCATATTGAAAAGGTCGAACAAGCGTCTGGTGTTATCAGAGGCCTGTCTTCCCTTGACAAAACCAGATTGATTGTCCAGTATCAAGTGTGGGAGGATGGAAGTTAACCTAGAGACAGTTAGCTTGGCAAAGATTTTAATATCCGAGTTTAAGAGAGAGATAGACCTAAAGTTTTGGGTGAATTACCAGGTTTGGGCAAGTAACAATCAGAGCCGTTAGCATGTCCGATGGGAATGGGGTGCCTGACATGGTATTTTGGAACATGGATAGGAGAAAGGGGGCTAAAGTGGAGTAGTAATGTCTATAATACTCATTTGATAATCCATCCGGGCCTGGAGATTTACCCATAGGAAGGGATAGTATCAATTTTTTCAGTTCAGGCTCTAAGAGTGGGGCAATTAAAAGGACCAGTTGCGTGGCGTAAAGTTGGGTGCAATTGAACTTTACCCACCAAGTCCTAGATTAAGGAGTCATAGTTGGCAGGCATTATAGACCTATCCCCAAGATTGTATAAGTCATAGTAAAGACAAAATGATTCTGCTATGTCTCTAGGATCGAGAAGTTTAGCTTTAGACAGTGGGTGTAACAGAAAAGGGATTCTGGATTTCACTCGTTGATTTTTGAGCTTGTTGGCCAATAGTTTACCTGCCTTGTTGCCTTGGGCATAATATCTGGTTTTCGAGAACAGAAGTGATTTATTAAAATCCCTATCAAGTATATTCATTCGCTTATCTCTTTCTGTGCATAATAAATTTATAGTTTCTGCGGAAGTTTGCTGTTTATTTCTCACTTCCAGAACTGAAACTTTATCCAGTGTGGAGACTAGGTCTCTTTCCTGTTTTTTCTTCTCAATATGGCTCAATTTGATTAATATACCTCTAACTAAAGCTTTGTGGGCCGGCCACACCGTGAGTGGGTCAGGGACAGTATTCCTGTGATGCTTGTGTGATCTCACACTTATGTTTAGGGTGAGAGAGGAGGTACATATTGTTTCTCCAGATGGGAGGAAGAGTGGATTGGAATTGTTCTGCTATCTTCAAAAGTATAGGGGCATAATCTGACCATTGAATCAATCCAATGCAGGAGTTTAATGTATGGAATAAAACCTGTGTGGTCTACTAAGAACATATCTATTCGGGAGCATGATAAATGGGAAGTGGAGAAAAAGGTATAGTCCCTCTCTTGACCATGCTGAGCCTGCCAGACATCTATTAGGCCTTCGGAGTGCAAAAATGCTGCTAGACCCGTAAGGGAGCGTCTGGAGGGATTAGTTGTATTAAGAGAAGGGTCAACAATGGAATTTAGATCTTTGCATATAATCAATTTACCTTGTTTGACCTTGTGGACCCTTCTGATAACTTTGTGTAGGAAGGACATCTGGTGTTCATTAGGAATGTATACATTCACTATCGTGTACTTAATGTTGTTCACCACGCATACCAAAATCACGTACCTGCCCCTCAGATCTATAACCTGGTAAATGAGAGAGAAAGAGATGGAGTTTTTAATGGCTATAAAAACACCTCCAGATATTATTGGAATGAATAATTATAGGGAATAGACAATGTTTAATTCTGCAGGAATCCTTTTGCAACAGGTGAGATTCCTGAATACAAAGTATGTTTGCCCCATTAGACATAGCCTTTCGCCACAGATATGATCTTTTTTGTGGGCAGTTTAACCCCTTGGAGTTGAGGGAAAGAATTCAGTCCCATGGTCTTGGATGGGAGTGTTGAGGTCGGCCTCTGTTGTGCTCAAAGTGACCTAAAGGTGAGACAAGCATAGGGAGAAGCTTTGCATAAAAAGAGTTAGTAGGTAAAACCTAAAAAGAAAAAAGAAAAGTCCAAAATAGAGACAAGGCTCTATCTACAGGAAGGGGAAAAGTTCCATGTTGAAGCCGAAAGCTGAAATTGTTTCAAACGTAAGTAATATATAACACAACAAGAGATGCACCAATGAAGAGCTGGAGTTTAATAAGACAGCTGACAATAATAGCTGCATCCACCCACGCCACTTTTAGGGAAATATAACATTATAGTGGACCTGGGGGATACTCGTATTTGGAACAGCAAGGGTGATCCTAAGAGATGGTAGACATGCGAATTGGCAATAGAGAACTAAGACATCCAAATAGAGAGTATCGGATGGTCTCTTAAAGAGGTTGATCAATACTCCTTGCCCACGTAGTGTTCTCAGGTATTGCAGAAGTGTACACGAAGTCCTTTATCAAGGTGAGGCTACATATAAAAAAAATCCAGGCCTGCTTGTGAGGAGCAGAAGGATGAAGCGGGATTGTCTCAGGGCCAGAAATGTGGATGTGCCATCTCCGAAGTAGTGCTTTTCCGTCTTCAAAGGTGCTAACCAGATTAGTGTGACCATCTTTGAAGACAAGTAGCTGCAGTGGGTAGCCCCATTTATAAATTATGTTTTGTTTCCATAAGGCAGTTTTGATGGGCAGCAGGGTGTGGCGTTGTCTCAATGTGGCCGCAGAGAGATCCATATATTATCGTACCGATTGATAAGGGGCGGGGGGAATACCCAATTTCCTGGCTGCCAACATTACAGCTTCTTTTGTTGGGAAAAAAAGTGAATGTGTGCCAATGTGTCCCTAGGGACCTCTGGACCCAGGTGTTTTGGAATTCTGTGAGACCTATCTATGATGAGTTCCTGGGGTAAGAATCGGGGTACAAGAGTCTTAAACATCTTCTGAATATATGAAGACAGCTCAGAGTTGGAGACGTCCTCTGAAATACCACTGAATTTGAGATTATTTCACTGCGAGCAGTCTTCTAGATCCGCCATTTTCATTTTAATACCTTCCAACTCATCTGCATTCCATTATGCACGTCAATGACTTTGTTTTGGAATGAAGTGAACTCTATATGTGACACTCTCTGGTCTACATCTTGCAGTTTAGAGGATAAGGGGGTAATAAGGGGCACCAAATCCTGATGCATTGATGATTTCAATGCCAGTAGCATCTGCTTTAATGTGTCCTCTGACACAGGTTTTTATTTTTTATTTTATTTATATTTTTATTGGAATTTCCAACAAGGAACAAAGGGTAACAGGGTACCAAGGTATAGGCACGCAGGCCTGACTAATGACAAATGTAAGTACATGGCGAATATGCAGAAGGTACAAAGTAGGTTCGATACTCACAGATTGGCAGTTAAATCTTTACATGACAAACATAAGGAAGAGACATAAATATGATAATGATTAATAGTCTATGCGTCTTAGTATAAAAGCATTCAGACATGATAGCATGTGGTAGGATAATCCCATGGTCAAAGTGTAGATTGATTAGGGTGTATGTCTATAACTCAGTATAAGGAAAATTTAGTACTCTAAGCCCTATCCCAACCTTAAAGGCAGACAAAGGGAAGGATGGATAAAATAGCTTTGGACTGTAAAGGAGCTACTACCACTGTCTAGGAGTCAATGGAGTGTGATGGAGGGTCCAACATACTTTTGGGGACTCTGAAATTTGACCAGAGGAGCCATTTTTTGAGAAAGACCCCATGTGTGCGCGTTTCCCAAGAGGAAAGCTCTTCAAACCTATGAAGTTGGTCCATTTTTTGGATCCATTTCCATGGTTGGAACTTGGGGTTGTAGCCAATACTTAGGAAGCAGGAGACGGGCAGCCATTAGCATTTGAGTAAAAACAAACGGCGGTTTTACCTTAGGCTCATCTAGGGAGAGGGATAAAAGGGCCAGCTGTGGGGACGGTGGTATGGAGGTTTCACAAATCTTATTAGCAGAAGCGAAAATCTCATTCCACCACTTATGGATGGGGGTACAAGTCCACCAAATGTGGAAAAAAGTCCCTTTCTCCCCAAGGCACCTCCAGCAAATGTCCGAAGCAGATTCAGAGTATAGTGATGTCTTATCAGGCGTATTGTACCATCTAGTGAGAATCTTGTAGCTGTTTTCCAGAATTCGGACACAGCGGGAGATCCCATGGGGGGAACCGAGGAGTCTGGGGAGGCAGTTGAACGGAACAACAACATTGAGGTCCTTTTCCCAATACATCACAAAGGACGGTTTGGCTAGCATAGGCGGGAACCGCAGCTTACTATAAATCTGCGAAATGAGTTTCTTAGGGGTAGAATGATGAGAAATTAGCGATTCAAACCAAACTATTGGACGAGTCAAGTCACCTATTCTAATATGTTGTTTCAGATAGGCTCTGAGATGTGCAATAGAAAAAATATCGCACAAATGGGGGTTTAGTAAAATATTTGTGGCTTGAGGATCCATCCACTTGCCAGAGGGAAGAGCCAGAAAGATAATAGGAGTTAGGGAGGACTTGAGCCCTTGGGATGTCGAAGTTCTTATGGGGAGGGGGGCTGTGTCAATTATGTCCTTCACTGTCAGTAGAGGGGAAGGAAAAGGGATAGAGCAATGTGAGGTTTAAAACCACTTCCATGCCTCTAAAGTGGCTTTGATGATTGGATAATGAGATAATTGGCCGGGGAGGACAGATTGAGAACCCAGGAGCAGTGCTCTAGGTGATCTATTCAATATGTCTACCTCGGTCTCCACTGTCTGGGAAGGCGGAGTGGGGAGCAGCCATGCAGCAGCTCGGGAGAGAAGGATGGCCCTGCCATATAATTCAGGATTTGGTAGGCCTATCCCCCCTGCTTGTCTGGGTTTAGTGAGTAGGGAGAACGACAGTCTCGCCTTCTTACCAATCCAAATGAAGGATCTGAACTTTTTAATAATTAAGTCATAATAGTGTTTAGGAGCAGGAATAGGTAGTACTTGTTGTAAATAGGTGAGGCGAGGAAGGATTAATGACGCAAGGAGGTTTTTGCGGCCAAACCAGGATAATGTTGGGGTGGATTGAGCCAGATTATCAATAGCATTAAAAATTGATGTTCTTATGGGGATGTAATTGAGTGAGATAAGGTCATGGATATTGGGACATATTTTAACTCCTAGATACGTGATTGTAGAGGAGGACCAGTTAAATGGAGAATCCACCATCAATTGGCTCTTTGTGGATTGGGGTATACCCAAACAGAGGGTTAATTTTAAAGTCTGAAGCTAAACTAAAGTTGTTAAGGTGATTCTGGATTCGTGGCAAGGAAACTTTAGGGTTAATCGTCATCATGAGGACGTCATCAGCAAATGCTGCAATTTTTTTTCCCCTGCCTCCCATCTCCTCATCTCGTCTTATATTGGAGAAAAATGGTTCTAGTGCTAAGATGAATAAAAGCGGGGAGAGGGGGCAGCCCTGTCGAGTCCCATTACTTATCGGGAATGGGGCAGAAAGATTCCCATTGACCTGTACCCGGGCCGTCGCCTGCTCATACATGGCGAAAGTTGCTTGTACAAAGGGATCAGGAAGGCCAAATCTTTGTAAAGTGTGTTTTAGATATTGCCAATTCACCCTATCTAATGCTTTCTCAGCATCTGTACTGAGAAGAAGCAGAGGGGAAGAAAGTCTCTTAGCATGGCAAAGGGTATTAATCACTCTGGCAGTATTGTCCTTGCCCTCTCTATTACGGATAAAGCCAACCTGGTCCCCGTGAACATGAGGGAGAAGGACAGCTAATCTGTTAGCTAACATTTTGGCCAGGAGCTTGAGGTCTATGTTTAGGAGGGATATGGGTCTGTAATTGGAGCAATGTTTGGGGTCTTTCCCATCTTTAGGTATTAGTGAGATGTGTGCTACGGTCATATCTCTAGAAAGTGGACATCCGCGTAGAGTCTGATTGCAGACATCTAAAATATGGGAAGAAGGAGTTCCTGGAAAGTTTTATAGTATGAGATTGGAAGGCCATCTGGGCCGGGACTCTTTCCTGAGGGCATTTGGAGCATTGCATTCTTAAGTTCCGTTAGAGTGAAAGGGGCTTCCAGTTTTAGCTTCTGATCAGTGGAAATAGAGGGAATTTTAGATGAATCCAGAAAGTCTCGGATGGCAGAGGTCCGCCTATCTGGAGTCACAGGGGGTGAAAGATTGTAAAGATTATTGTAAAAGGAGCGAAATTGTGCAGCAATCTGATGAACGGAGAAGATTGGGACTCCTTCAGGCGAGGTCAATTGGTGGACATAGTTTGTAGATCTCCTCCCCTTAATCTTGTTCATTATAAATTTGGTGGCCTTATCACCGTGAGCGAAAAACTTATGTTGGGTATTCATAAAGTACTTAGCTGCTTTGGTTGTTAAGAGGGATTTGAGTTTCGCCCTATATTCCGATAATTCTTTTAAGTAAGAATCAGAGGGGTCTTTTTTGTGACAAGATTTAAGACTATTTTTTTAAGCACTCCATCCATGACTTTCTCTTTTAGTCTTTTTTGGTGGGACCCAATGTTGATAAAATGACCCCTAATGACGGGCTTATGGGCGTCCCAGAGAGTGTTGATGGAAATGTCTGGGCATTTATTTATGGAGAAGTATTCTGATATATGCTTAGAGATTAGGTCTACTGAATCCTGGGAGCCTAGGAGAGTCTCATTTAGTCGCCAATTAAAACATGAGGGATTTTTGGTGGGAGCTAATATTTGAATGAATATAGGAGAATGGTCTGACATGTGTATGGAGCCTATCGAGGCTTTACTACCCAGATGAAGGTGTTCCTTAGAGATGAACAAGTAATCAAGACGGTGGTATGAGCCATGTACTGGAGAGTAAAAAGTATAATCTAGGGTATTGGGATGGTGAGAACGCCAAACATCTACCAGGTGATGGTTCCATAGGTTATTCCTAATGGTGTTAAGAGATTTGCTGGATTGGGTCGATTTGTGTGAAGATACGTCTAGTTGGGGAAATAGGGCGACATTCAAATCACCTCCCATTATCACTATTCCTTCTTTAAAAGAGTTAATAATTGGGACCATATTAGCTAGCCATTGGGATTGGTTTGAGTTAGGAACATATATATTAATAAAGGTATATGTTTGCTGGCCTATGGAGCCCTTGATCAAAATATATCTTCCGTCTGGGTCTAACACTTGGTTAATAAGCTTAAATGGAATCTTCCTTTGAAATCCTATGCTGACCCCACTTGATGCTGAAGAATTGCCCCCACAGTGGTACCAATTAGAGTAGTGAGAAAACTGCATTCTAGGATAATGATTGAAGCGATAGTGTGTCTCTTGGAGGAACACCACTTCAACTTTAGCCTTTCTTAAAATGGTAAAGATTTGACTCCTTTTGGAAGGGGAGTGAAAGCCCTTAACATTATAAGAAGCAATGTGTAAATCAGCCATTTAATGAGGCGTGAGTGTAATTACCTCTAAGTCGGTGATGTATCCTCCAAGAGAGAGTGAAAATAACATGGGACTCTGCCTTTTGGTGAGAAATCAGAACCGAGTTGCAGCGAAATTCGCATATGGCTAGGGAGAGTGACACATACCTTGGGAGAAAGATAGGGTAAGAAAATAGAACAAAACATAATAAAACAACAAAAGGAAGAACAAGCATAATTATATATGCATCATACATGTGGGGGTTATGTGGTCGAATGACCGATAGGGAGGTCGTGTAACACCCTGAGTAGGGCTAAGGGGTTATCAGCGAGGATGGGTCTAGCTGTAAGGTTAGGCAGGTAGAAAGTCGCCGATGTTATACATGTCACTAAACATACCAATCAAACACCTGCATAGATATAACGGTTAAGAGTGAGCTCAACCTATGCAATCAGGAACAAATGCAGACCAAACTAGTGGTCTTGAGAAAGGCTTCTGGGAGTGAGCTGGAGGCCTCTTTTCCTGGATCTTGAAGACTTCGGGGTATGCAGTACTTCAAAGGGAACCACTTTAGGGAGGTCCGGTAGGTCACCCAGGTCTTGATAGAGTTCCCAATTATCAATAGGCATAGGAGAGACGTTCAGAAGATCAAAGGTGGCTGTTAGATCCGAAAATGATGAGATGTGAACCTTCTTTCCAGCAAAGAAGAATGCAAGTCCAAAAGGATAGGACCAACGGTATAAGACTTTATTGGACCGGAGCCAATCGGTCAAAGGTTTGAGCGCCCTGCGTTTTTTCAGAGTAGAGGGAGCTAAATCCTGATATATTTCCAGCTTAGAGTCCTCATAAGTCAAGTCGGGATGGTTGCGTGCGGCTTCCAAGATGGCGGACTTTACCGGGAAGTTTAAGAACTTGCATATGACATCTCTGGGTGGTTCGGATGGTTTGGGTTTAGGGCGGAGGGCTCTATGTGCCCGTTCAATAATAACATCTTGCGGAAAATCGGGACCCAGCAGTGATCCGCATATGGAAAGGACGGCCCTGGTTATATCGCCAGGCAACACCGCCTCTGGTATCCCTCGGAACCTTTAATTATTTCGGCGCCCTCTATTTTCCTGGTCTTCAAGGGCATTGTGAAGCTCATTTAGGTGAGCTGTGCAGCGGCTAAGAGAGACCGACACTGCGGCTTGATGATCTAGGGATGCCACTTGGTGTGATTCCAGGGTCTCCATCCATTCCCAAATGTGCCGCATCTCCTGTCTGCACGCCGAGAGTTCAGTAAGTATAGGTACCATAACCCTGTTAAGGGCCCGCCCGATCTAGATATTTTCTTGTCAGCGGTAAATCGGAACTGGCCTGGTTATCTTCCGCATCGCTTTCTCCCTCAGAGAGGACAGGAGCACGCTTCAGTGCTTTAGGCTGCGGTGCCGGCACCATCTTAGATTCTCTTGCTGCAACCGTTGCAGCTGCTTTCTTGAGGAATTTCTCCATATCCCCAGAAGAAATCTGGCCCTTAGGGGTGGCAAGGTGTTCTCCTTGTTTCGGTTTTCCGATTTTCACCATTCTCGCCCGATTATGCTGAAAAATGCTGGAGAGCAGTGAACTATGCGACCATCTCCGTCTGGCGCTAGCTCCGCCCCCCGACACAGGTTTTTCTGATGCAGGATAATTAATGAAGTTGTCATCGCCAGGTAACACAGCGCTATGTAAGGGGGAGACTTGACTGACCTGGTTTCCAAGAGGCTGTTCCAGTCTCCGGCTCCATTTCTGGAAGAAGGAAAGTCCTGTGCATCTGCGCCATCTTGAAATCATGCACGGCCAGTACTCTCCTCCCTGACGTCCTCCATCTTGGATTCTTCCTCTTTCAAAGTATATCTCTGAATTCTCGTCGTCCAGCCTCAGGAGCAATCTCTTTGACTTCCCCATTCTGTTAAGGAGCTGATCAGGCGTCAACCACCAGTTGAATTCCAGAAGGAAATGTGGAATATATGCTGGGATAATGTTGCTATGGTGCAGGAGCTGTGTGTATAGGCGTCCATTACTCTCGGCAGCCAAAACAATTTTTTTATAAATAAAAATTCAATATTTGAGTGAAACTAATTGAATAAAATCTGACTTTCAGGAAAAATTAGTGCTTTGTGGTAAAGAATAATTCCCGTCCCCCCTAAAATGGTGGCTACACATGTTTCAAAGTGAAAGTAAGAAGCCGGAAACAAAATATTACCTATAATGTCTAACATTGTATACAGGATGTCATATATATGTAGGCATGTTTATCTAGTTCATCTGCTGCACCATTTATACTTAATCTGTTCTGTTACACATAGACTTATTGTGAATCAGACTCATTGTCAACAGGCAGTCTAATATATAGGTGCATTTACCTAGTTCACAAATTGCACCTTTAATAATTAATCTTTTTAGTTATACATAGCCTTAAGCACACGACCATATGTGTTTTGCGGTCCACAAATTGCAGATCCACCAAAAAAACGGATGACGCTCCGTATGGCATCTGTTTTTTATGCGGATCCGTTTTTTTGCGGATCCATTATAATAATGCCTATCCTTGTACGCAAACTAGAAAACAGTGTGCTGTCTGCATTCTTTGCAGACCCATTGAAATGAATTTGTCCACATCCTATCCACAAAAAAAAGGAATGGACACAGAAACAAAATATGTTTGTGTGCATGAGGCCTTACTGTTAGAGATGAGCACATTTTTCAAAAATTCAATTTAGCCGGTTCACTGAATTTTTGGAAAAAATGTGGTTCGATACAAATCTATTTGTGGTGAATCGTGTAAAAAAAAAAAAAAAAAAAAGCTATTTCCTGGCTGCAGAGAGCCTTTATAGTGGTGTAGTACACTGTGCCTTGCAGTAACATAGGGAGTCTGCTGTGGTAGTGAAATTATAGTGTGTCAGTATGACATGAAGCTGACAGGTGTCGCTCTTAGAATCACTGCACACTTCACTTATTTGGGCAGTCATGGGGCCAAAACTGACCAAATATCTCAAGTATGAACTCAGCCTCAGCCAACTTAAGTCAATGTTAGCGTCAAGAAGAAGCGCACTCCTTTTACACCGTCATCAGCTGATTCAACATAGATATCTACAGAACCTGTTCTATTAAACGCTTATATAAGTAAAGCCCCCCGACAGAGTGGAGAGGGTGTCAGCAGTAAGTTGACATCACTGATTATTTTGCCCTTCCTCTCATTCATCAGAACAATAACCACCATAAAACGGTTCCTGTGTGTTGAGCATCCGTCTTCACTCGGTCAGCATTCGGTCAGTAAGCCATCAGTATTCAATTGTCCCTGCAGTGGAGGCTGAGGACATGGTGGAGGATGAGGAGGTAGAGGCGGACATTGTCGCAGGACCAACGGTGTAAGAACGTGGAGGAGGAAGCGGCGTCACTTGTCCAAGTTGCTGGTATGGCTGGAACAACATTTACCCAGTGGGCCATAAAGGACATATATTGTCCTTGACTGTAGTTATAGCTACAGTAGTACAGACCAATTTTCCCAAAAAAGGCTGTTTCACAAACTAATTTTACCACTGAATGACAATGTAAATTCACCACAGAACTGCTAATAACACATACTTATACAAGATTGTCTTTATGACTATGTAAATTCACAGCAGAACGGCTAATAACACACACTTATTTTTCTCATTAATACACCCCAACAATGGCAGTATAACAATGGCAGTTCATTGCACACCAGCAAATAAGACATATTCTTTTTCCTATTAATACACCCCAAAAATAGTAGGACATACGTATCTATCCTATTAATACACCCTGTAAATGGCTGTAGTACAATGGAACTTCACCGGTGAACAACAAATATATATTTTTTGCCACTAATACACACCAAAACAGGCTGTAAATTTCTCACTTCACCACACAACGGCTAAAAAGACCTTTTTTTCCCCACTAATACACACCAAAAAGGGCTTTAGAACATATAACTGCACCACTGAATGGCAAATATATTTTTATTTTGCCATAAATGCATGCCACAAAAGGCTTTAGAATATATAACTGCACCGTTGAACGGCACATATATTTTTATTTTGTCACTATTACATGACTAAAAGGGCTTTAGAATATATAACTGCAACGCTGAACGGCAAATTTATTTTTTCTTTTTCCACTAATACAGACCACAAAAGACTTTAGAACGTCTAACTGCACCACTGAACGGCAAATATATTTTTTCTTTTTCCACTAATACATGCCACAAAATGCTTCAGAACATATAACTGCACGGCTGAACGGCAAAAATGTTTTTATTTTGCCACAAAAAGCTTTAGAACACATATAACTGCACGGCTGAACAGCAAATATATTATTATTTTGCCATAAATACAAATCACAAAAGTTAGAAAAGAGAAGTGGCGCACTGGGCTGGTACTGACACAGGAGGTGCTCTCAGTAAAAAGGATATCACCCTTCCTTTAAATAGAAAATCAATAATAAAAAGATACTGGGCACTCTCTAACTAATGGAACCTAATAGTTTAATAAAATACATCATATACACTTCAATACATTAAGCATAAAAATACGTATAATAACGAAAAAAATAATAATAAAATAGGTTCCTATACCTATTGGTACCAATAAAAATGTGTGTTTGTTAAAATAGAATGAATGGCCTCTAGGTATTTGGGGTGTAGATCACTCCTTGAGGTATGTGTCCTTAGGACGAATGACTTTATATAAAACCGCAAGAACAAGTGGTCGCAATCAGAATTGATGCAGTGATTATATTGAGCGGCGTCCCGCTGTTACTCACTGTTAAATTCCTGCGTTAAGCTCCCCTGTTGTAAAAAGTCCTTTGAATCAGGGATTTCGTCGACAGTCCGCGGTTCCCCTGCTGTTTCTCTAGCGTCGCTCCGTAGATGAAAGAGCCGGCGCTTAGATGTTGTCACAGCCTCCTTTTCTCGCGCTGCACTCGTTGTGCTGGTGAGCGTATTTAGATGTTAAAATCCGTTCCCAGAGAGTGCGCGTCAAGACTGTGGTTGCAGCAGCAGAGGTTCCAATAATGGCGGTATAATAGTCCTCGATGTCCAAATGTAACGGGGGTCCTGGCACCAAACGCGTTTCGGGGTCTGTTGTTACCCCTTCCTCAGTGGTAATGCCTCCCCCTTCTGAATCTCCTTATAAAGTCTTTACTGATTAGATGACACTCATCAGCTGGGTGGGTTGGTTTCTTTTTTCAAAACCTGGTATGGCCCCAAAAAACATCTATTTGTCAAGATAATATATATCTTCGCCTTCAGTCCTTTATTCACATGTATATTCTTATGTTTGAACTTTGTGACACACTTACTGTGCTACTTGCTGGCTAAAAGATATTTAATTAGCATCAAACAGACTCCCAAGTCTGCGCAAGTTTATTACATCCTGTACGCTTCTATATGGTATTTTCCTTTTACCGCAATCTCATCTGCGGTATTCATGCGGTTTTTGGAAAGGATATACCAAATAAGTTCCATTCACATATACATCAAAATTATTATAAAATATTTATATGAGAATAAAAATAAAAAACTATTTTTAATATATATCTAAAAGTTCATAAGAGAATAAAACAGACAAGAAAAACAGTGTCTTTCTAGATACAGTATTTTTGTTAACCTTCATTACATCCTTAAGATGTCATTTTTTGTTTATTTTTATTTTTGTTAAAAAAAAAATTCTCAAATCTTCTCCAATTCAGTTTTTCTTTACATCTATTAATTTGGTGTATTAATAGTTTTTTGTGGAGGTAGGGGCAATCTATTTCTCATATTACACATATATGTGTTATTATTAACGTAATCAAATTTAAAGGATGGTATTGTGGATCCACAGAGCGCACACGTGATGTGTCGGATAGTGAGACCGAATGACCGGTGGAGGTCCGCCGCGGGGGACCGGACCCCCCCAGAAATAAAATCACTGGGAAGGATCCTGACCCCCGCCGCGGGCCCCCCCCCATCTCATAAGAATCCGAATAATTCGAACTCTGAGTTCAGTCCTCCCGGCACGAGAGTGTTTAACTCGTATATTCTCTGTGTTTCCACCCTAGACATCCTGCATATATGATCCCCTCCCCTCCATTCTTTAGTCACCTTATCTATTGCAGCATATTTTATCCCTGATGGATCTTGGTTGTGTGTCGTTTTAAAATGTTTGGACAATACATGTGTTTCCAATCCTTTTTTAATATTAGCCACATGCTCAGATATACGTTTTTTCAAAGTCCTTTTTGTCCTACCGACATATTGCTTCCCACAGGGACATTCTATAATGTAAATTACACTTTCGGAGCTGCAGGTTAAAAAATCCTTTATGACATGTTTATATTGATTGACAGAGGAAATTATTTCTCCTGTTTTGCGAGGGAATCTTGTTAATTTGCAATTATTACATTGCCCACACCTATAAAATCCCTCCATATGCATCCAATTTTGTGTGGAGGGTTCAGTTCTTTTTACTTTTTTTATAGTTGGTGCTACCAAATTAGCCAAATTGGGGGCTTTAGTGAATGTAATACATGGTTTTGATGGAATCAAGGCGCCTATAATTTTTTCTTTCTTTAATATGTGCCAATGTTTGCGTATGATTCCTTGGATTTTTCTATATTCATTATTAAACGGTAATAAAATCCTAATTTGTTCAATTTTTTCTTCTTTATTTTCCTTTTTTTTAGTCTCAAAAAAATCTTTCCTTTGCATTCCTCTTACTTTGTCTAAGGATCTTTTAATTAATGTCTCTGGATATTCTTTTTCTTTAAACGCTTCTACCATCACTGCTGCTTCTTTTTCGAATTGTTCTTCCATAGTGCAATTACGTTTGATTCGTTGAAATTGTCCTTGTGGGATATTCATCAACCAATTTGGAAGATGACAGCTGCTATAAAGGATGTAACTGTTCCTAGTGGCAGGTTTAATGTATGTGCAATTTTTAATACAACTGTTTTCTACATATATTTTTAAATCTAAAAATTCTAAAATTTCTTGACTAATAGTGTGGGTGAATTTGAGGTTAAAATTGTTCACATTAATATTAGTTAAAAAATCTTCCAAACTACTTTTGCCCGATTTCCAAATAAAAAACACGTCGTCTATATATCTTTTCCAGAGCACCAGGTCCGTCCCCAGTCGAGGGGCTATAACTGACTCTTCCCAAAATGCCATAAAAAGGTTGGCATAACTGGGGGCGAACCTGGTGCCCATCGCCGTGCCCTGGGTCTGTAGATAAAAGTTGCCTTCATAATAAAAAATAATTGTGTGTTAATATAAAATCAATCCCTCTTATTAAAAACTCGATTTGTTCTTCTTTGAGGCTACCTTCTTTTTTTAACAGATCGCTCACTGCGTTTTTTATTTTTATTCTCATATAAATATTTTATAATAATTTTGATGTATATGTGAATGGAACTTATTTGGTATATCCTTTCCAAAAACCGCATGAATACCGCAGATGAGATTGCGGTAAAAGGAAAATACCATATAGAAGCGTACAGGATGTAATAAACTTGCGCAGACTTGGGAGTCTGTTCTATGCTAATTAAATATCTTTTAGCCAGCAAGTAGCACAGTAAGTGTGCCATAAAGTTCAAACATAAGAATATACATGTGAATAAAGGACTGATGGCGAAGATATATATTCTCTTGACAAATAGATGTTTTTCGGGGCCATACCAGGTTTTGAAAAAAGAAACCAACCCACCCAGCTGATGAGTGTCATCTAATCAGTAAAGACTTTATAAGGAGATTCAGAAGGGGGAGGCATTACCACTGAGGAAGGGGTAACAATAGACCCCGAAACGCGTTTGGTGCCAGGACCCCCGTTACATTTGGACATCGAGGACTACTATACCGCTACTATTGGAACCTCTGCTGCTGCAACCACAGTCTTGACGCGCACTCTCTGGGAAGCGGATTTTAACATCTAAATACGCTCACCAGCACAACGAGTGCAGCGCGAGAAAAGGAGGCTGTGACAACATCTAAGCGCCGGCTCTTTCATCTACGGAGCGACGCTAGAGAAACAGCAGGGGAACCGCGGACTGTCGACGAAATCCCTGATTCAAAGGACTTTTTACAACAGGGGAGCTTAACGCAGGAATTTAACAGTGAGTAACAGCGGGACGCCGCTCAATATAATCACTGCATCAATTCTGATTGCGACCACTTGTTCTTGCGGTTTTATATAAAGTCATTCGTCCTAAGGACACATACCTCAAGGAGTGATCTACACCCCAAATACCTAGAGGCCATTCATTCTATTTTAACAAACACACCTTTTTATTGGTACCAATAGGTATAGGAACCTATTTTATTATTATTTTTTTCGTTATTATACGTATTTTTATGCTTAATGTATTGAAGTGTATATGATGTATTTTATTAAACTATTAGGTTCCATTAGTTAGAGAGTGCCCAGTATCTTTTTATTACAAATCACAAAAGGCTTTAGAACATATTAATGCACTGTTAAACTGCAAATATATTTTTATTTTGCCACTATTACACAACAAAAAAGACTTGTCACGATACTAGTGGAATACTGCTGAAATCCAATGGCAGGGACAAGGCCTGAACACAGGAGTCTTGAACGGGAGGTAGCAGGATAGAAGGATGAAGGAGAGCCAGGGAGGCAGAGCCGTTACCAGTAGCAGGATTGAGGAATGAAACAGAGCTTAGGTCAGACGAGCAATGGTTCAGGGCAGGCGGCACAGGAACGTAATCAGGCAATCCAGGTCGGCAACAGGAAGTAGCAGGGTAAACCGCAAGGAGGAGGAACAAACCGGAGAGCAAGTTCCAAGCAAGAGGACTGCACAAGCAGGAGCTCAAACAAAATACTCAAGCAATTAGTAACAGACTTGAGAGGTTTAAATGTGAAAGAGGTAGTAAGATGGCACCCAGCTGAGATATAATTCACCATAATACATAACTGTACGGCCACTGAATGGAAATTTTTTATTTTGCCACTATTACATGACAAAAAGGGCTTTAGAACATATAACTGCACCACTGAACAGCAAATATATTTTTATTTTGCCACTATTACATGACAAAAAAGGGGCTTTAGAACATACACTCACCTAAAGAATTATTTGTCACGGCCATGGCAATGACCGTGACTCTCTAACCGCATGCGGTTGCCTGCGCTTTCGTGTGGGTTTAAACCACAGGTGAGGGCCGCTGGCGTGTGGCCTAACTTGTGGTTGCCGCGGGCAACCTGTCGTCTCATGTGTATGTGTCAGCAGCAGCCTGAGCGTGGCTAGGCAGCTTGCTGCAGTTGCATGCGGTTGCACCTAGCAACCTCTGTTAGGTGTCTGTGTGTATGTGTGCACTTGTGTTTATGTATTGTGTGCACTTCCCCTTTAAGTTGGTGTTTTCCCTTCTGTGGTGCTGGAAGGGTTAACTCCTTTCCCAGTGTGTGTGTGTGATGTCACTGGGTGTGTCCGACTGTGGGGTGTGGCTTCTTGGCCTATATAGCCTGAGTGTCTGGCATGGCTCAGTAGGTTGCTTCAGTCACCCATGGCTGGAGCAGCCTCCTGTGCTTATGACCTGCCAGTGAGAGCCACCCCTGTGGTCATAAAAAATTATTGTTCTTGTTGATGTCTTTATGTTGGTGAGGTTGTATGTTGTTCTGTTGGGACCTTCTTATGTTTGGTGCAGCTCACGGTTCTGGTCTCCTGTCTGCTCAGGGATCCAGTCAGCAAGGCTGTGGCAGGTTGGTGGAACTGGGTGTTCGCCTGCCATTCCCGTGAGGCTGTTCATGTCCCCCTTTTTCCCAACAGCTTGGCCATTGAGACTCCTGCTCCTCCATGCCAAGGAGGAGTAGGTCGTCTTACCCAGCTCCTAGCTCAGGGATCTGCGGAGGGTAAGACAGGGCTCCGAGGTTCCTGCGCATGGGTCCTCCTACCTTAAAGGTCGGCCCATGCAGGTTAGGAGTTAGGGTCAGGGTAGGGATGCGTGAGGAGGTGACCTGCTCCCTATCCTGTTCTCATGGCCGAGTAGCCACTACACCACCTGGCATCGCACGGCTGAGGGTTTCCCCCATCCTCAGCCGTGACATTATTAGGAACACCATACTAATACGGTGTTGGACCCCCTTTTGCCTTCAGAACTGCCTTAATTCTACGTGGCATTGATTCAACAAGGTGCTGATAGCATTCTTTAGAAATCTTGGCCCATATTGATAGGATAGCATCTTGCAGTTGATGGAGATTTGAGGGATGCACATCCAGGGCACGAAGCTCCTGTTCCACCACATCCCAAAGATGCTCTATTGGGTTGAGATCTGGTTACTGTGGGGGCCATTTTAGTACAGTGAACTCATTGTCATGTTCAAGAAACCAATTTGAAATGATTTGAGCTTTGTGACATGGTGCATTATCTTTCTGGAAGTAGCCATCAGAGGATGGGTACATGGTGGTCATGAAGGGATGGACATGGTCAGAAACAATGCTCAGGTAGCCTGTGGCATTTAAACAATGGCCAATTGGCACTAAGGAGCCTAAAGTGTGCCCAGAAAACATCCCCCACACCATTACACCACCACCACCAGCCTGCACAGTGGTAACAAGGCATGATGGATACATGTTCTCATTCTGTTTACGCCAAATTCAGACTCTACCATTTGAATATCTCAACAGAAATCGAGACTCATCAGACCAGGAAACATTTTTCCCGTCTTCAACAGTCCAATTTTGGCGAGCTCGTGCAAATTGTAGCCTCTTTTTCCTATTTGTAGTGGAGATGAGTGGTACCCGGTGGGGTCTTCTGCTGTTGTAGCCCACCTTTCTTTCCCATTCTGACATTCAGTTTGGAGTTCAGGAGATTGTCTTGACCAGGACCACAACCCTACATGCATTGAAGCAACTGCCATGTGATTGGTTGACTAGATAATAATCGCATTAATGAGAAATAGAACAGGTGTTCCTAATAATTCTTTAGGTGAGTGTATAACTGCACTTTTGAACGGCAAATATATATTTTTTGTTTTTACTAATACACACCACAAAAGACTTTAGAACATATAACTGCCCTCTGAAAGTCAAATATACCATATTTTTTTACCCTATAAGACGCACCGGCCCATAATATGCACCTAGGTTTTAAAGGAGGAAAATAAGAAAAAAATATTTTCCATTAGACTCAGGTCAGACCAACAATCAGACTTCCAATGTTAATCAGACCTCAGCTCACAGCCCCAATCAGACCCCCAATGTTAATAAGACCCCAATAAGACCTCAGATCAGACCCCAATGTGAATGACCCCCAATCAGATCTCACATAAGAGCCCCATGCCTCTCCTATCAGTCCCACTGCCTCTCTTATCAGCCCCCATGCCTCTAATATCAGCCCCCAGGCGTCTTATTACTGCCTCCATGCCTCTTATTTCTGCCCCTATGCCTCTTATGTCTGCCCCATGCAACTTATTACTGTCCCCATGCCTGTTAATACTGCCCCATGCTCTTATAACTGCCCCCATGCCTCTCAGTTCAGATGTCAGCAGCCGCAGAACATATAAAGTAAAGAAACCTCTTACCATTCCTGCTCCTGGACGCCGCCACTCCTCACCGCCCGCGCTCTTTATCCTCCTGCTGTCAGCTGTGCTGTGAACTGGCGCGCACAACGTGAGCGGTGAGTACTCCGGATCCACTTAGGGGGGGGGGGGGGGGGAACTGCGTCTTATAGGGCAAAAAATACAGTATTTTTATTTTGCCACAAATACACACCACAAAAGGCTTTAGAACATATAACTACAGCGTTGAACGGCAAATATACAGTATTTCTAATTTGCCACTATTACACGACTAAAAGGGCTTTAGAATATATATAACTGCAATGCTGAACGGCAAATATATTTTTTCTTTTTCCACTAATACACGCCACAAAAGGCTTTAGAACATATAACTGCACACTGAAAGGCAGATATATATTACTTTTGCCACTCATACACGACAAAAAGGGTTTTAATTTTAGCACCATACAACGGCTAATAAGCCAAAAAATGCTTTAGAATATATAACTGCACTGCACAATGGCAAATAAAACATAGAAATATTTCCTTGTAATGAATCCTGTTAATGCCTGTATCAAACAACACTTGCACCCTAATAAGAACGGTTTGCTGGAATTACAGAGCTGTATAATGGCAATTTGGATCCCGAGTCAGTGCAGCAAGGTGTAATAGGATTGTTCCTATTACCCAGGCTGTAACCTCCCCTACTGAACCCTGTTCAACATACCGTAAATGCTTTGGAATGATTCCTCCCTATCGTTTCCCTACACCTGGAATAATCTTTCCCTGCACTTGTAAATCGTTTTTCTTAGCACAATGAAGTTTTTCCAGCACTGTTCCTAGCGCTTGCTGACATCTTTCCCTGCATTAAGTACACTGGTAAATGGCAGAATCCAATTTTTCCTGAAATTCTGAATGAATGCCACTTCATTAGCTTCGATTTGCTCATCTCTCCTTTTTGTGCATCAAATTCATTGTCAACTGGTGGCAGTGGCGTACATATAGGGGTCGCAGGGGTCGCACTTGCGACCGGGCCCGGCACCCCAGGGGGGCCCGGCCGCCTGCGGACCCCTGGCCCCTGCTGCAGCTGCGTCTGGCATCCATTTAAGTTGCCCCCCCGGGCCCGCCTCCTTCCCTCCTCCAGGCCCGCCTCCTTCCCTCCTCCTTCCTCCTTCCTCCCTGTGGCCGGCGCCGGGCCCGTGAACTCCCGCGAGACCTGTGTGAACTCCTGTGCAGGTCTCGCGGGAATTCAGAGAGGACGTCAGATTCGAGAAGAGGACCGCCGCGCCGAGGCGCCGACCGGAAGAACAGAAGAAGAACTGAAGTTCCCCTGCCCTGCCAGCCGGTAACTCGACGGTAAGTAAAAGCCGGGGGGGGGGAGCGGACCCGACCCGACCGGACCCTGGGCTGGCCTGGCAATCGTCGGCTCTCTGGGGCACAGGGCAAACTAGGCCCCCGGCATCCCCCCTGCCAGATGACCGGGGGGGGGCAGCGGCAGGCCGCAGCTGCAGGGCACATTAGGCCCCCAGCCCCCCAGGCACCCGGGGGGGGGGTTTGAGCTGCCTGGCAGGAAAAGCCCGCCTCAGGCTGGGCCCCTGACTTAAATAGTGAGGGCCCCTGGGGGCCCTGGCCTACCATGACCCCAAAAGTGGCTGATGGGGGGTCTTTGGGCTGATCTGAGGTCTGATGGGGGCTGACTGGGGGTCTGGGCTGATCTGAGGTCTCATGGGGGCTGACTGGGGGTCTGGGCTGATCTGAGGTCTCATGGGGGCTGATCTGAGGTCTCATGGGGGCTGACTGGGTGTCTGGGCTGATCTGGGGTCTCATGGGGGCTGACTGGGGGTCTGGGCTGATCTGAGGTCTGATGGGGGCTGACTGGGGGTCTGGGCTGATCTGAGGTCTCATGGGGGCTGATCTGAGGTCTCATGGGGGCTGACTGGGGGTCTGGGCTGATCTGAGGTCTCATGGGGGCTGATCCGAGGTCTCATGGGGCTGACTGGGGGTCTTTGGCCTGATCTGAGGTCTCATGGGGGCTGACTGGGGGTCTTTGGCCTGATCTGAGGTCTCATGGGGGCTGACTGGAGGTCTTTGGCCTGATCTGAGGTCTCATGGGGGCTGACTGGAGGTCTTTGGCCTGATCTGAGGTCTCATGGGGGCTGACTGGGGGTCTTTGGGCTGAACTGAGGTCTCATGGGGGCTGACTGGGGGTCTGATGGGGGTAGGAAACTAAGATGTCTGTCTGTCAAACTCTGCAGAGATGAGAGATGGCTGAAAGAAATCATCATGGTGGTCCGGTCTGGATGGAGAAGATGAAGAAAGAGAACATCTACATCAAAGGAGACGTCACTGGATGTAAGAGGTATGGGCGCGATATATAGGTAGGGCTGTGCGTAGGTGTGGCTTGAGGGTGGGCGACTGGGCGGGGACACTGGGGGGGCGGGGACACGGGGGGGCGGGGACACTAGGGGGGCGGGGGGGCCCTTGGATCAGTTTCGCACAGGGGCCCCATGGATTGTGTGTACGCCACTGACTGGTGGTCTAATATATAGGCATGTTTATCTTTTTCATCTGCTCCACCATTAATAATTCATCTTTTTAATTATACATAGCCTTAATGTGTATCAGATTCATTGTCAACAGGGGGTCTAATATATAGGCACTTTTATCTAATTAATCTGCTGCGCCATTAATAATGAATTGATTCTGTTATACATAGACTTAATAATTATTCTGTTTAGTTATACATAGACTTCCTGTGCATCAGACTCATTGACAACAGGCAGTCTAATATTTTGACAAAAAGCCTGTTAGTTCTGCCCATGTGCTGTTGCCATTATTTTAATGCTGTCAACCGCCTGATGCCACACTCCTGCTGCCTCTACTGCCATCTGCTCTTATTTTGATCTGCCACCATCTTGTGCTGTTATTGCCATCCCCTCCCCACTCTGTTCCAGGGTCATTATTCTGTCATTTCATGTTGTTGCCACCCAAACCTCTCTGTTACATGAAACTTTTGTGACTCTTCATGCTATTGCCACCCACACCAGCATGTTCCTAGGCCACTATTGTCACTCTTAATGCTGTTGTAGATAAAAAAGAAAGAGACAGGAGGCAGCACCTCGTGTGCAAAACAGTGTGGTAGTATTAAAACAACAATACACTGATTGTGCTTACCGTATTGGGTTGTGATGAGTCACAACTCCTTTGAATCGCTTTTGCTGGTATATGCCCGTCCAGCTTGCGGGGGTGACTGCTGCTGCTGCCCAGGTTCTTACCCGTTGCCGTGGGATACGGTGTCCGGGGTATGGAGAATAATGGATGGATTGAAAAAAATGAACCTTATATAAAAGCGGCGCTGCTGCAGAAGACAGGACTCAGGTAGATAAAATAAAAGTGGATCTTTATTTGCATTAGTCTACGCGTTTCAGGGGCGGACTGCCCCTTCATCAGGACAATATGTCTGCTCATATTGTCCTGATGAAGGGGCAGTCCGCCCCTGAAACGCGTAGACTAATACAAATAAAGATCCACTTTTATTTTATCTACCTGAGTCCTGTCTTCTGCAACAGCGCCGCTTTTATATAAGGTTCATTTTTTTCAATCCATCCATTATTCTTAATGCTGTTGCCACCCTTACTACTCTGTAACGGGTCCATTATTGGTACTATTCATTCAGTTGCCACACTCACCAGTTTGTTCTGGGTCCATTATTGTCATTATTCATGCTGTTGCTACCCTCACCAGTTTGTTCTCGGGCTACTATTGTCATTCTTCATGCTGTTGCCACCCTCACCAGTTAGTTCCGGGCCACTATTGTCACTCATCATGCTGTTGCCGCTCTAACTATTATGTTACGGGCCACTATTGTGACTCTCCATGCTGTTGGTCATGCACCATTCTGTTATAGGGCCATGAGTGTCCCTCTTTGGTGTGTTTACATCACTATTTATTTTTTAAAATAAATAAAAAGGGGTCCTGCAAATAACTGACCAAATACTGACCATGGGCTAGAAGCCATGAAAGTCCAGCATGCAGGACTTTGCTTCCATCTGAATAAAATCGATTTCATATGCAAATAATCAAATGCTGACCAAATACTGACCGTTTGAAGGCGAATGCTCATACTACAGGATCTGCTTTTGTTTAGGCTGTTCTTCTGATGGATCAGAAGAATGGAAAACTAAACATTGATTTGAACATTACCTTACTGATGACACCCTCCCCACTGTCATAGAAACACTACTTGACTCTTGGGTCGCTGCAAGGTTCACGCTATGTGTTTGCACTGCCACAGCATGGATTAAAGGAACCTTTTTTTCTCCACTATTTTATTGTCGCTGCCTCCATGTTCTAATTTTGTTCCACTAAAGAGTCATTGGGAAACATGCAGGGGTGTGCTATATACAGTACAGACCAAAAGTTTGGACACACCTTCTCATTCAAAGTGTTTTCTTTATTTTCATGACTATGAAAATTGTAGATTCACAATGAAGGCATCAAAACTATGAATTATCACATGTGGAATTATATACATAGCAAAAAAGTGTGAAACAACTGAAAATATGTCATATTCTAGGTTCTTCAAAGTAGCCACCTTTTGCTTTGATTACTGCTTTGCACACTCTTGGCATTCTCTTGTTGAGCTTCAAGAGGTAATCACCTGAAATGGTTTTCACTTCACAGGTGTGCCCTGTCAGGTTTAATAAGTGGGATTTATTGCCTTATAAATGGGGTTGGGACCATCAGTTGCCTTGTGGAGTAGTCAGGTGGATACACAGCTGATAGTCCTACTGAATAGACTGTTAGAATTTGTATTATGGCAAGAAAAACGCAGCTAAGTATAGATAAACGAGTGGCCATCATTACTTTAAGAAATGAAGGTCAGTCAGTCTGAAAAATTGGGAAAACTTTGAAAGTGTCCCCAAGTGCAGTCAAAAAAACCATCAAGCGCTACAAAGAAACTGGCTCACATGCGGACCGCCCCAGGATAGGAAGACCAAGAGTCACCTCTGCTGCGGAGGATACGTTTATCCGAGTCACCAGCCTCAGAAATCGCAGGTAAACAGCAGCTCAGATTAGAGACCAGGTCAATGCCACACAGAGTTCTAGCAGCAGACACATCTCTAGAACAACTGTTAAGAGGAGACTGTGTGAAACAGACCTTCATGGTAGAATATCTGCTAGGAAACCACTGCTAAGGACAGGCAACAAGCAGAAGAGACTTTTTTGGGCTAAAGAACACAAGGAATGGACATTAGACCAGTGGAAATCTGTGCTTTGGTCTGATGAGTTCAAATTTGAGATCTTTGTTTCCAACCACCGTGTCTTTGTGTGACGCAGAAAAGGTGAACGGATGGACTCTACATGCCTGGTTCCCACCGTGAAGGATGGAGGAGGAGGTGAGGAGGTGTGATGGTGTGGGGGTGCTTTGCTCGTGACACTGTTGGGGATTTATTCAAAATGTATTCAAAATTGAAGGCATACTGAACCAGCATGGCTACCACAGCATCTTGCAGCGGCATGCTATTCCATCCGGTTTTCGTTTAGTTGGACCATCATTTAATTTTCAACAGGACAATGACCCCAAACACACCTCCAGGCTGTGTAAGGGCTATTTGACCATGAAGGAGAGTGATGGGGTGCTGCGCCAGATGACCTGGCCTCCACAATCACTGGACCTGAACCCAATCGAGATGGTTTGGGGTGAGCTGGACCGCAGAGTGAAGGCAAAAGTGCCAACAAGTGCTAAGCATCTCTGGGAACTCCTTCAATACTGTTGGAAGACCATTTCAGGTGACTACCTCTTGAAGCTCATCAAGAAAATGCCAAGAGTGTGCAAAGCAGTAATGAAAGCAAAAGGTGGCTACTTTGAAGAAGCTAGAATATGACATAACATTTTCTGTTGTTTCACACTTTTTTTGTTATGTATATAATTTCACATGTGTTAATTCATAGTTTTGATGCCTTCAGTGTGAATCTACAATTTTCATAGTCATGAAAATCAAGAAAACTCTTTGAATGAGAAGGTGTGTCCAAACTTTTGGTCTGTACTGTATATTTTTTAGTTTTTCTTCTGCTTTACTTAAGGATGCTGTATGTTTTTTTTTTTTTTTTTTTTTTTTTTTTTTCAGGGGATAGCTAGGAATGTTGGTGGCCTGTACAATGATTTGTATGTCCATATATGTGACCATGATTCAGACGCACAGTAACTGTTTCTCTACCAGAAAGGACTAGCTATCCATGTTGCTGCACTGTATAGTGATGTACACCAGGATACATTCTCCCTAAATTTTAACTGCAACATTTTATTTTTTTTTAAATTTGGAAAAGGGACTGAATAAAATTTTTAAAAATTTCACTCATCTCTAGCTGACAACATGGAGCTAAAACCAATCATAATAGTTTTAAGGATATCACCACCTTATGCACTTTTCAGCTGAGTCTGATGAGAGGTTGTGGTTTAGTGATAAGTGGGCATGGCTTCAAAAAAATGAAAGTGGCATGAGATGTGGCACCTTGCAATAAAATTATGCCAGGATTTTTCTGCAAAATACTGGCATCAAGTAATCCAACTCATTGATGGCACACTTGGACTAGACAATCTGAAGGTGTACCAGAATTATCTTACAGAGTTTGATGAATTTGGTTCTTTTTTTATTATTATTATTTATTATTACTTATTATTAAAGCGCCATTCATTCCATAGCGCTGTACATATGATGAGGGGTGCACATACATAACACAGACAATTTCACTATTCATAAACATGATGAGTTACAAACTGGTACAGAAGGAAAGAGGGCCCTGCCCGTGAGGGCTTACAATCTTTTTCAGACTGTTTTGTCTAAATTTGCACTTTCCAAATGTTACACAGTATTATTATATCCAACTTGTACGTTGCATATCTGTGGAAAATAACATTGAACTGTTTAAAATGCTATTTTTAATAGAGAAGGAAAACAGTCCAGTGTATGTGTCCTTAATTCACATCAGAGCTAATGTGGTCAGAAATTAAGTCAATAATGTCTAATTATAAACATTTAAACATGACCAAATTTACCAGCATAATGTTATTCAAATGGATTTCACTTCAATTCCATATAATGGACGCTATAGCCTGTTAATTCCACAATACGAGAGGACCAAGCAGAACCAAAGCTTATTGTAGAACTAACAGAATATAGCCTCTACGAATAAAGTGAAAGCTACTTACAGTATACTTTATGCTAATATTTTTATATAGCTTTGGGTGGTGAGTTATTGTTTTACTTATTTTTGATATTTGCTCGAGTTAGATATTGCCAGATCATTTGTGATACATTTAGCTAACCTCTTAGGCCATGAGGTTAAAGGGGGCAATGTTCCAAAATGGACAAAGACTTAAGAATTGCAAGTATTTTCACTTCATGAACAAGGAGTAGAGTTAAAACCATACATAAAAATAGCTCATATGTTCTATTGATAATAGAAAATGCATTTTTTCTTGGTTATTTTCAGTAACACATATACTAGAAAAATAAGAACCACTCTAAATATTTTCAATTTGTGGGTGGTAGGTATTCATAGTTGTGTAGTTTACTACAAAGAATATTAATAAACACAGTTTTAAGAAATAAAGTAAATTTAGAAAATAACCCTGGGTCTTAAGTCTATTGTTGAATTTATTGTTAATTAGATACTTTTAGTTTATGGTTAATGAAAACCCACTTCCATATATATTTATATTTTGGCTTTTAAACCAATTTCCTTTTATTTTAACTCTCTGGAAATCCCAGCTGGAGTCCCTTGAAAAACACGCATGATTATTCTGCTAAATATTCACTAATGTATCAAGGAAATGTATGTAATTAGTAGACCTTTGTTTGTGTCTTCTATTTCTCGCTGCTCCACAACTAAATCTTAGTTGTGAAAATACATACATGTATGATTGTAGATAAATGCTGAAGGTTTTGATTGTAAATGTAAAATTATTTTGAACACAAAAAATGCAATAATAAAGTATTGTCAAAAAGGAATTTTGTAGCCAATGTGACCTAAGATGTTACCTTGTCTAACAGGTAAGTGTACAGTATGCTATATATATAAGCATACTTGGCTCTCCCTTTCTCTCTCACAGACATTTCTTGATTCTTTCAAATTGAATCATACAAAATTCAGATTTATTTGAATCAAAAGTTGTTGTTTTTTAAATTGTTTCGAATTATAGAATTTTCAAATCAATGTATTCATCTATATTAACCAATATAGTCGAACTCAAAGATGTGTGAACCATTCATAAGCACTAAAATAGTTTGAGAAGGACCTGAGGTGGTTTGGGTAATTTTCACACTGTTCCCATAGTGTTAGAATGACCCACAGTTATTCCATGTCACAAGTACATTGTTTACATTGTTTTAAGGAAGTAATTTGATCATACATGGACTGTTACTATTAATAGACCACTGAAATAGGATAGTAATCTAGGGACATAACAATAAAACTGGAATGCTACTGCCCAGAATTATTAGTGGGCATGGTTGTAATCTGGTTGGAGAAAACCGCTTTGCATAATAATAACATAATTTTTATATTTTAACGTTTTTATTGATTTTGTATAATAAAATGCAATAAAGACAAGTTAAATAAAGCTCAATTAAGGTGAAAAGTGAGGTGAACTAAAAAGTGACGTATTGTGTCAAAACATAAATCACAAATCCTGATATCTAAATTAGAAGGTATAAAATCAACAGAAAAACATTGTGTAGTAACATTAACCACTGCAAAAAAAGGGGGTCAGTCAGCACATCCCAATGCGCAGGTGCACACTGCCATGGTTAGAAACGAAAAGAAAAAAAGACAATGCAACAGCACTCTGCAAACACAAATAATGTACAATAATGCCATAGTTATAGAAAATATTCTGGTGCGAATGCTACGCTTATTTTGCAAATATGAGATTCTTGATAAATACATTTTGTACAAAATTATTTGGGCCCGTCTGCCAAATGTCAAGGCGATCTCTATAAGATGGGAACCTAACACTAAATACTACCTGTTATGTGCCATAACGGCCACCATAAAATTCAGGGTGTGCAGGCACCTGCACATAGGGATGTGCTGACAACAGTTTTTTTGCAGTTCTACTGGAATGGAGGTATGACTGACTGCCCCATAGGCTGATTTTAATTAGAGTAAGTATAAAGCTATAGCCTGCTCTCATTGTATTTATTGGAAGCCATTTGGCACCAGGAGAAGTATAGAGTGGGCCCAGCATGCATGCGGGTACCTGCATCCCTGGATTTAATGGAGGTTGTTATGGCACCAAAAATGGTAAAAAGCAGAGTGGACCCAGCATGCATGTGGAACCTGCACGCCCTGAATTTTATAGTGGCCATTATGGCACATTGTGTTAGGCCTCTTTCACACAAACGTCTTGGATTAGGTCCGAATGCGTTGCGGGAAAATTGTGCAATTTTGCTTGCTAGTGTTGTCAGTTTTATATGCGATTGCGTTGCGTGATTGCGTTTTTCCATGCGGGTGACATGCGGATTGCATGTGTTTTTAACACATGTGAAAAAAAACTTGTATCAAGCCATTCTCTTGATTCACCCTTTACTGGCAAGAGATATCAAAACCACCAGCATACATTATTTTAAGGAAATCTCCTTATTTATTTTGGAAAATTGGTTGTGTGGCTGTATTGTATATATTTTTTAAAATATTTTGCTAAACTATTGTTTTTAAACACAGCATTTGAAATATGTAAAAATACCTCATTATTATAAATCTTAAATGTGAGCACTATTAAATGCATGCCAGTATCACCATCATAATTAAGAAAGTAGTAGTTGGCCTCATTATAAATTACTCAAACTATCATGACGTGTCATGTCACTAAACTTCATCTCTATTGTATATACTATCGTGTGCATATGGACATAAAATTTGGTCAAATTTGTATTGGAAGATGTCTAATATATAAAGCTGAGTGAATGTGTGTGTGTGTGTGTATGTCCGCCAAAGGAATCCGCATGGTCGCATTTACAATCACAAAATTTGGCACACGGGTACATCAGATGTCCGGGAAGGTTTTAGACCAGGTCTTAGCTCTCTAGGACATACCGTTCCTAAGATAGCCCCAAAAAAATGCCTTAGCCAATAGAAGTTTGGTCACATGACCCTTATCAGCCGATAGAAGCTCGCAGGTCCTCCAATCTCCACATACACAGTTTTACTCAAGGTTTCCTTAACAACCCAGCCATTTATATTCACTGCTGTAGATGAGCTTTAAAGAAAATCTGTCACCAGAATTATTGCTATTGAAGTAAAGCCATGGCCTAATAGCACTTTAAGTGTTACCTTATTTCAAGATGTGCCTTTGAGAATAACGTATGACATGTGCTATGCCAGGGAGGACCACTTATGCCATGTGCTATGCTAGGAAGGACTACATATGACATGTGTTATGCTAGGGAGGACTACATATGACATGTGTTATGCTAGGGAGGACTACATACTGTATTTCGTGCTATGCTAGGGAGGACATATTATGCTATGTTCTATGCTAGAGAGGACAGTGTTTGACCTGTGCTATGCTAGGGACGACAGCTAGGATCAAACATGTATAGATTGTCCATTTTACTTACCCAACCTCTGCCAACTCTGGCCTTGAGTATTCTCCCATACTGTAGAAAAAATTTCCTTAGCTATTTATTGCTATGTGTCGTCCTTCTTATACAGGTCGTGGTACTCCCCCGACCTGCTGTCCCAAAGACATAACCTCTCCTCCATTTTCTCAACATCTATGGCTTTTGGGGCCTTTCACATGTTTAAATTCGCTCTGCAAGGGCAAGACAAGAAGAATAAATCTCTTTCCTATGCAGTGCCTTCACTGTTGCTAAGTTACTTGTATTTACAACGCAATGCAGTGCATCCGGATGCAATGCATTTTTCACACAGCCCCATTCATTTGTATGGTGCCTGCGTTGCATGAAAAATGCAGAATATAGAACATGCTGTGATTTTTACGCAACACACAAGTGATGCGTGAAAAACAACGCTCATGTACACAGCCCATTGAAATGAATGGGTCAGGATTCAGTGCGGGTGCAATGTGTTTACATCTTGCATTGAACCCACGCCGAATACTCGCTCATGTGAAACGGGGCCTTAGGTTCCCGTCTTATAGAGATCACCTTGACATTTGGCAGACTGGCCCAAATAATTTTAAACAAAAAGTATTTGCCAAGATTCTGAATTTTTTTTAGCATTAGCACCATAATGTTTTCTATAATTATGGCCTTACTGTACTTTATTTGTGTTTGCAGAGTGCTGTTGCATCGTCTTTTGTTCGTAACATTAACCACCTCATCCGCAAAAAAAGAAAAAAAGAAAGAAAGAAAGAAGTGGGGGTAGCGATAAGAAACAAGACTGGCTCTTGGTACTGTATATTCTAAATATTTTAGAATTGACATACCTAATCTTCTGAGTCCCAATTTTCTCAAATCTATTGCCCTCCTGGAGAATGGTAGAGATTTTCTCTGTAGTTAAGAATAAGATCCACATAAGTTTTTTTTCTCACTAAAGAAAAATTAACCACCGCCTTATTCTACCACCAGAATGATGAAGTTCATTAGAAGAAGACCCCATGGGGGCTTTTTTAGGCTATGGTGAGTAACTGTAAAAACAAAATTAGAAACTGTAATCCAAAATCTACATACTTAAGAATTGTAGTCTACAAAACACGAAACATAGCTCCATGTTATACACATCCTCTAAAACTTAAATACTAGGACCCTTTTAGATTCTGTATTAATTGAAAGTTTTAAAATTGAGTATAAATAAAAAGTTTCCACATGAACGTTTTACCACTCTCCTAATTCTAGCCTGGGTGATATCCAAATAACATTTGCGAAATAAGGTAATTTTGGTTGTTAGTTTAATCAGTTTCATATATGAAGAAACAGCTCTGGGTCTGTGGTACTTTCAGCATCGCTAATATTTAGCACAAGATTTAGGGCGACATTTATTAACTAATATATGCCTATTAAAATAGAAGATTTTGTT
Source organism: Bufo gargarizans (assembly GCF_014858855.1). Classification (NCBI taxonomy): domain Eukaryota; kingdom Metazoa; phylum Chordata; class Amphibia; order Anura; family Bufonidae; genus Bufo; species Bufo gargarizans. The sequence goes on from NC_058083.1 coordinate 259,828,968, forward strand.
GTATGCCATTTACGCAGCAAAAACTGTGTTTTTGTACCCACTCACCTCAGTTTTCCAAGATGCAGAAAAAAAGGGGGGCGTCGGATTGGCAGGGAAGCAAGCGGGCCAGCAGTTCTAGCTCATCTATGATTTTCTATGCCAGTTTTTGGCATGGAAAATTGACTAAATCTATGCCAGCAAGGGGGCTGGTGTAGATTTAAGTTTGTTGCACATTTTGCTGGTGGAAGTACCAAACATATAAAGTCCTGTGTCTCCACATAACTTTGGCAAGTAAAGACATAAAAAAATTCTCCTTTAGAGGGGTTGTCTCATTTTGGCAAATAGCATTTTTCATGTAGAAGAAGTTAAACCAAGCCACTAACTAGCACATTTTATTAACCATATTGCTTCCATTGCTGGCTGGGTTCATTTTTTCATCACATTATACACTGCTCGTTTCCATGGTTACAACCACACTGCAATCCTTCAGCGATGGTAGTGCTTGCACACCATAGGAAAAAGCGCAGGCGTCTCTGGTGGTTGGGTCCATGGGAGTGGGCGTAGGCCAGTTGTAGCGGTACACAGACATACAGGGGGGAGGATAGTGACCACTGCGCTCCACCCTCACCCCTAGACCTGCCTACTTGCCTCACGAGTCCTGATGACAGGGGACAACTGGACGGCAGTCCCTAACTTAGGATACGTGCGGGAAGGACAGACAAGACAAATAACGGATAGTGAACGGACCGGGTCAAAACCAAGAGGACAACGCAGTACAGAGGGATAAGCAAAGAATGGTCAGGAGAAGCCAGAGTCATAAATACCAGGAGAGTCGAGAAGTACCAAAGGAGTCCGCAAAAAATAGTCAGGTGGAAGCCCAGGTCAAAATACCAGGAGGAAAGCGCAGTACAGGAGAAGCAGGCAAAGGATCGTCAGGGAACAGGATCAGGTAAGTATACAGGTATCCAACAAACACGAGGAACCTAAAAATTAACAGGCAACCTGTGGCCAGCAGGCTGCCTGTATTTATAGTGGGGAGTGAGGGTCATGTGACGTGGCCAGCGTCACATGACCGACAGACAGACAAGTCGAGCACCGAGTGATCAGCTCAGTGCTCAAGGCAGACCTAGGAACAGGGAGCCTCCCAGCCCTGGGAACGATGCCAAACACAGATCCTCGCTCCCAAAGCTAAGCAGCAGGTCTGCGGCTGATGGGAGACCAAATGCGCCTTTGGCGCCCCGTGACAGTACCCCCCCCCCTCCTTTTGCAAGGGCCACCGGACCCAAGACTTCAGGCGATGGCCTTTCAGGGTGTTCTAAATGAAATTTTCGAACAAGTCTAAAAGCATGAACCACCCTGGCAGGTACCCAAGATCTCTCTTCAGGTCCATACCCCTTCCAGTGAATTAGGTACTGCAAGGAATTATGCACCATCCTGATATCCACTATTTTAGACACCACAAACTCGACAGCATCATTAACAAGAACCGGCAGAGGCGAGGCTTTTGATTGTACTATCAGTTTAACATATCTTTTAAGTAGAGATTTATGGAACACATTATGAATGTGGAATGACTCGGGCAGCTCCAACCTAAATGATACCAGGTTAATCACCTTTATGATCTTATATGGTCCAATAAAACGAGGAGCAACATTTTTAGAATCTACCTTGAGAGAGAGATTCTTGGAGGATAACCATACCTTATCCCCAACCTGAAAATTCACACCCCTTGAACGTCTCCTTTCGGCCTTGAGAACTTTGAGCCTTTTCTAGGTTCGATTGAACCCGGGCCAAAACTGTGCACAGTTCAGAGGAAAGTTTATTCGCCTCAGGGTTAGAAGAGGAGACAGATGACCCAGAATGAAAACGGGGATGGAAACCATGGATACAAAAGAAAGGTGAAACCCCAGCAGAAGAATTGACACGGCTATTCAAAGCAAATTCCACCAAAGGAAGTAATTTAACCCATAATTGCTGGTCATCAGCAACATACAACCTCAAGAATTGTTCCACAGACTGATTTAGGCGTTCAGTCTGCCCATTACTCTCAGGGTGGTAGGCGGAGGAAAAAGACAATGAAATTTGACATTTTTGACAGAAGGCCCTCCAGAATTTGGTCACAAACTGCACACCCCTGTCAGAAACAATATTTTCAGCGATACCATGCAATCAAACTATTTCTTTCACAAAAATAGACGCCAGGGTTTTGGCATTCGGGAGTTTAGACAGGGGAATGAAATGGACCATCTTGCTAAACCTATCGACCACTATCCAAACCACAGTCTTACCCTCCGCTGGCGGTAGGTCAGTTATAAAGTCCATCGAGATAGGGGACTAGGGTCTACTGGGAATGGGTAGGGGTCATAGGTTACCAGCAGGGCGAGTCCTAGGTGTCTTGGACCTTGCCCAAACCTCACAGGCTGATACGTAGGACATCCCTAGTTAGAGTGGGCCACCAATAAGATCTAGAAACCAGATCCTTAGTGCCCTCAACACCCGGATGTCGACAAAAGGCAGAGTCGTGACACTCACCCAACAGCTGGAGATGAAATTGTACAGGAACAAACAACTTATCTGTTGGGGTGGATACCGGTGCCAGATGTTGTTCAGACCTAATGCGAGCCGAGATATCCTGGGTTAGAGCTGCTGTGAAGATTTTTGCTGGTAGGATGGATTCAGGCGGTACCTCATTAGGTTGAAAAGCATGGAAGCTCCGCGATAATGCGTCCGCCTTCACAGTTTTACTTCCCGGCCTGAACGTAATAGAAAAATCGAAATGAGTAAAAAACAGAGCCCATATGGCTTGACAGGGATTCAACCTCTTAGAAGACTCGAGAAACATAAGGTTTTTATGGTCAGTGACAACAGTTACACAATGCCTTGCCCCCTCCAGAAAATGCCTCCACTCCTCAAATGCCCATTTAATGGCCAGCAGCTCCCTATTCCCTATGTCGTAGTTTCTCTCCGTGGGAGAGAATTTCCTGTAGAAGAAGGCACACGGTCTCAGGTTAGTGAGGCTAGCAGGACCTTGTGAAAAGGACTGCTCCTGTGCCGTCCTCGGACGCATCCACCCTCACAATAAAAGGTCTCTCCTGATCAGGCTGGATCAGAATGGGAGCGCTACTGAATGCCTCTTTTAATTTTTCCAATGAAGAAATGGCCTCAGTAGACCAATTCTCCAAATCCGCCCCTTTCTTAGTAAGGTTGGTCAACGGTTTAGCAATTACAGAAAAACTCATAATAAATTTGCTATAGTAATTTGCGAAACCTAAGAACCGTTGTAAGGCCTTTAAGGATGAAGGCCTTACCCATTCCTTAATTGCTAGTACCTTACCAGGATCAATCTTGAAGGCGTGAGGAGTCAGAATATGCACTAGAAACAGAGTCTTCTGTACACCAAAGACACATTTCTCTTGCTTAGCGGATAGCTGATTCTCCCTCAAAACCTCTAATACTTGTTTAACATGAGACACATGGGATTCGAAGTCAGGAGAGAATATCAAAATGTCGTCAAGATAGACAATGACAAATTTGCCTAAGAACTCCCTAAGAATGTCATTCATAAAGTTTTGGAACACAGCTGGGGCATTGCTGAGTCCAAAAGGCATAACCTGATATTCAAAGTGTCCTGCCGGAGTATTGAACGCCGTCTTCCATTCGTCTCCCTCCTTGATTCGGATTAGATTGTATGCCCCTTTCAGGTCAATCTTGGAAAACCAGGTTGCCCCTAGAACCTGGTTAAATAAATCCAGAATCAATGGGAGGGAGTATCTATTCTGGACAGTGATTTTATTTAATCTCCGGTAATCGATACATGGCCTATGACCACCATCTTTTCTCTTAACTAAGAAAAACACTGCCCCCATAGGAGAGACAGAAGGTCTAATATGCCCTTTACGAATGCTCTCCTTAATATAATCTTCCATGGCTTTGAGTTCGGGCTTAAAAAGATTATAAATTTGCCCCTTAGGAAACTTGGCCCCCTGTCACGGCTGAGGATGGGGGAAATCCTCAGCTGTGCGGTGCCAGGAGTTGGTAGGGTTACCCCTTGGCCGGGACCACAGAGTTAGGGAGCAGGTCACCTCCTATTGCGTCCCTAACGCTGACCCTGTCTCCTGTCTGTATGAGCCGACCTTGGTGGTAGGAGGGCTCATACGCCGGAACCTAAAAGTCCCTATAAGCCCTCAAGTCGGCCCTGAACTAGGGGACAGAGTAAGACGACCTGCTCCTCCTAGACACGGAGGAGCAGGAGTCTCAACGGCCAAGCAACACGGGGGGATACAAAAACAGCTATGGCAGTGGCAGTCAAATGGAACCAACTCATCACTCACCTGCCACAGAACAACACAACCAGGAACCCATGTGCAGGTGCTGTTTGTTCAGGACACCAACAATGACAGCACACACAGACATCACACAGGGACCCGGACCATAAGCTGCAATGATACAGAAACCCCACACACACCTAGATAACACCGAATAACAAAGTTTTTAAACTTATGACAGGAAGGGTGGCCCTTACAAGAAGGATGGAATCCACAGGAGGCTGCTTCAGCCAAGCATGACTGAAAGCAACCTACTGAGCTGTGCTCCAGACACAGGCTTTATAGGGCAAAGTGGCCACACCCACCGGTCAACCACACCCAGTGACACAACACACACACTGGGAAGGAAGTTAACCCTTCCAGCACACAGAAGGGAAAACACACATACAGGGGAAGTGACCAACCTGATCACCCTGTGGCTGTTGCCGCTGGCAACGACATGGGTGGCAGCCGTCCTGGGAGACAGCCCGAAGGCCGAGACACTGCCACCACATGTACATAATGCCACGGGCAGCCACAGTGAAAGGACGATGTCCGTGCGCACCAAACAACAACAAGTGCACACCAGACATACTAACAAAGTGCATCCACACACGCACACAACTCCCCGGGAACCGCACACATAGCTGTTGTCCGCGGCAACCGCACTGAGGCCAACTACAATATGCCTCAGCTGCGGTTGAAACAACAACCACAACCGCGGGCAACTGTATGCAGCTCCCAAGGAGTCACGACCATAACCGTGGCCGTGACACCCCCTCTACTAGCTCTATAGTACAATCATAAGGTCTATGGGGGGGTAGACCCTCCGGAGTAGGTGATGAGAATACATCAGAATATTCCCTAACAACAGTGGGTAAAGTATCAGACTTTACTGAGACCCCAGCCTGTACCACGGACAAGCACGAGTCACACTTAGGCCCCCATCTCACCAACTCCCCCTTGGACCAATCTATAGTGGGGTTAAGTTATCTGAGCCAAGGCAACCCTAGTACCACCTCAACCGAGTGGCACACACCCACGGTTAGAGAAATCTCTGAGGTACATGAGCTCACCGTACCACCAATAAGAGGAGTAGCATCAATAGCCATGACATGGATAGGCAGTTGGTAAAGCAAATATTGGAATACCCAATCTTACAGCGTACTCAGAATCAATAAAACTGGCCACTGAGCCAGAATCAATAAATGCCTTACCCAGCCATTTTTCTACCCCCAGAGAAATCATAATGGGTACCTGCCTGCACCCTCACCCTGATGCGTGGCCTACTGTGACAAGGCGGGAAAAATTTGTAAAGATGGTAAAGGAGTACATAGCAGACCGTGTCAGCATCCTCAATGATCCCTCAGTGCCTTACAAATACTGGGTGTCCAAGCTGGACACGAGGCATGAGCTGGCACCTTACACCTTAGCGGTGCTGGCCTGTCCTGTCGCCAGCATTTTGTCTGAGTGGGAATTTAGTGCTTTTGGTGGCATTATAACAGATAAGCATATCCGCCTGTCAACTGAAAATGCTGAAGGTTGACTCTTATAAAAATTAACAAGGCCTGGATTGACCATGACTTCTCGACTGCAACAAGGAAAGCTCATGAACATAAAGGCAATTTAAATGTTTTGTTTATAATATACTGAATACACTGTATTCCCATGCTCCCCTTCCACCACAAACAAGGGTTTATGGTTGAACCTCCCTTTTCTCCTCCTCCTCCTCTTCTATCATATCAACATGCTTATTCATCGCATATAATGCCCTCACATATATGCCCTTCGCATATAATGTTTTACAGGGTCAGCTCACCTGCTGGCCCTCGCATATCATTTTTTAGAGGGTCAGCTTAGCTGCAAGCCCTTGCATATCATTTTTTTAGAGGGTCAGCTCACCCCAGCAAGCCCTCAGCTACAAACTTTTTCAAAGTCAGCTTACCTGCAGGCACTTACATATAATTTTTTAGAGGATTATCTTAGCTGCATGCCCTCAGCTCACCAGCAGGCCTTCACCTACAATCTTTTACAGGGTCAGGTCAGCTGCAGGCCCTCACATATAATCTTTTACAGGGTCAGCTCACCTGCAGGCCCTCACATATGTTCTTTTACAGGGTCAGCTCACCAGAAGGCCCGCACCTAAAATCTTTTACAGGGCCAGAGCACCCGCAGGCCCTCGCATATAAGGTTTAACAGGGTCAGCTCACCAGCAGGCCTGCACCTAAAATCTTTTACAGGGTCAGCTCAACTGCAGACCCTAGCATATAATCTTTTCGAGGGTCAGCTCAGCTCCAGGCCCTCGCATATAATTTTTTTTAGAGGGATAGCTCACCAGCAGGCCCTCACCTACAATCTTTTACAAGGTCAGCTCACCTGCATGCCCTCCCATATAATGTTTTACAGGGTTAGCTAACCTGCAGGCCCTTGCATATAATGTTTTACAGGGTCAGCTCACCAGCAGGCCTGCACCTAAAACCTTTTACAGGGTTAGCTCATCTACAGGCCCTTGCATATAATTTTTTGAGGGTTAGCTTAGCTGCGGGCCCTCCCATATAATTTTTTAGAGGGTCAGCTCACCAGCAGGCCTTCACCTACAATCTTTTACATGATCAGGTCAGCTGCAGGCTCTCACATATAATCTTTTATAGGGTCAGCTCACCTGCAGGCCCTCACATATAATGTTTTACAGGGTCATCTTACCAGTAGGCCCACGCCTAAAATCTTTTACAGGGTCAGCTCACCAGCAGGCCCGCACCTAAAAGCTTTTACAGTGTCAGCTCACCTGTAGGCCCTTGCATCTAATGTTCTTAAAGGTCAGATCAGCTGCATGCCCTTACATATAATTTTTTAGAGGATCAGCTCACCAGCAGGCCTTCACCTACAATCTTTTACAGGGTAAGCTCAGCTTCAGGCCCTCACATATAATCTTTTACAGGGTCAGCTCACCAGCAGGCCCTCATCTCAAATCTTTTACAGGGCCAGCTCCCCGCAGGCCCTCGGATATAATTTTTTAGATGGTCAGCTCACCGGCAGGCCATTAATCATAATCTTTCAAGGGTGTATGATGCCATCATTTATGTGTAATAAAGGGTGTATTGGAGCACCGGTTCCTTGTAATTTTCTAACAGCCCTTTTTACTTAGTGCATAGGCTTTATGAGTGTAGGAGTCCCACTACCTGAACAATTCTACCACAATGTGAAAGAGGCCCTCCTTTATGTGATATACAGGTTATATTGGAGTGCCTCTTTCTTGTAATTTTTGGCAGCAATTGCACTTTATATAAAAGTAAATATATAGGAAGGAATGTTTCTTAACAATATTTACTCAGTCTAAAATCGATTTTATCTTCGGTTTGGTGCATATTATTGTCAGTCTGTAAAAGTTTCGTACTACTCGGACAACATCGTTCCCAGCAGTGACCTGGGAGTCCAAGATGCATCCAGACATCCACTCCATGCTGTTCACGAGCCATTTCAGTGGTGTTTCCATCAATTTAGGAACTTTTCATATAAACCAGACACCATCCCCTCTTCAGAGCTTGGTTTAATGCTTGGGTTCTCCCATTGACGTCCATTGTGATCGGGTGCTCGTTAGAAGGGGTGATTTAAATTTGTCATCATTTTTCTAAAAACGTTAGTTATTTACTATATATGGGGAATATATTGTATTTTTAGTCCCCTTAGGGAACTTTAACATACGATAGTTTGATTGCTCATACCTAAGACTGAAATATTATACTCCGCTCCAAGCACTCCCTATGTTACATTGCGTTGCAAATAGTACATTTCAAATAGCTTGTAAACAAAACAAGAGGCAGTAAATAAAATCAGGAAATGGACAGAGAGAAAACAAGACTTTTACACTGCATAGTCTCTAAATTAATGCTGTCTATGAGAGCTCTCCATTTCAGGAACAGGCCTCACCCAGTCGCTGATGGAAAGATGCCACTACACTGAATGACAGAAGTTTAAAAAAAACTACATACTGTATCTCACAAATATCAGTAGAGGTAAAGGTAAAACTACAAACAAGTGAAAGATACCACCATGCGCACAAGATTTGCTCCCAGGTACAGTATGTCAATATCTTTATGGGGGTCTTTGATTCTACCTGTATCACTAACAACTCTACTAATTGTCAACGCATCCACTGTTTTAGATAATACTTTAATAACTTGATCATTATATGGGAGTTTACCAAAGGTATGGGGCTAGTGGATGCAGTTCCAGCCTGCCTGAGGATATTGAGCCAGAGTTAGCTCAGAAGATTTACACCAGGAGAAGGGTGTGCCTCCTGAGAGAAACCAAGTTCCCACAAAGCAAAGAGCAGAGCCAGTATTCCAGCTAAACAAGTAAGCTGAAGGGCAGAAGGATTATTGACCCAAAGCAAGGGATATATACCGGAGGAAGTTTTCTACCAAGGATAAAGCCAGCATTAGGGCATACAGGCCTTGGGACAAAAACAGCCAGGGGTTCTGAGGAATAGTGCACAGGATTTCTAAAGAAGAGTGCAGCCTGGTCTGTGAGTGTTGTTATTACCCTCTGAGTATCTTGCAAAGGAACATTGTACCTGCCATTTATGTAAAAGCCTGCTATTTATTGCTGCTGCCATGTGGAACTGAACTCAGACTGTATAAAGTTAACTGTTCTCAGTATAGAAAGTTTGGTTCACCACAACATCGTGTTCCTCACTTATTACCACTATCAAATCAGTGTGCCACCGTTACAGGCACTGGCATCACGAATCTTAAAGGGACCTTGCCCCCGGCACATTAAACATCTGCAACATCCAGGGCACCTCACTCAACATCAGGCCTGGTCCCTATACACCGAGAGTGCCCCAGAGGACTCCTGTGCCAGTCCTCTCCATCACTGCTGTACGCCTGCCCATTAACACATGAGTAACCCAGAGCAACCCTCGTATGCCTATTAACATTGACCTCACATCGCAATACCCCGCAGGTCTGCGTACGGCAATAGTTCCTTCAATCACTTTTTACAAAAGGGATATCCTCAAAGAAATGTTTACCATAGATCTTACAAATTGCTCCAAAAAAGCAACAAGGAACTTTAATACCTCTTATATTCCCTCACTCAACATTCTTACCACATACACAGTGTAGAACCAGCTCATTAGGAACAGTGTCTGCAAATATTAGTATATCCTTCCACAGGATCAATATATAGCAGAGATTCCTCTAAGCCAGGGGTGGCCAACCTGAGGCTCTCCAGATGTTGCAAAACTACAACTCCCAGCATGCCCAGACTGCCAACTTCTATCAGCCTACAGCAGGGCATTGTGGGAATTGTAGTTTTACAACAGCTGGAGAGCCACAGGTTGGCCATGCCTGCTCTAAGCAAACCGATGGTTATGTTCAAGAAGGGCACTACATAAAAAATCTTCTTGGCTCCTAGTAAATTGTGTCCTCCAGAAACCAAACAGAAGGCGGCAGCTCCTGGTATTTCTATGTTTCCTACCATTATTGCAGGGGCGTTGCTAGGCAAAAACATTCTGGGCCTGGGCCCTGGATGTTTTCTCCCAGGCCTAAAATGTACTGCCTGCCAGATAAATGCAATTGTATTGCCATCCTCAGGACGACAATACAATCTAATGAATCTAATGAACTGCAAGAGCTGAAGGACCTATGATGAGATCACAGTCCATGTGATCAGTGCAAAAGGCAGTGGTTGAGAAAGACCTGTGATGATGTCACTATCATGTGACCAGTATGGGAGAAGTACAGCTGAGCAGTGAAGTGGAGAAGTACTGGTGAATAGGATTGAGCAAACCCGAACTTCGGGTGCGTACCAAACTTTGTGGGTTGGGGTACCCGTACTCGAACCCGGACTTGTTCACTGAAGTTTGGGTTTGGGTTTGGTGTTTGGGTGATTTTATTATTTTCTATTATAACATGGTTATAAAGTAAAACAATAGCATTCTTAAGACAGAATGCTAAATAAAATGGCAATTGAGGGGCTAAAAATAATTAATAAAAAAACTCACCTCATCCACTTGATCGCGCAGCCAGTATCCTCTTCTTTCTTCTTTCTGCAGGACCTGCAAAAGAACCTGTAATGACGTCACTGCGTTCACCATGTGGTAAGTGCGGTGACTTCATCGCCGTTCCTTTTGCAGGTCCTGCAGAAAGAAGAAAGAAGAGGATACTGGCTGCACGATTAAGTGGACGAGTTTTTTATTTATTATTTTGAATGGCCATTTTATTTAGCATTATGTGTTAAGAATGCTATTATTTTCTGTTATAGCCATGTTATAATAAAGAAAAGTTCGGATCCTTATTGACTTTAATGGGGTCCGGGTTCGGGATCAAATTTGGGTCCCGTTCGGCAAACCCGAACTTCCCGGGGTTCGCTCATCCCTACTGCTGAAGAAGAAGTGGTGAGGTCTGCTACATGAGGAGTGGTAAGTGAAGGGATAGATTCTCAATGTCAGAGGCAGAGTAATGTTGGGAGTTGTGGTTATTTAAATTGGACTGTATGTTAGGGCTGAAGGGAGGGATGTTATTTACATGGGACTGTTTGTTGGAGTGGAGTGATGTTATTTTTATGGGACTGAATGTTGAGGGGGCAATGTTATTTACATGGGACTCCATGTTTAAGTCGGCTGGGGAAGGGAGTGATGTTATTGAGATGGGACTGAATGTTGAGGGTGATGTTTACATGGAATTGTATGTTGGAGGCTGTTGGGGAGGAGGTGATATTATTTACATGGGACTGTATATTAAAGGGGGCTAGGGAGGAGGTGATTTTATTTACATGGGACTGTATATTGGAGAGGCTGAAGGGAGGTAAGTGATGTTATTTAAATTGGACTGTATTTTGGAGGCGGCTGTAGATATAGAGGGATCTTATTTACATGGGACTGCATATTGGAGGGGCCTGGAGAGATGGTGTGATGTTATTTACATTGGACTCCATGTTGAAGGCGGTAGGGGAGGGAGTGATGTTATTTACATGGAACTCCAAGTTAAGGGGGTGATGTTTACATGGAATTGCATGTTGGAGGCTGCTGGGGAAGGGGTGATATTATTTACATGGGACTGTATGTTGAAGGTAGCTGGGGTGATGTTATTTACATAGATTGTATATTGGAGAGGCTGAAGGGAGGTAAGTGATGTTATATACATGGGACTGTATTTTGGAGGTGGCTGTAGATATAGAGGGATGTTACTTACATGGGACTGTATATTGGAGGGGGATAGAGATATGGTGTGATGTTGTTTACATAGGACTTTATGGCGGAGGAAGGGAAATAGTGTTATTTAAATAGGACTGTATGGTAGAGGGGCTGAGGACTTATAATTTCTGAAGACACTAAAGGGAGGCACTTAAAGGGGCATTCTAAATACTGGGAGCCCCACAGTGTGAGCATTATAACAGTAGGGGGCAATATAAATACAGTGGTCCCTCAAGATACAATGGCCTCAGGATACTATATTTTCAACTTACAATGGTCTTTTCTGACCCATCGTAAGTTGAAATTAGGCTCAATGCATTTGTCACAATGCGCTCTGTGCCCGGTGTCACCCGTTCCCATGGTAACCACACTGGGGCTGAGCGCCAAGCTGATCACTTGGCGCTCGGCTGTATTGGAACTCAGGAGTCATGTGACGCTGGCCACATCACATGACTCCACTAGTGCCCCATTTAAACAGGCAATCTGCTGGCCATAGATTGCCTATTTTTGAGGTCCTTCCTGCGATATTACTTACCTGGTTTGTTGGTCCTGCTTGTCTTCTGATTACCCGTCCTTCTCATCCCTTGGTCTTGGCGTTTCCTCCTGGTTCTGACTTCAGCTTTTCCTGACGATCCTCCACTTGCTTCTCTGGTACCGTGCTGCTCTCTTTGTTTCTGACTTGGCTTGTTTGACTACTCTGTTGCATGTATTGTCTGCCTTCCCTGCACTTATCCTAGTTGAGTGTTTGTCGACCAGTTGTCCCTTGCAACTAGGACTTGCGAGGCAAGTAGGCAGTGACAGGGGTGCGGGTTGAGCTCAGTGGTCACTTCCCCACCCCCTGTGTGTGTGACAGAATTACAGGCCCAAATTACCACTGTTACCATGAATCCTTTAGTTACCCTGATGGAGCAAACTAAGACTGGTATAATGGTAAATATGCTAGACAGACATGTGATTAAAAAGAACTGTCAGATAGTTCCCACTGGCCGTGAGACTATGGTGACAACTAGAACCAATGGTGCCAAGTTATCTGCATTGCCTAATGAAAATGTGAAGTTATGTAACCTAGGTGATAAGGATGACACCCCTTTTCCTTTGCAGGCAGTGATCAGGAAAAAAGCTACCCCTGCTGGTTTAATTGTTCATGTGGTTGGGATGCTGATTATTGGTGAAGGCCCACAGCTGAAGGAACCCCCTGTGATAAACGTACATGAAAATAAGGCAATGCTAGAAGGGGTACCACATGTACTAGGTACAGATAAGTAGTCTCCACAGTGTTTTATGGTTAATAAAGTAATGTCCCAGGTAGGGATAAACTCAACAGCGCCCCTAGAGGTCAGCATTAATAATGACACAAGTGAAATAGGCGATGTATGTGCTATGACCATTAGCAACTTCGAGAGGGAAGCTACCAGATCAAGGTATTGCGAAATTCAGGCGGTCACTAGTAGCGACCAGACGACAGTTATACCTGACGTGACGAGAGCTGAGTGGGGAGACGGCAGCCTAGTGTCTGAGATCCATACCCAGGCATGGGTGGATGATCTGACACGTCAGTACAGCTGCAATCCTGAAGACATGGTTCCTATGATAGAGAAGGGACTAGCTGTCTTCACAGAGTCACCGAAGAAGACTGCAGTAGACACAAACAAAGTGCTTAAAGGGACCCTGGGTTGAACCCCCACAGGGTGGCCAACAGAGAATGGTGATATTCCTACATCGGCTTCAGCAGAGCCGAGTGAAGAGCATCTGGAACAGGAGGCCCTCTCCTTGGCTCGATCACTTGAACAAGCACTTGAGGAACGAGATGAATGTGAGAGGCTGAAGAAGCAACTCAGAGCAGGGATGGAAGATCTCATGAGCTCAAAAGATGATGTTGGGAAGAACATCTATGAGTTGAAGAAGTCTAAGCCAGAGCCTGTTAAGAATGGGTCTGGAAATGTGGCGCCGTGGGAGCCCGCTGATGGGACTGATGTGAATGCAGAGGCCAAGAGACTCGTGGCAAAGATACTTGTGTGAATGACCCCCGGAGAAGAGCTAACCCCCCACAATATATTTTTCAACATTTAGTTAAATGAATGAATAAATCAGTAAGAGGTTTAAAAAATTAATAAAAAAAATATATAAATAAACTCACCGAATATATAAATAAAATTGTTCACCAAAAAATGTGTAAAGAAATTCAAGAATGAATAAATATATAAAGTCATCAATAAATATAAGAAAACAATGCAACCATAAATAAATACATAAATAAATTCATCAATGCAGAAATATTTAAAGTTATAAATAAATAAATACATTAAAAAATCATCCATAAATAAATAAATCTATAAATAAATAAATAAATAAATTCATTAAGAAATATATGCAGAAGTTAAAAAACAAAGAAGTTTGGGAGGGAGAACCAAGGAGAGGGATTGACAAGGCACCCTTCAGCACCCGGAACCAACAGCGGGGGCCAAGAAGTCGCTGCCGATCCAGGACTCGTTCATTTTGATAAATGTCAGTCTGTCCACGGAGTCAGTGAACTGACGGGTCCGCTTGTCGGTGACCACCCCACCTGCCGTGCCGAATGTCCACTCAGACAGTGCGCTAGAGAGGGGGCAAGACAGTACTTCCAGTGCATACTGAGTGGGCTCACGACAGGTGTCCAGCCTGGCAACCCAGTACTCCATGGGGTTATCGGTGCTTATGCTGTAGGAAGCACCGATGAAACCCATGTAGTCGGCCACCATGCGGGCCAGCCCTGGTGGTGACTACTGCTGCTGCTACTGGATTGCGCAGACTGTTAGAACAACCTCATCTCACCCATAAGATCACCTACTCAGCTGGAGCGGCTTGGGCCAGCCACCTGCTGGGTGAGATGGGCGGAGAGAACTGTAGCGTGAGGCTGAGGGTTTGCCTGCTCCAGCCGGATGATCAAACAGGCCGGCAAGTTATTCATACGGGCATCCTTTTGACTGGCTAGGATGAACTGCTCCAGTTTCCCCTTGCAGCGAGGGTCTAAAAGGGTAGCCTACCAAAAAATCATCCCTCTCCTTAAGTTTCTTGATCCAGGGGTCCCTCCTGAGGCATCATAGCATGTGGGCAGCCATGGGGAAGAGGACAGCCTGCTGTGACTCTTCTTGGCTGCCCAAGACCATGACATCTTGGTCCTCGTGCTGCTGCTGCACCCTGTGGGAGCCACCCCACTCCCAGACTAACGGTGCCCCGAGCACCAGCTCTCTCTCCTGACCTGGCCCAGACTCCTGGATGTCGGCAAACTCCTCAACAAATTCTTCCCCCTCCTACTCTTCCTCCTCCTGGCCCTGGTCTTGGTGACGTATTGTTGCCTTTTCTTGCTCCACCAAGGCACTCTCCCCAGCATCGAGCAGGCAATCTAGTGTCCTGTCCAGCAGGAACACTATGGGGATCACATTATTGAGGTCTACATGCTCCCTGCTGACCATCTTGGTTGTCTGCTCGAATGGGGCCAACACGTGGAAGACCTGGTTTATCTCCCCCCACTCCTCATTGGTCATGTAGGGGAGTGGGTGTGATGGCACGGAAGTGCCTTGGTCCAGCAACCTGTCGTTGCTCCCACAACCTCTCCAGCATGTGGAGGATGGGGTTCCACCACGTCACACTGTCCACAATCATACTGTGAGGTGGCAGGCTGTTGTCCTGCTGCAGTTTGGACAGGGTCGCGGTGGCGGGAGTGGCTGGCAATCCTACGTACACGTTGCACGATGTCGCTCAACCTTAGGTATGTTCGTAGGAACTTCTGTACCACAAGGTTGAGGACATGTGCCATGCAGGGCATGTGTGTTAGACTGCCAGCATTGAGGGCGGCAAGGAGGTTGCTGCCATTGTCACAGACAACCATGCCTGTCTGTAGCCTTCAGGGTGTCAGCCACTTGTGGACCTGAGCCTGGAGGGAGGCCAGAACATCAGGTTCAGTGTGTCTCCATTCCCCTAAGTTCACAAGCTAGAGCACAACCTGGCAGCAGACATGCCCCACACTTGCATAGCTAAGGGGACACTTGCTGCTTAGCAGCAGTGGAGACAGTGGCTTGAGGGAAAGCAGCAGTTCTCCCCAGGACACCCCGGGGCAGCACCACAAACTGAGATGCCGCCACATCTGATGATTCCCCCCCGGCGCCTCGGAGGGACACCCAATGGTCTGTATCATCCCTGCCCATGTCTGCTGGTCCAGGCATCCATTGTCAGATGCAACCTATCGCTGACAGCGCGATCCAGTGACAGGGATACATTCTGCACAATGTGCTGGTGTAGAGCAGGGACGCAGGTCCTGGCAAAGAAATAGCAGCTGGGGACACGCCATCTGGGTTGAGCCTGCTCCAATATCTGCCGGAATGGATTGCAGTCCACAATATTGAAGGGCAGCAGATGTTGGGTGATAACCCTTGCCAAGAGCCCATTGAGTGAACGCACGCGTTGGTCTCCGGGGGCGTAGTGCGCGGTGCGTTCAAATGCATCAACAACCGACGGCTGGCACTGGACGGCAGTGGAGGCTATAGAGGAGGGTGCAGAGGAGGCAGAGGTCTGGCTGCCGATACCAGTGCCTCTAGGAGAGGGAGTGGGGAAGTGGGAATGTATTGTTGGAAGGGAGTGGGGTGGCTACAGGACAGTGGCAGGAGCTGCTGTCCCCTGCACACTGCTGCTGCCGCTGCAACCACCCTGGATCTGTTCCCACTCCCGCCAGTGGTTGACTCTCAGGTGCTGGGTAAGGGCAGTGGTACCCAGCTGAGCAACAGACCTCTCTCTCCTCACCCTGGTATCGCACAGCTGACATATGGCAATTGTCACATCGTCTGTCCCATCAGCTATTTATCAGATCTATCCCATCAGCTATTTATCCCCAGGACTGTGACTGTGACAAGGGGACATCCTCTGCGTCTGGAGGAAAGAAGGTTTGTACACAAACATAGAAAAGGATTCTTTACGGTAAGAGCAGTGAGACTATGAAACTCTCTGCCTGAGGAGGTGGTGATGGTGAGTACAATAAAGGAATTCAAGAGGGCCCTGGACGTATTTCTGGAGCTTAATAATATTACAGGCTATAGCTACTAGAGAGGGGTCTTCCTCTGGATCAACTTGCGGGATAACAGGCCGAACTGGATGGACAAATGTCTTTTTTCGGCCTTATGTACTATGTTACTATGTTACTATGTCTGCTGCCAGTGTGAAGTGTAACAACCTCCTGTCACACATGGTGCTGACATTGCGCCTGTTCGGGCTCAGTGCGCATAGTTGGAGGCGGCACCTGCTGCCGCATCCTGCTGCCATTACCAGTGGAACCCCTGCCACTGGGCTCCCTGGTGACCTGGCACTCCGTTTGCCTCGGGTGCCTATCTTCCTCATCAGTGCTGTTGTCACTTGACAAAAGAGGTGGCACCCATTCTGAGTCACCCTCCTTTTCATCCCGTGTAATGTCAGAACCAAGGTCGACCAGTGGTTGACTGAGGGGAATAGCAGACGTGGAGCTCCTGACCTGGCTCCGCTGTCCCCTCGCTGACGCCTGGGTCTGAGGTGGAGAGCGGCTGCTGCTCAGAGTTGGGGCAGAGGACTCCGTGCCTATAGCTTGTATCACGAATGACACCACTGCCTCGGCATCTTGAGATGAAAGGGAGGCAGCTGCCATGCCCCAAAAAAATCTTGGATGAGGCGGACGCTCCTGCCACCTGTACCCGTCCCTCCATGGGTAGAGAAGCGGCATGCTGCCAGCACGCCCACGTACACTCATGATCTGTTTTTATATACAAAAAAATATAGTAAGGAAAATAATGAGGGAATTTGGGCAAACTTTATTGGGTTGAGGACAATGGGGCAAAAAAGGAAAAATAAAATATACACAAAATCCTAAGACCCCTTTCACACGGGCGAGTATTCCAGGCAGGTTCAATGCATGAGGTGAACGCATTACACCCGCACTGAATCCTGACCCATTCATTTCAATGAGGCTGTGTACATGATGTTTTTCATGCATAACTTGTGCGTTGCGTGAAAATCGCAGCATGTTCTATATTCTGCATTTTTTACGCAACGCAGGCCCTATAGAAATGAATGGGGCTGTGTGTAAATCGCATCGCATCCGCAAGCAAGTGCGCATGTGGTGAAATTTTCACGCATGGTTTCTAAGGAGATGAGGGATGTATGACCCAGGACCCCCTTTACTTTATTATTTTCCACTATAACATTGAACAACGATCTTCATTTTGCAGGACCTGCGCTGACGTCACCGCACTCACCATGTTATAATGGAAAATAATAAAATCTACATGACATCAAAAGCAAACTTCAGTGAAAAAGTCCGGGTCTGGGTACCACATTCAGTTTTTTCTCACACGCATGCAAAACGCATTGCACTTGCACGAAATAAATTTGAACAACGGAACGCAATCACAGTCAAAACTGACTGAAATTGCATGCACACTCGCACAATTTTTCCTGAATGCACCTGCATCGCATCCGGCCCTCACCCGCGACGTCCATGTGAAGGGACCTAAGGCCTCTTTCACACAAACGATACGGATTAGGTCCGGATGCATTCAGGATGCGTTTAGTGAAACTCGTACCATTTTGCAAGCAAGTTCAATCCGTTTTTTCCGCTCGATGGCAATGCATTTTGATGCGTTTTTCAAGCGCATGATAAAAAAACTGAAGGTTTACAAACAACATCTCCTAGCAACCATCAGTGAAAAATGTATCGCATCCGCACTTGCTACCGGATTCAATGCGCTTTTCACTGAACCCCCATTCACTTCTATGGGGCCAGGGCTGCGTGAAATACGAAGAATATAGAACATGCTGCGTTTTTAACGGAACACAGAACTGATGAGGAAACTCTCTCATGTGAAAGAGGCCTAAACACAGAAACACTTTTATTTAAAAAAAATTCCGACAGAAAAAAGACGCTGACACTAATCCACTACCTACATGAAACACTAATACACAAAACCCTAAAACACGGAAAAATACATTTTTTTTTTGTTTTTTTTGTTTTTTTCACAGACAAAGGACACTGACACTAATTACTACTCACAAAAAACCCTAAAACATAGAAACACAGACAAAACAGACAGCAAAAGCCTACACTATACTATATCTCTATCTAACCTACACTACACCCTGCACTGGACGCTATCAGCTACACTATTCACTCACTAACCTACACTGACTATCTACCACTAACTATCTGGATCATATATATGAGCTAACTATATAATGTCCCTAACACCCTTCACTGGAACCTATCAGCTACACTATTCACTCATTAACCTACACTATCTAACACTATCTGGATTATACAGTATATATTAGGTATCAGATGTCACAGGAATTCAGCACAGCAAATATATAGCGCTATATTGTAAATATTTGCGAATTCTAGAAGTGCCAATATTTGCAATTAAAATTTGTGATTCGAATATTCACGCTCAACGCTAGTTATGGAGAGACTCTTCATAAATTTGGCAGATGCTTTGTCAGCTATGGGGCTTTAAGGCCGGCATCCAAAATGCTGGTCTTAATAAATGTGCCCCACTATTTTGCTATAATGTTCTATAATAATCTACTATACATACAAAGAGAATCAAAGAGAATGTGTTCTCTTTGATTCAGTATTGTACATCAGCAAAGGGTTGAATAGCATGCTTGTCAATAATCTATGTGGTTTAGTTGGGTTCTGGATATTTTATTTTTAGTTGCAGAGGACTGTAACCTCTCCTGACATGTCTGTTTTAGTATTTATTTGCATTCTCCATGTAATAACAATTCTGGAGCATCCATTCTTCTAATATGGGCAATTCATTCATAAACTTTTTGAAGACATAATAGATGAACAGCTCAACAAATTGTCATTACATTGGGAATGCAAGTAATTACTAGAACAGACACGTCAGATGAGGCAGGTCCTCTTTAATGTTCTATATTTCAAGGGACATAAAATGTTTGTGTACTGTACATGTTTTAAAAATGTTTTTTGAATAAGTGCAATTCTAGGTCATAAAGAAATAAGACAAGTCTATATCTATTTCATGTTAATTGAAATGATTTTTTATACCTATTAAATTAAACTTGCTATGTAGAAGAAATATATTGAAATGCATTTAAGAGATCCAGTAATTTGACATAATATTGAATTTATAGCCTAATTTTACTGAAAAGAGGTCATGTTTTACAGTTCTCACAGGAATTATAGATGTGGTACATTTACTGAAACTTGATAAAAAGCTGTAGAAAGGAGACTAAAAGTCAACTTCTTCATATTTAAATGAAATAGAATGAGCTGCCTAACAAAATAAATTGATGCAATATACTTTTTTCTTTAAAATAATAATAATGAAGAGATTACCATTTATAATCTAATTTACTGTCAAAGTTTGGATACATACAAACTACAAGTTTTATATTATCATTTAATTAATTCATACATTTTATGTATGCTACATAAAAATCAGAAAGTAAGGGAAAAATACTCAGACACAAATGTTTTACTGCTCTTACAGTATAATAGAACCAAGAGCATGGAGCACTACAAATGAACACTTTTTTCAATTTCAAGGCTTGAAATTTAGCTTCTGTAAAATATAATCTCCTCATTAAGACTTTTGAAGGATTCTTCACATGTATTATTTAACATTCATTTTTCTAGCACACAAAAATTGCCATGCCATGAAAAACCTTTTTATAATTGATGATCATGCAGACCTAACAAATGAGAGCATTAACGTCATTCTAAAAGGGTACTATATAAAGGCCCTGCATTTCACAATGTAACATAAGCCTTAGCAGCAGAGTAGGTCCCAGTGAATGGTCATTATAATGTGAAACCACCAGTGTTCATCGTGTTAATGGCAGGGGAAGCTGATGCCATACATATATTGTAGAGAGACAGATCAATAGCTACCTATTTAATTATTTGACAGCCGAGGCACCCAGAGTTATTCTCAGTATCTCAGGATCTCCACTTTTGGTAATAGAAGGGATCCCTCATTGGGTGACTACCCTGTATGAATTATATTTATTTGCTTGAGCCTAAAATGTCCTGCCTTCAAGTTTGTACTTTACCTAATACTATTACCATAATTCCTTGGTTCTGGTCATTACCTTAATCTTTTCCCTTCCATTAATTTTTTTTTATTTAAAATGGACCTCTCACCTCCATGACTTGTCATTTTTTGTAAATAAGTGCATTTCTCATTAAATTATCATCCTAAATCTTTTCTTAAAACTCTGCACTGCATTGTGCCATTTCTGTTATTACAACTCCCAGGTAGATGAGTGTGTCAAGTCTAAAAGGGGTTTTAGTCTAAATTTTCTTTCAATATATTGGGGGTGGCACCCCTTTTAGACTGGACATGACCATCTACCTGGGACTTCTGAGCAGAGTACTTTTGTAGCTGGTTCCTACACAGCCCTGAATATTGGAGGCTTTAGTAAGTCCAAAGTGAGGCAGTATCTTTAGTGATAGGGACCCATCTGCGGAAGCCACCTTGACCCCTGGTAGATGGGCCCGACACGCATGTGCGCTAAGAGCTTCCATTACTTATTCATACTCATTTAAAGTCAATATTGTACCACTTTTATCTAGCATGACCGCCATTTCTTAGCTCTATTGTTTGCATATATAATGGTGTGCAGCCATTTTTTTTTTTGTTTTTTTATTATGTTTGCTTCATGGATATGCACCTGTGATCCTGAAGGTTTTAGTCAAAATTTTCTTGCAATATATTGGGAGTGGCACCCCTTTTAGACTGGACACACCCATCTACCTGGGACTTCTGAGCAGAGTACTTTTGTAGCTGGTTCCTACACAGCCCTGAATATTGGAGGCTTTAGTAAGTCCAAAGTGGGGCAGTATCTTTAGTGATAGCGACCCATCTGCTAAAGCCTGGTAGATGGGCCCGACACGTATGTGCGCTAAGAGCTTCCATTACTTATTCATACTCATTTATAGTCGGTATTGTACCACTTATATCTAGAATGACCCCCATTTCTTAGCTCTATTGTTTGCATATATAATGGTGTGCAGCCATTTTGCTTTTTGTAATTATGTTTGCTTCATGGATATGCACCTGTGATTCTGAAGGTTTTAGTCTAAATTTTCGTGCAATGTTATTACAACTAGACATTTTTGAATAAACTGATAACATTCTGTTATCAGTTGGGGGGGGGGGCCCTACATCTTACATTGTCAAAAAAGTGCTGACAAAGTAGGGATACAATTCCAGTTGGAATATAGAAAATGACACAACAAAGGTTCTAAAAAAAGGAACATGGTTAGGCCAAAGTCCAAAGCACCATTATATTTCCTGTTTTATCATCCAAATGTGATATTCTTTCTGCTGGTGCCTCCAGCTATATTCTTGAAGAACCATACAAACTTACAGATCCTGTGCAATTTCTGATGGAATGTACCATCAGAATATTATCCATTGTTTAAATCAATTTTATATCGAACCCATTTTTAGTTACAATAAACAGAGTGAAGAGACTTAGAGCACGAACATTCTCTAGAAAACAGACAGGGTGGAACTGTCCAGGTTTCACATTCAGTATGCTAAATCTCCCAGACAGGGTCCTTATACCCACTAAGGTGATGCTCTGCCTTCAAGCTTTTTACAAATGTCCCATAGAAGAAAAACACATAAGCGGCACTCACCACAAATGGGTTTCTTTATGCCAATGTTCTTACCCTACAAGCATCAGCATATGCATGGGGTGCATCAGAACAGCGCAGGCATGTAACTCGTGGCGACGGCTGTTTTTGCGCCTCAGCGCTTCCTTTAGGCCACTCAGCGCTGAGGCGCGAAATGGTCGTTGTCATGAGTTACATGCCTGAGCTGTGCTGATCTGCCTCATGCATATGCTGATGCTTGTAGTGTAGGAACCTTGGAATAAAGAAACCCATTTTTTATGTGAGTGCCGCTTATGTGTTTTTCTTCTATGGGACATGAGGAGACTTAGATACTGTTGAAGGTGTTTGCAAGAAACTACAACATATCTCTGTAACTGGAACTGTCTGAACATTAAAGTCTAAGTCTTAAAAATTGATGGTACAGTATCTCACAAAATTTAGTACACCCGTAACATTTTTGTAAATAGTTTATTATATCTTTTCATGGCACAACACTCAGGGCCGTCTTTGCCGCAGGGCAAAAGGGGCAGCTGCCCCGGGCCCAGTTGCTAATGGGGGCCCTGCCTCCCTGGCCTAACTCGCGAGCGACTCTGACTCTGGAGTCGGACTCATGTTAATATGCAGCAGCAGCAGCGCAGCCTACTCTTCACAGCGAAGGTGAAGCACTTCGGCCCGCCCCCCCCGCCCTCGGCCCCGCCCCCGTCACTCACTTTGTAAAAGGGGGTGTGTCGTCTCTCGTCTGAGTCACCGGTCCACTCCGCAGCCTAGTGAAGCGCCACGGCGGAGGCGGAGCAGGCATCAGCAGGGACTAAGTCCCCGCCTCTGCTCCGGAGGCTAAGGGATTGGGATTGGGTGGCGGTGTTGAGTGAGTCACAGGCAGCACGTGACCACTTACCAGACAGACAAGATCCAGACCAGACCAGTCTCAAGTCACTGACCTGCTGACCTGACCTGGTCACCTACCTAATAAAAGTATAGTCAGCCAGCCAGAGTCGACCTGCTACTGCCGCGCCAGGAGGGGAGGACAGGACTGAGGAGGAGGTAAGCAAAAAGCAGTGGCACGCAGCCAGCGCATATGCATTGCATATATTATATTGACTTTATTTCATATATTAGAAGAAACCGTTCAGGTCAGATCCGACGACCATTCCATTTATAAATTTGTGGGGGATTAATTATAGAGAGCCCCAGGCGACATAAGGGCAGGGGTTGGGTTCTTCAGTTCTCTCTGTCTGAGACTCTGCTGCTGAACTGTGGCCTGGCCTGGGGCCATCATCACTTGCCACATTTACTAATCTTTGCTCAGGGGGGCCCTCATGGGATTGGTGTGGACTTGTCATTTTCACTAAGGAATAGTTTAACCATTTATGTGCAAAAGAGAAAATAAGAAGTCAGCTCCAATCAGATATCTGCACATAGACCAAGACTCTGGGTCTATGTGCAGATATCTGATTGGAGCTGACTTAGTGACTTCTTTTTTTATCTTTTGCACATAAACGGTTAAACTATATTCCTTAGAAAAAATGACAAGTCCACACCATGTGGTTCTATGAGGGCCCCCCCCTGAGCAAAGATTAGTAAATGTGGCCGGTGGTGGCCCCAGGCCACAGTTCAGCAGACAGAGAGAACCCAACTCCTTTGTCTCCTGTCTCTCTAATAATCCAACAGTAATTTAAATAACCCCATTAGTGGGGGATTATTATAGAGATGGGAGACAAAGGAGTTGGGTTCTCTCTGTCTGCTGAACTGTGGCCTGGGGCCACCACTGGCCACATTTACTAATCTTTGCTCAGGGGGGGGCCCTCATAGAACCACATGGTGTGGACTGGTCATTTTTCTAAGGAATATAGTTTAACCGTTTATGTTCAAAAGAGAAAAAAAAAGGTCACTAAGTCAGCTCCAATCAGATATCTGCATAGACCTAGAGTCTGGGTCTATGTGCAGATATCTGATTGGGGCTGACTTCTTATTTTCTCTTTTGCACATAAATGGTTAAACTATTCCTTAGTGAAAATGACTAGTCCACACCATGAGGCCCCCCTGAGCAAAGATTAGTAAATGTGGCAAGTGATGGCCCCAGGCCACAGTTCAGCAGACAGAGAGAACCCAACTCCTTTGTCTCCCGTCTCTCTAATAATCCCCCACTAATGGGGTTATTTAAATTACTGGTGGATTATTAGAGAGACGGGAGACAAAGGAGTTGGGTTCTCTCTGTCTGCTGAACTGTGGCCTGGGGCCACCACCTGCCACATTTACTATTTTTTGCTCAGGGGGGGCCCTCATGATGTGGACTGGACTGGTCATTTTCACTAAGGAATAGTTTAACCATTTATGTGCAAAAGAGAAAATAAGAAGTCAGCTCCAATCAAATATCTGCACATAGACCAAGACTCTGGGTCTATGCAGATATCTGATTGGAGCTGACTTAGTGACCTTTTTTTCTCTCTTTTGAACATAAACGGTTAAAGTTTAAACTATATTCCTTAGAAAAAAAATGACAAGTCCACACCATGAGGGCCCCCCCTGAGCAAAGGGTGACACCAGCCATAGCAACGCCACTGCCTCTGTCTGTAAGTCGCTGGAGTGCACGGCAGGCACTGTGAACTGTCTGAACTTTGAACGGCTGTACAGTCAGTAGTGGCATGTGGCAATAATAATGTGTCTGCTGGCCTGCAGCCTGGTAAAGACCTGTGTCATGTCATGTGTGATGTGCATCCCAATTATGCCATACATACGTGTACAGATACTGGTCCTGTACTCCTGTGAGGCTGCAAGGCAGGGGTGTGGTGTGGACCACTCCTGAGACTGCATGTGCTTAGGCCTCATGCACACGGCCGTTGTTTGGGTCCGCATCCGTTGCTCCGTTCCCTGGCCCCGCCAAAAAAATAGAACATGTCCTATTCTTGTCCGTTTTGCGGATAAGAATAGGCATGTCTACAATGGGATGCCCGTTCCGTTACGCAAATTGTGGAAGGCACACGTGCGGCTTATGTTTTTTGCGGACCGCAAAAAACAGCACAGTTGTGTGCATGAGGCCTTACAGTCCCTAAATAAATAATACTGCAGTGATTAGCAACCATACACTACTGCTGCTCAATGTGCACATATAACCAATAACCCCATACAGTGTTCACCCAATAATAATATAACACCAACATTACATAATACTGCCACATAGTAGGTACATGCAGCATGCTACTATGTAATACCCACATATTACTGTCTCCATACTGTGTTCACATGCTATATACTGGCCATCATCATGCCTATTGATCTAGACTAGGGAATGGGTAGGTTTATGATGTTTCCAAGCTACAGGCGTTTATAACCGATCCTCAGGACAGCCAGCAGCGGTGGCCGTGCTTGCACACTATAGGTAGAGGTGTTGGCCTATGCCACTTCCAGCCTTTCCCTATAGTATGTAAGCACAGCCACCGCTGCTGGATTGCAGAGTGGTCAAAACCACGGATACGTGCTGTGTATAATGTGATGGAAAGGAAGCAATATGGAGAATCAGAATACATTAGTAAGGGCCTTGTATTAACTTTCTCTACATGATAAATGCCACTTGCTGAACCCCCTTTAACCCCTTTAGGTGTGCTACACTTAATGGGGTTAGGTATAAATGTCTTGGTGTGTGCTATATATGATCTATGTATTAGTGGTTAGTGCAGTATGACAGTGACATAATGTATGTATCAGTGGCATGTGAGCCACGTATAAGTGTCCTGTGTGCCACATCTGTCCAATGAGTGATTGGTGTGCGCTGTGTGTGACTGAAGTGCAGGATATCCATATATGTGTAAATTATGCCACATGTATGTTTGTGCATTTTGCTGTGAATGTCTGCCATCATACTTCATCTGAAATATTTCTGTTATCACTGTAAGGGCTCATAAACACGACCGTTGGATGTTTTGCAGTCTGCAAATTGCGGATCCGCAAAACATGGATACCGGCTGTGTGCATTCCACATTATGCGTAAAAGATTGGCCGGCCTCTAATAGAACAGTCCTATCCTGGTCTGTAATGCCGATAATAATAGGACATGTCCTATCATTTTGCAGAACGGCCATGCGGACATACAGACACGGAATGCACACTGAGTATTTATTTTATTTTATTTTTTGCAGCACCATTGAAGAGAAGTGAATGGTACAAACATGGAAAAAAAAAAAGTTAGTGTGCAGGATCCCTAAGGTCGGCCCTAAGTATCCCAGTCCGACACTTTGCGGAGGCACTGTAACGCTAGGGTGAGCTGAGCCTCGGTCTCCTTTCTGCAGAGCAGTGCCCACTTCCAGCCTGAGCCCAGCTGCCCAGAACACTGATCCTGAGCCGCTGGAGTCTTCAGAACTGTAAGTATTTCCAGTAATTCACTGTAAGCTATATTATATATATTCAAAAAAAGGGCCAGCTCACAAGAAGTCACCTAAATCTTATTTATTTCTCACTTATAAAATTCTGCCTATTGTGTGGCTAATCATTATAAATTATTACACTATCATGTATTGACATATAGCATTATAAGACCAATATAAAACAGTTATAAAATATAACATATAAAATCAAAACAAAATAACAGTGTTATTGTAATAGTCACGGTCCTTCCTTTCTATTTAAGCTGCAGAGCTCTCGCAGCTTATAATATATATTTTAGACTATGACCCTTTGTTATTTTCATTATATTTGGTATACTTCCAAAAAAATGGTGGAAAGTTCCATGGGCCTTGGTTGAGTGTCTAGTATATTAGGGCGCAGTAGTATAGGCGTTATATGGTTATTACTGGTGGGACGTTGGTCCACTTACGTATCTGGTCGCTTTGCTGTCCTTATGATGTTTATTTTAGACTTATATATATTACTTGTTTTATGTGAGTAAGGGTGCTGGGGGGGTTAGAGAAGGGGGAGGGAGGGGTGGATGGAGAGGGTTAGTAGTACTGTACTATCTGCACATTGTAAAAAAAAAAAAAATGGGAATCTGCAAAATATTATATATTTTAGTCAGAAGTTGTGCTTTTTTAAATTTTTCTAATAATAATAATACAGCCATTTTATTTGATACTTTTGTGCTGATTCTTTTTATTTCTCTATATTAAGGGACACTATAGTGACCAGAACCACAACAGCTAAACGTAGTAGTTCTGGTGTCTATAGCATGTCTCTGCAAGCTTTTTCATGTAAACACTGCCTTTTTAGAAAAAAAGGCAGTGTTTACATTACTGCCAAGAAACACGTCTAGTGGTCACTCATCAGACGGCCACTATAGGTGCTTGTGCAACACTAGCATTCACGCTAAACACTCCTCATAGAAATGCATTGATTCAAAGCATCTCTATGAAGCCACGCATGAGCAATAGCCTCCCAATGCTTCCCTATGGGAAATCAGTGGGTTGGCTATGATATACTCACACACTGCACATTCCTGTGCATTGCATTTATGAGGTGATCTGTGATGTACTTGCACATCACTGTGAGTTGTATTTCTGTGGAGCCATGCGATACACTGATACACTTCACATTGCGCTGTATTAATGTTGGACAAAATCGTTTGATGAAAGAAGAGGAAGCTTCACTGGCGTGCACATTTACTCTTGCGTGTATACACGCATGCACTGGAGTCTTAACCCGTCAGAGATAAGATCCATGTAACAGTCATGAGCACAGCTACAGAAGACAAAGCATGGAAGAAGAGCAAGAGGAGGAAGTGGATTGGTGTGGCGCTGCTGCTCTCGGGAACTTTGCATCTGTAATAAGTTAAACAGCATGCAATAATGCAATAATCCTATTACACTATATGCATTTTCACTCTATGGACATTTATTTACTACAAGTGTCAATCACGTTTATTTATTCAGGAGCCTGACTGCCCTCAACATGTCCAAACCTCTGAGTGGTGCTCAGAAGCGGAAGAAGAAGCAGGAGTTGGAAGAAAAAATATGTAAAATTCCAAAAATAACTGTTTTTTTTGTACCTACAAGTGGATCTTCTGCACAGCCTTCTGCTTGTGGATCTTCTCAAGAGCATGAAAGTAGATGTTCTCAGGAAGAGATTCATCCTCAAAGTGAAGCTGAATATGTCTCTGAAGCCGACACAGTGGATTCTTCTAATCAGCCCATGCCACTACAAACCACTCCAGTTCCCATGGAAGTTGAAAAACCTAGCTTCCATACTGTTGAAATGCAAGACGCTACTGCTGAAGCAGTTGATATACTGCCAGAATCCATGGAAAAGCCAGGTTTCCAAACTGACATTGGTTTGTGGCCCAACTCATCTACTCTGGAAATGCGGGAGTATTGGTCCAAAAATGGAAATTTCTCAGTAAGAAAACCTCTGGAACAACTGCGCAATGAAGGATTTCAAAAATCAATAAAAGATGGACGTTGCTGTACAGCAGATATGTTTTTTCGGAACTGTCCCAATGGGGACAAAGTTGAACGGAAGTGGCTTTGTTACTCATATAACAGAGGCCGAATATACTGTTTTGACTGCAAATTATTTAGTTCATCAACAAATGCATTTTGCAGTGATGGCTTCAGCGACTGGAAACATGCCAGTGAATGAATTTCATCCCATGAACATTCTCAACATCATATACATGCTGTGATTGATACAGCCAAATTTTCAAAACTGGAAGGTCGGGTTGACTATAAAATGCAACAGCAGATTGAAGAGCTGACCACCTATGGGCAAAACCTTGTAAAACGTTTGCTTAGTGTCATCATTTTTCTTGCTGAGAGAGGATTGGCTTTTAGAGGTGATGATCAGACTATTGGATCCCCACACAATGGCAACTATCTCGGTATTTTGGAATTACTGTCAGAGTATGATGCTTTCCTAGCACAACACATCCAAACAAAGGCGAACAAAGGCAAAGGATGTACAAGTTATTTATCAGCAAATGTCTGTGAGGAACTCATACAGATTACTGGGGATAAGATATTAGAAGTTGTCATCAATCGTATTAAAATGGCAAAATACTACTCTGTTTCTGTGGATTCAGCTGAAGATTCTTCGCATACTGACCAACTCACAGTGATTTTTCGATACTTAGAAGGAAATCGACCTGTGGAGCGTTTTGTAACTTTTTTACCCTCAACAGGGCATAAAGGAGAAGAAATGGCAGATGCACTCCGAGCATTTCTTAATAGTGTTGGACTTACCATACAAGAATGCCGTGGACAAAGTTACGACAATGCAAGCAACATGTCTGGCCACTACAAGGGTATGCAAGCAAGAATTATTAACATGAATAAATATGCTAAGTACATACCTTGTTTTGGACACTCGTTAAACCTTGTTGGAAAGGATGCTGCAAATTCGTGTAGTGAGGCTGTAAGGTTTTTTAATTTTGTACAAGCACTTTATACATTCTTTACTGGTTCAACTCGGCGCTACAAGAAGCTTAAAGACAAGTTTGACGAGAAAGGCCTCTCTGTGTCCATGCCCAAAAAACTAAGTGACACACGCTGGTCATGTCGTGCAGATGCTTGTCAAGCATTAGTCCATGGCTATGAAGATATAATGGAGATTTTGTTTCAAATTTCATCTGACATTGAAGAAAAATCTGAGTGCCGTAATACCGCAAAAGGACTATTTGATCAGATAAGCAAACTTGAGACAGGAATTTTTGCAGAATTCTGGAACACTGTTTTGCATCGTTTCAACAACAGCAGCAAAACCCTGCAGTCTGTTCAGCTGAACCTAAATGCTGCTGTTGCTGTTTTGAAATCATTAAAAGATTTTATTAATGAACAGCGTACAAAATTTGATGCATTTGAAGAAGCTGGCAAGCGTCTAACAAATACTGAGGAGTATATTGTGGAACACCGCCGTCTTCAACGCCGGAATGTCCGTCAGCAGCCACTTGACTATGGACACAGTGAAGAAGCTCAGTTAACGCCAAAGGAGGCCTTTAATGTTAAGGCCTTTCTCCCGTGTGTTGACAAACTTTTAGTGTGTCTGGAACATCGCCTAGGAGCCTACAGTGAAGTGTGTGATTTATTTGGTTTCTTTATAAACTTTCCAGCGATGGACTCTGAATCCATTACAATTGCAGCAGAAAAGTTGTCTGCTTTCTACAAGCATGATCTGGGCACAACATTTGGTAATGAGCTAATTCAGTTTCGGTCATTCATTTCTCTTTTCCTGCATGAAAAACCAGACGATTGCAGCATAGAGCAATTCATGTACAGCACAATTAATGACAAGGATGTAAGAGATACTTTTCCCAACACGGAAATTGCTTTAAAAATTTACCTCAATTTAATGATCACTAACAGTTCAGGTGAAAGATCTTTTTCAAAAATGAAATTGCTAAAAAACTTACAACGCACAACCATGAGCCAGAGCCGTCTCAACAAACTATCTATAATGTCTGCTGAATCTGATATACTTCGAGGTCTTGATTTTTCAAACATTACAAAGACCTTTGCTGCTCAGAAAGCACGTAAACTCATTGTTTAAAGTTAATTAAAATATTTTTTTATTATTTTATGTAAAAGTTCTATGCACTTTACGTTAATGGTTTTCACACTACGTATTCTTTTATAATAGTCTGCTACTGCAGCAGTTGGCACCTAGCAGGAATTATAATAAGGTTCACCATGTAACACTGGTACTTGATTCCCTATTCTCCATATTGGAATGGGAAATGTGCACTTGTATTCTTCAAATTATAAGGTTTACTATTGTTTATTTAATTCCATTGTTTAGTTGCATTGTTAATTCTATTTTATTTATTTATTTATTTTTGTGATATTATTAGCTAACATGGTTATTTGTTTTATAATTTAAACATAATGTTGGTTTGCACTGTTACCGAGGTTAAAATAAGCTACAAGTGGTACATAGGTCAAGGTAAGGACTTCGTTCACATCACCGTTTCTCCTTTCCTTTCTCCGGCTCCGTTGAGGAGCAGGAGAATGGAAAGGACGGATACTGCAGATAGTTAAGACCTAACTGAGCGTAACGGAGCCTAAAGACCCCATAGACTGTAATGAGATCCGTTCAGTGTCCGCTCAGAATACGATTTTTGAGCGGAGACGAAAGTTGTGCATGCAGGACTTTTGTCTCCGCTCAAAAATCATGTTCTGAGCAGACACCTAACAGACCCCATTATAGTCTATGGTGTCTTTAGGCTCCGTTACGCTCAGTTAGGTCTCAGTTATCTGCAGTATCCTCAACGGAGTCGGAGAACGGAAAGGAGAAACGGTGATGTGAAAGGAGCCTTATTTGGGAACCAGTTCTTGTTTACGTTATTAAAGTTTACTACTCTACGAGGTGTGTGGATTATTATTATTTTTTTGTGTGTGTAGTGGTGGAGGGCGTGATTGCATTCTAGGGTGTGGGAAGGCGGGATCCAGGGGGCCCAAGGAAATCCTTGCCCAGGGTCCAATCAATATTAAAGACGGCCCTGACAACACTAAGATATGACACTTTGATACAATGTAAAGTAGTCAATGCAAAACATGTATAACAGTGTAAATTTTGTGTGCCCTCTGTGGCAAACATCACCACTTATCGAATGTCTTTCTTGTCTGTACCTCTTCCCCCCCCCCTCAACCTCCCATCAGCCCTTGCTATTGTCTGACCCCACCTCTCCTTGTACCATAGTAATCTATGTATTGTATGTAAATGAGGCTGTTGGAGGTTTGAAAGCAGGTGCACATGCCTAGTAAAGTCAGTTGACTCCCAAACTGTGTGTCGTCCAGTCACTGGGGAAATTGTCTCTTGAATATTGACCTGTTTCTTCAGCTACAAGGGGATTTAAGTGAAGATATTGAGGGTATATCTTCAAGCTCCGCAACAATTGGTGGCAGCGGTGGGATTCAAACCGCACAGCAAAGCAGCAGTTCGTTGAAACAGCCATTCGGATATACCGGAGTTCAAGAATATGTGCAGTCATTCGAACGAACGGTGAATGGAGACGAATTATGCAACATTGAAACGAACTACGTTAAAGGAATTATTGGAAGCAAGGGGAAGAAAAGCCAGCAACAAAACCAAAGCTACTCTTGTGGCCGAACTCATGGAGGGGGACAGAGCGACCACTGCGGGAACTCCACAGGAGACAGAGCCAACGGAATTTGCAAGAGAGCTCAATAGCAGGTTAGCTTTTTACCCAATAACCCCCTCCGTGGAGACACTAGAAAGACTGATAGCAGATGTACACGAGTACATTGTAGCTAAGCAAAACGCTATTCAGCGAGTTGGGGAAAGAGCCCCAGCGCCCACCAGCACTACCCAGGGAAAAGCTAAGATTCCCTACCAAGCTTTTAAAAATTACACAGAAGGAGAAAGTGATATTGACGAATACCTACAGGATTTCGAAAGGTTGTGCCAGCTACACGACATCAGCCCAGCCGACCAAGTACCCCTGCTGGCAGGTAGATTGTCAGGCCGCGCCACAGAGGCATACCGAACCGTCCCAGACGAAGACATCAGGAATTATCACAAAGTCAAACAAGCCATCCTAGCACGGTATGCCATTACCTCTGAGGCATACCGACTCAAATTCCGGGACATCAAGAAACAAACAAAAGACTCACACACTGAATGGGCACACCAACTACAACGAGCCGCCAAGGGGTGGATGGAAGCGACACGGGTCACCACTATGGAAGAGATGTTTCAGTTAATAGTAATGGAGCAGTTTTTTAATGGACTAACCACAGAACTGCAAAATTGGGTACGAGATCGCAAACCCCGTACCCTACCAGAGGCAGCCAAGCTAGCTGACGAGTTCCAAGACACCAGACGAAACCAACGCACACCACACCGGACCACGTATGGATCTACCACCCCTCTGCCAGCAGTGACTACCTTGGCTCACCCACGACCAGCCGCGAGCCACAACCAGTACCCTCCTAGGTACAATACCCGACCACCGATCCGCTGCCACACCTGCAACCAACAGTGGCACATCCAGAGAGACTGCCCACGTAACCGACCTCGCCAGAACTGGAACTACCAGGGTCCTTCTCCCCCCAATCGGGCTGCAGTACACTGCTGCCAAAGAGAATCTGTGCTCCCAACATCCACAATCACCTCAATAGAAGAGCCTCTGGGGATCCTACACGAGGTAAACCCCATACAAGCCGCCTCAGACAACCGTCAGGGGCACCGCCAGGTGGTACACATGGAGGGGAAGAGTATACAAGGATTACGTGACTCTGGGGCCACGTTAACCCTGGTCCGAAATCATTTGGTGCCTAAGCACACCCTCACCGGAGACTGTGTAGCTGTACGGGTGGCAGGGGGAGCAATTTACAAAGTTCCCACTGCCAAGGTGCATTTGAATTGGGGGGCAGGGCATGGAAACGTGGAGGTGGGAATTATGCAGGATTTGCCCGCTGATGTTATTTTGGGCAACGACTTGGGGGAGCTCACCTCTGCTTTTGTCCCTCAACCAACTATCCAAGAGGCCTACCCGGTTGTTACCCGGCAGCAAGCACGCACCACGGCTCCATCCGATCACTCTGAGGCTCAGGTAAACAATATGCCATACACCCCTCCTATTCTCCCCTGGGATGCCCCCCTGGAATTTGGCAGTGAGGTGGCCCTAGATCCCTCCCTGCAGGTATATAAAGATAGGATTAACAAGGACCAAGAAGGGTTGGAGGGAGAGAGATATGCTTGGGATAAAGGTCTCATATACCGCTATGCAGAGAAGGTAGTAGCAGGGTCCATACCCGTGCCCACTAAGCAGTTAGTGGTACCCCGAAAGTATAGACAAGAGTTGCTGCGCATCGCGCACGATATACCATTATCAGGACATTTAGGAATCAGCCGAACGAAACATCGGCTGACACAGAACTTCTTCTGGCCAGGTATCTCAAAGGATATTAGACAATACTGTCAAACGTGCGATACCTGCCAGAGGGTAGGGAAGAGAGGGGATCGCTATAAAGCCAAACTCAGATCCCTGCCCATAATTGAAGAACCCTTCAGTCGAGTAGCCGTAGACATAATAGGACCCCTAGCGAAACCCAGTCCCTCCGGTAAGAAATACATCTTGACCGTGGTGGACTACGCCACTAGATACCCAGAGGCAGTGGCGTTGACCAATGTACATGCAGAGACTATAGCCGATGCCCTTATGCAAATATTCTCCCGTATGGGATTTCCCCGGGAGATTATATCGGATAGGGGCACCCAGTTCACCGCAGAGGTCACCCACCAACTCTGGAAAGTGTGTGGGGTGAAACCGATCTTAAACTCCGCCTACCACCCCCAGTCCAACGGGCTCTGTGGACGGTTTAACGGAACACTTAAACAGATGATCCGCACGTTCATAGACACTCAAAAAGACTGGGAACGGTTTTTGCTTCACTTGCTCTTTGCCTATAGGGAAGTACCCCAAGAATCCACGGGATTCTCCCCTTTTGAATTATTGTTCGGGAGGAGAGTGAGGGGTCCCTTAGACCTTATCAGAGAACACTGGGAGGGAGGGGTAACTACGAATGGTACCCCTATTGTTCCATACGTGCTGGAGTTTAGGGAACGCTTGGAGGCTCTGACCCAGGCGGTACGTACTAACCTCCAAGCGGCCCAACAACGACAGCGCAGATGGTATGATAAGGGGGCCAGGGACCGCAGGTTTCAGGTCGGGCAGAAGGTGTTAATCCTACGGCCAGTCCCTAATGACAAGCTGCAGGCCTCCTGGCAGGGCCCATACAAGGTGGTGGAGCAAATCTGTGATACCACCTATGTGATCGGCCCGTGCGCTGGAGCAGGGGGCAGACGCATGCTCCATGTGAACATGCTGAAGCCCTACTACGAGCGCATAGAAGAGGTGACTGCTATTTGCGCCTCTGCCGCAGAGGACTTTGACAATTTACCTCTCCCAGACCTCCTAGAGAAAGAGGGCCAGAAAGAGGACCTGGAAGAGGTTCAGTTAGGTGAACGGCTGAGTCCCCAGGAAAGGGCGCAGGTTCATAGTCTAATAAGGGAAAAAGGAACCACTTTTTCTAATATCCCCGGGTACACCCCGTTAGCCACCCACAGAGTAGAAACACCAGGGCAGACCCCTCTCCGCCAACCTCCTTACCGCATACCTGAATCTGTAAAGGATAATATGCACAAGGAAATTGAAGAAATGCTAAAACTAGGAGTTATAGAGCACTCTGAAAGCCCTTGGGCCTCCCCAGTAGTTCTGGTGCCGAAGCGGGATGGGACTACCCGCTTCTGCGTAGACTACCGGAGGCTTAATGATAAGACCATATCCGATGCCTACCCTATGCCCCGGATAGACGAGCTCCTGGACAAAATGGCCAGTGGCCAATACCTCACCACAATAGATCTTTGTAAGGGGTATTGGCAGATTCCCCTAGCCGAAGACGCCATCCCTAAGTCGGCGTTTGTCACCCCGTTTGGCCTGTACCAGTTTAAGGTCGTGCCATTCGGGATGAAAAACGCTCCGGCTACTTTTCAGAGGATGGTGGATCGGCTATTGGATGGGTTCCAGGAGTACGCTTGCGCCTATCTAGATGATATAGCGATCTTCAGCCAGTCCTGGACTGAACACCTGACCCACATAGGAGCCGTACTAGACCGTATTAGGGAGGCAGGATTAACTCTGAAACCCAGTAAGTGCCATATAGGGATGGCAGAAGTCCAATACCTAGGACACCGGGTAGGGAGTGGCCAACAAAAACCTGAACCGGCTAAGGTAGAGGCTGTAGCCAAATGGCCAACCCCTCGGACCAAAACTCAAGTACTGGCATTCCTAGGTACCGCAGGATACTACCGTAAATTTGTACCCAACTACAGTACCCTGGCCAAACCCCTCACCGATTTGACCCGCAAGAATCTTCCTAAGATAGTAGTCTGGACCCCAGAGTGTGAGCAGGCATTCCAGCAACTAAAAACGGCTCTTGTGAATGCACCTGTACTTGCCGCCCCTGATCCAACTAAACGCTTTCTTGTCCACACAGACGCTTCTATGTTTGGATTGGGGGCAGTACTGAGCCAAGTCGGAGAAGATGGCGGCGAGCATCCAGTGGCTTACTTAAGCAGAAAACTTTTACCCCGGGAAGTAAGCTACGCCGCCATAGAAAAAGAATGCCTGGCCGTGGTGTGGGCCCTTAAAAAGCTGCAGCCCTATTTGTATGGACAACCCTTTTCCTTATTCACAGATCACATTACTGGTCACTGGAAGTTCAACGTGGCACCTCGTTGCAAAGAACTCTATGAGGATCTGAAAAAAAGAATTGTTACTCTACATAAAAATGACTATAAGAATATTGCCAACAGCCTGAAACTGAGCTACAGCATGGTGGCCATACAGAGATTTAACAAGACAGGATTCACTCAGAACAGGCCTCGGCATGGTCTACCGAAGAAGTTGAGTACACGTGCTCAGCGGAATATCCAGAGGTTGTCTTTTCAAAATAGACATATGAGCGCTGCCAGCATTGCTGCAGAGGTTAAAGGGGTGGGGGTTAACTTGTCAGTGCTCAGACCATACACCGCACACTGCATCAAATTGGTTTGCATGGCTATCATCCCAGAAGGAAGCCTCTTCTAAAGATGATGCACAAGAAAGTCCGCAAACGTTTTGCTGAAGAGAAGCAGATTAATGATCTGGATTACTGCAAACATGTCCTATGGTCTGATGAGACCAAGATAAACTTATTTGGTTCAGATAGTGTCAAGCGTGTGTTGTGACAAGAAGTGAGGAGTACAAAGACGAGTCTGTCTTGCCTACAGTCAAGCATGGTGGTGGGAGTGTTATGGTTTGGGGCTGCATGAGTGCTACCGGCTGTGTGGAGCTAGCGTTCATTGAGGGAACCATGCAAGCCAACGTGTACTGTGACATACTGAAGCAGCACATGATCACCTCCCTTTGGAAACTAGGCCGCAGGGCAGTATTCCAACATAACGACCCCAAACAAACCTCCATAATCTGAGAGTAAGGCGCCTTTCACACGAGAGAGTTTTCATTTCATGAGCGTTTGTTTTTCACTCATCAGTTCTGCGTTGCGTAAGAATCGCAGTATATTCTATATTCTGCGTTTTTCATGCAGCTCTGGCCCCATAGAAGTGAATGGGGCTTTCGTGAAAAATGCACCGCATCCGCAAGCAAGTGTGGATGCAATGCTTTTTTCACTGATGGTTGCTAAGAGATGTTGTTTATAAACCTTCAGTTTTTATTATACGTGTGAAAAATCCATCAAAACGCGTTGCACCTGTGCTGAAAAAACTGAACAACTGAATGCAATTGCAGACAAAACTGACTGAACTTGCTTACAAAATGGTGCGAGTTTCACTGAACGCACCCTGAACGCATCCGGAGCGAATCCGTCACATCTGTCGTGTGAAAGAGGCCTAAAAGTGGTGGACTGGATAATCATGTCTCCATTTTTTTCAAATATAAGACGAAGAAAAATAGGCAGCACTCACCAATGGTTCTTTGCTTCTTTTATATAGTATAAGCAGGTTTCATATGCACGTATCTACGTGCTACCTCTTATACCTGGCGTCTAGTTGTCATGGAAACCCCTAACAAACCAGACGTCACATATATAAGGGTCCACTAATAAAATACAACAGAAGAATGCTGTTTCAAAAATACATTCAAATCATTACGGTCATTAAGATGTAACTGACCTACTGCTCCTGTACATATGATCCATTTTGCTTCTTCTTGTAGAAGGGTACAATGCCTGTCTCCACCCTGGGCTAGGTGCAGGACAACCTCTATTTCAGCAAACTGGAGTGCTTTTACATTCCCTCCACGAGCTTCTCTCACATGATCAATTAGTCTGCGGCAGCCTTTTCCTGTCCTTATAGAGTTAAAATGCTCCCTGATCCTCTCAAATAGACACCTGATGGTTTTACCTATATAAAAGTGGCCGCAATCGCACATCAAGACATACACTACATATGTGCTCGTACAGTTTATGAAACCAGTTACCTTTTTAGTTATGGGACCTATCTTTACAATTTTCTTTTGGGAATTGTATTTACATAACGAGCAACTGCCGCACTTGTAGTTGCCTTTTGGCAACCTCTCCTGCAACCAGTTGGTCTTTTTCCCCCCCAGGAATCTGCTTCTCACAATCCTATCTTTAATTGTGTGGCTCTTTCTATATATTATTAACGGCTTCTCATCCACTATGCCCTTTAAACCCACATCCTTTGTCAAAATATCCCAGTGTTTGAATATTGCTGTTCGTATTATATTAGCCATCGGGCTAAATTTGAATGAAAGCACACATCTTTTTTTTTACTCTTCTGTTGTCCTCTCATATTATTCTTTTTTACCCTTTAGTAGCTCATCTTGGGAAAATTTCCCTGCCTCTTCCATCTTCTCATCCAATAACTTCTCAGGATAACCCCGTTGTAATAACCGTTCTTTTAACTGCAGTGCTTGCTTTTTGTATCCTTCATCTTTACTGCGCCTCAATCTAACAAATTGCCCATATGGTACAGATTTTTTCACGGCATATAGGTGAAAGCTGTCGTGGTGTAGTAGAGAGTTGGTCGCCGTGTGCTTGCGATGCCCCTCCGTGATCAACTCTCCATCACAGGCCACGACAGAAACGTCCAGAAATTCATCATGAACTTCATAGCCATGCGATTCTTATCATTGAAGTGCTGTACAAATTCCCTTCACAAACTTTCTGTTCCAGACCAAACTATAAAAATATCGTCCACAAACCGAAGGAACAATCTAATGTACTGCAAGTATGGATTGCTGGTATTAAAAATACACATGTCTTCTAATCTAGCTGGGTACATATTTGCAAAAGTACATGAGACCGGAGTCCACATTGCTGTACCGACTTTTTGTCTATACCAGTTCATTGCAATCTTGAAGACATTATTATCTAGAATAAACAACAATGCCTCCTGCACGAAATCACAATAAAGGGAACTTTTTCCTGCCTGTTTTAAAACATCAATGACTGCTGTTACTTCTTCAGCATGTGGTATACCTGTATATAAACTTTCCACATCTAGGGACACCAATTGATAACCCTCCTGTCAATTAAATTGTCTCAAAGACAGGAGGAAATCATTAGTTTCCCTGATGTAGGCTGGAGCACTATTTAATATTGATCTTAAAAAACAGTCAACATACTGGGATAGTGGTTCTGTCACGGAGCCAATTCCAGCCACAATGGGGCGGCCTGGGGGATGACTCAGTGATTTATGACTTTAGGAATAAAATGCCATGACGGTTTCATAGGATGAGTGGGCACTAACTTCTTCAACAGCTTATTTGGGAGAAAACCCATGGTGACATATTTAAATAATAAATGTTTTAATTCCTTCTGAATACACTCTATTGGGTCCTGTTTTAGCATTTTGTAAGTTTCCTGATCACCCAGCTGTCTGAGAGCCTCTGACACATAATAATCTCTGGTCATAAGGACCATGTTGACTCCCTTGTCAGCCGGCTTCACAGTGACATCATCATGCGATTTAGTCCACTCTAGTGCTTTCTTTTTCCCCGTTTGTGATATTCTCCTGTACCTGGGGATATATAATGGCCCTTACTTCTTGTAAAACATGTTGATGAAAAATATCAATAATACTGCTGGCCGGCATGGGGGGACAGAACATAGACACACCTCCTTTAAAATAACTCAAATCTGTTACAGTCAGGTTATCAAAATCAATTCCAGTCAAAAACTCTAAACATATCTCACTCTCATTGAGCTGGGTGTCAATATTAAAGACTAGTGGATTAGACTGTAGCAGTATTTCACCTTCTTTTTTGGTAACCTCTGATTTTTGTCATGGAACATTTTTTGCAAATACAATTTTCGGACAGCTTTATATAAATCCACCTCGAACATCATGGGGTCGAACTGTTCAACGAGACTGTATCCCAGCCCCCTATTGAGGACTGAGATACAGTCTAGGGACAGCTCGTACCCTGTCAGATTGATAATTACATTATCCTCGCTTGTCAGGGGGCCAGCTCCCAATGGAGACACTAATGTCTCCATGACACATGTCTCTTCTGACGTGAAGATTTTCTGGTTCCGTTTTTTCCTGCGGCCCGTACGGGTACCTCGCCTAAAGGGTGTTCAGCTGACTTTTCACTCATACCACCCATCTGACCCATATCTTCTGATACTCTAGAGTCTGAATCGGTAGTCCAACCCCCACTTTTTTGTTGGCGGCTCAATCTTCTCCTATTTGGTTTTCTTCGTTGCATGTTCCAATCAAAAATTCTCCCCAAGTCATAATCTTGCTTATCATGTAGGAATTTATCCTTTTTTCGTTCTTTTACCTCTGCTTGTGTCACAATTAATTTCTTATTCAGTCTTTTATCAAAACTCTGTAGCTGAGATACCGTTAATTGTGTTTGTAATTCCGATTTTGCTTTATTCAGATCCTCTTTTACTTTTTCATATTCAATTATATCTCTCTTTAAAACCAATTCCATAATCTGGAAAGAGAACTGTGCATGTAGACTTTGCCACTCCTTCATAAATTCCTCATCATTGGCATATTGCATAGGATCCTTATACACTCTTAGTCCTCTCAGGACTCTATTGCTCTCCTTGTATGATCTGAACGAGTTTACTGTCCAGAATAAACAAACTTCACGTCAGCTAATTGCATAATTTTTGCTTCCAAAGCTCTTGTACTGTAATTCTGTACAGCATCCTTACTGTTGCACTGAGTGAAAAAGGCATCAGCACCTTCTCTGCCGTCACTTAAGGTAGGTATCGATTCTTCAGTGGCCATACTTCCATAAACTCGCAAGCACACAGCTTACAACACAGTGTGCTCTACCCAAAAAGGTTAAATTCATAAAGTCCACACAAAAAGAATCACAGGTAACTTGGAGGTATCGAGAGGCTTTTTGTTAAGTACGGTTCAGTGTTGATACTGACCGTCAGTGCCACCTGTGGTTCTTTTTGTGTGGAATCATGCCTCCATACCTAAACCCTATTGCGCATCTGTGGGGCATCCTTAAATGGAAGGTGGAGGAGTGCAAGATCTCTAACATCCACCAGCTCTGTGCAGTCATCATGGAGGAGTGGAAGAGGATTCCAGTGG
Source organism: Bufo gargarizans (assembly GCF_014858855.1). Lineage (NCBI taxonomy): Eukaryota > Metazoa > Chordata > Amphibia > Anura > Bufonidae > Bufo > Bufo gargarizans. The sequence continues at coordinate 259,870,117 of NC_058083.1, forward strand.
CAACCTGTAAAGCTCTAGTGAACTTCATGCCCAAAAGAGTTAAGGCAGTGCTGGAAAATAATGGTGGCCACAAAAAATATTCACACTTTGGCATTTTCACTTAGGGGTGTACTCACTTTTGAAGCCAATGGTTTAGACTTTAATGGCTGTGTGTTGAGTTATTTTGAGAGCACACCAAATGTACCCTGTTATACAAGCTGTACACTGACTACTTTACATTTCATCAAAGTGTCATATCTTCAGTATTGTCCCATGAAAAGATATAATAAAATATTTACAAAAATGTGAGGGGTGGACTCACTTTTGTAAGATACTGTATATTACTAGGATATGCCACATCTTTATAATCAGTGGGGCTTGATCCTGGAAATTTAAGGGGCACCGTGCTAGTGCAGCATTGCATCTCCTTCATTTTTAGCCAACTGGCTGTGCAGGAAACTGCATCTAGACCAATTTACTGTGACACTTTTCAAAGTGATGCAGCACTATACCTGCCCTATACAGATGTAGCAAAGTTAATAGTCAGTCATAACACATTAACTAGATTAGATAGCGCACTAACTGTGACTGTTAAATGGAGTCTGTCACCTACATGACATAATTTAAACTGATAATATAGCTCTGTGGGACACAAATACATAACATTGGTGGTACCTTGGTTTAGTTTTTAAGAGTCTACAAAGCACCAAAAATGAAGTTATCAACATATATGCAAATTAGCTATCGCAAGTCACTATGTAAAATATTGCCGGATCCAGCTAACCAGTGACTGGTGCATGCGCACTGCATATCCCTTATGCCTCTGTCCACAGTGGGAAATGTACTGCGAATGCCTGGGCCTGTCGGCGAAGCACACAGGCACTGGATTACGCATGGAGATGAGAAAGACGCCACAAGGGCTCACTGGACGGTACAGAGAGGAGGAGTCATGACCAAGTAAGGCGGGGAGCACTGGGCACTTGCAGCACACTCGCTGTCCCTGGACACGCTTATTTGCATACCTTTAAAACTTTGTTTTTGGTGCTTTGGAGATTGTGAAAAACTAAACCAAGGTACAATCAGTGTTATGTATTTGCTTTCCACAGAGCTATATTATCAGTTTAAATCATGCCATGTACCTGTAGTTGACATACTCCCTTTAACTTTGCTATATTTGCATGGACTTGCATAAGAGGAACAGATTCAGCAGGGTTAGCAATCACAGTGACAACTAGGGATGAGCGAACCCCTGGATGTTCGGGTTTGATGGGTTCAGCTGAACTTTGGTGCTGTAAAATATTCATAGAAATGGCTGGAGGGCTGCAAAAGGAAGCAAAATGAGGGTAAGAGCAGGACAATTGCTCTACACACAAATGTGGATAGGAAAATCATTTAAAATAACATAGAATATATATAAAAATAATAATAATAATAATCTTGAATCAGTAGGTCCAAGTGGAGTATGAGGTTGAGAAGCAGTGGACTAAAAACTGATTTTACAAACTTTGTTAACCCTTTAGGTGTTCCACAAGAATTAAAGGAAAATGGAGATTACATTTCTAAATTTCACTTTTTGGGCAGATTTTCAATTTTAATCCATTTTAAAATTCAATATTTATTGCACTGATTTTGCAGTTTACATAAACACCTAACATTTGTTGTAAACTTATGTAAGAGAACACGACAGGGCGCAAAACAAAAAGAGCGTCGTATGTTTTTTGGAAGGCAGATTTACTTGAACTGGTTTTTAGATGCCATGTCCCATTTGAAGCCCCCCTGATGCACCCTTACAGTAGAAACTCCCAAAAAAGTGACCCCATTTTGGAAACTAGGGGAAAAGGTGCCAATTTTTATTGGTACTATTTTTGTGTGCATATAATTTTTATTGCTCTATATTAAATTTTTTGGCACTGTTTTTGTATTTATAATTTTTTACAACATTCATCTGACAGGGTAGATCATGTGCTATTTTTATAGACTAAGTAGTTACGTACGCAATGATATCAAATATGTCTACTTTCTTTGTTTGTTTCAGTTTTACATAATACATTTTTGTTCTCCATTTTTATAGAGCTGGTTGTTACAGACGCGGCTATACCTAATATGTATACTTTTTTATTTTATTTCACTTTGAAACAATGATAGCATTTTGAAAACAAAAAAAGGATGCTTTAATATCTCCATGTTCTGAGAGCTATATATATATATTTTTTTTAAGCAATTATCTTATGTAGGGGCTAATTTTTTTCGGGATGAGGTGACGGTTATATTGGTACCATTTTGTATGACATACACCTTTTTGATCACTTGGAGTTGCACTTTTTGTGATGTAAGGTGACAAAAATGGCTTTTTTTGATACAGTTTTTACTTATTTTTTTATTGCTGTTTATTGGACGGGGTAGTCATGTGATATTTTTATAGAGCCAGTCGTTAAGGACACAACAATTCCAAATATGCAATTTATTTTATTTTTATTTTTTTTTATTACTTAATTGCGGACTATTATTTTTTTTTACATGTGAAACCTTTTTTTTTATGTGGTGAGCGCAGTGACGTCAGCTCAGGTCCTTCTGAATGAAGATAGAAGATCTTTCTATCTTCATTCAGCATGACCTGTGCTGACGTCACCATGCTTACTATGTGGTGAGTGTGATTACGTCATCAAAAGTCCTTTTGCAGGTCCGGAAAGAAGAAGAGAAAAGATTATGCCGGCTGCGTGATCAAGTGGATGAGGTGAGTTATGTTTTTTATTATTTTTTAACCCTCAATTGACATTATACTTAGCATTCTGTATTAAAGAATGCTATTATTATTCATTATAACCATGTTATAATGGAAAATAATAAAATATACAGAACACCAAACTTTAGTGAAGAATTCTGGGTTCAGGTCTGGGTACCTGTCACGACCCTTGGTCATGGTCGTGACTCCTTGGGAGCCGCATGCAGTTGCCCGCGGTTTGGTGTTGTGTCAACCGCAGCTGGGGCGCTTGGTGGTTTGCCTCAGGTGCGGTTGCCGCGGACAACAGGCATGCGTGCGGTTGCCCTTGGCAACGTGTGTTTGTGTGCACTTCCTTTGTCTGTTTGTTGTGCACGAGGTCATGTTTGTATGCACTTAGACACCTCCCTTCACTTGCGGTTGTCCGCGGCAACGTATGGTGTTGTGTGCATGTGGTGGCAGTGTCTCGGCCTGCTGGCTGTTCTTCAGGACACGGTTGCCACGCATGCCGTTGCCGGCAGTAACAGGTGAGTGTGTTTGTGTGCTTTTCCCTTTGTGTGGCTTCACTACCTTCCCTGGTGTTGGAAGGGTTAACTCCCTTTCTGTGTGTGTGAGACACTGGGTGTGTCTGTGTGGGTGTGGCCTCTTAGGCCTATAAAGCCTCTGTGTTTGGCATGTGTCAGTGGGTTGCTTCAGCCATGCTTAGCTGGAGCAGCCTCCTGTGTATATCATCTGCCAGTGGGGGCCACCCTTGTGGTCATAGGTTTATCTGTGAAGTTTGTCTTGATGTTCAGTTGATGTTTTCCTTTGTCTCTGTTTATTTGCAACTACGGATGTCCTGGTTACCTGTGTGTTATGTGTGCTGTGTCCTCTAGTTGTTCTGCGGACATTAGTAGTGCATGCATGGGTTCCAGTCAGCGTGGCTGTGACAGGTACGTGTGGAACTGGTAGTTCGCCTGCCGTATCTGTATGTTGTATGTGTTTCCCCATTCCTTGTAGCTTGGCCAGTGAGACCCCTGTTCCTCCCTGTCCAGAAGGAACAGGCTGTCTTACCTTGACTCCTAGTTCAGGGACCGGTCGGAGGGTGAGTTAGGGATCCGAGGTTCCTGAGTATGGGCCCTCCTACCTTCAAGGTGGGCCCATGCAGCTAGGAGTTAGGGTCAGGTTAGGGACGCTTTAGGAGGTGACCTGCTCCCTAATCCTGTCGTCCTGGCTGAGCAGCCTTACATCTTCTGGTATCGCACGGCTGAGGGTTTTTCCCATCCTCAGCCGTGACAGTACCACATTCAATTTTTTTCTCACGTGTGGGCAAAATGCATTGCACTTGCGCAGAAAAAACTGAACATTGATACACAATCGCAGACAAAACTGACTGCAATTGTGTGCCTACTCGTGCGGGTTTCCCGCAATGCACCCTGAACGCATCGGGCCATCACCCGGGATGCCCGTGTGAAGGGGGCCTTAGGTTGGAAAGTAAATTAGAAAAAAATCAAACCTGGTTCCCTCTCAAGTTTGTGTATTTTTGGGAATTCAGTTGGACTCCCATCAGCAAATGAATTTTCTTCCCCTTCAAAGGAGGGAATCAATCAGAGAGCAGATTTTGTCAGTATTTCACTCTTACCAGTGTACTTTCAGAGAGGCGATGGCGGTGCTGGGTCAGATGGCATCCTCTATTTCAGCAGTGGCATATGCACAGATCCACTCCAGAGAGCTACAAGCAGATATTCTGAGATCCTGGGATGGCTCCCCATATTCCTTGTACCAAAAATTGAGAGCCAGGCAATCCATTTTATGGTGGGAAATTTCAAAAAATCTGTCCGCAGTGGTTCCATGGTCATTCAGGGATCAGACTGTAATCACTACAGATGCCTGCCCCTGGGGTTGGGGTGCTCACTCTTAGCAAAGGTACTGGCAGGGGAAGTGGGATCCGAATTCAAGGAAGGCATTCTCCAACTTCAAGGAATTAGCGGCAGTAAAGATGGCTCTGGAACTAGCTATTTCAGACATAAGGAGCAAAAATATAGCCTTGTATTCAGACAATTCGACGACAGTGGCCTATATAAATCATCAGGGGTGAACAAGAGTTCCGACTCTTTTACGTTTGTGTCAGCAGATGTTTCACATAGCGGAAGAAAGAATGCTTTTTCTTTCAGCAGTCCATTTGAAGGGAAAGGAGAATTTGATACATAACTTTCTCAGTTGCACTTCCATAAAACAGGGAGAATGGTGTCTAAACAGAGCAATTTTATGGAGATAATCGAAAGATATAGCCTGCCTACAGTGGATCTGTTCGCCTCAAGAGCCAACAGGGAAGTGAAAAGGTTCTTCTACTGTGTAGGCTGGCTGCATGCGCCCTTGTGTACTAGCTGCAGGCCGAAATCCTGTGCAAGCTGGTTGCTAGCGTGCTGGCTGCGGGGTCTGTTGTGAACTGCCTGTGTATGTTTGCTCTATCCCCGTCTCTGCTGTGTCACGGGAGGTTGTTCCCCGTGATGCTTCTCATTGTCAGGTTGGTTGTGCTCTGGCGTAATGGCTGCGGGTATCTCCATGTATGCCAGTTATCAGGGGCAATGCCGGGTTCTGTACCTGTGTATCCTATTGTTCTAAGCTCCAGTGCTGATTGGGCTAACTCCCTCTGTCTGCTGTGCTTGTGTGTGGCTTTCCAGGTGCCTCCTTACCCAGCTATATACCTGTGAGCTGTGGTTCTTGGGGTCAAGCTTCTGTTCCTGGGGGCTTTCCATCTACCCTTCTGCGTGGTGTCGCCTGGTTTTGCATCAAGTGTCTGTTCTCCGATTCCTGTTCTGGTATGGTGTATATCGTTATGTTAGAGATGGACTTGCGGGTCTCCCAGCGGTAGTTTTGCGGACAACTTTGCTTGTTCGTGATTCCCTGAACATGCGAACATATGGAGATGTCCGCCTTGTCATATTCTTTTGCATTGTGAAGAACTTTGACCCATGACTAGGGATGAGCGAACTCGAACTGTATAGTTCGGGTTCGTACCGAATTTTGGGGTGTCCGTGACACGGACCCGAACCCGGACATTTTCGTAAAAGTCCGGGTTCGGGTTCGGTGTTCGTCGCTTTCTTCGCGCTTTTGTGACGCTTTCTTGGCGCTTTTTGAAAGGCTGCAAAGCAGCCAATCAACAAGCGTCATACTACTTGCCCCAAGAGGCCATCACAGCCATGCCTACTATTGGCATGGCTGTGATTGGCCAGAGCACCATGTGACCCAGCCTCTATTTAAGCTGGAGTCACATAGCGCCGCCCGTCACTCTGCTCTGATTAGCGTAGGGAGAGGTTGCGGCTGCGACAGTAGGGCGAGATTAGGCAGATTAACTCCTCCAAAGGACTTGATTAACTGATCGATCTGCAGCTGTGGATCATTGAGCTGCTGATCCTCAATTGCTCACTGTTTTTAGGCTGCACAGACCGTTTGTCAGTCTCATTTTTCTGGGGTGATCGGCGGCCATTTTGTGTCTTGTGGTGCGCCAGCACAAGCTGCGACCAAGTGCATTTAACCCTCAATGGTGTGGTTGTTTTTTGGCTAAAGCCTACATCAGGGTGAAGCTGTCACACCAAGTGCATTTAACCAGCAATAGTCTGTTCATTTTTTGGCCATATACAAAATCAGGGGCAAGATGCGCCTGTCACCAAGTGCATTTAACCCTCAATGGTGTGGTTGTTTTTTGGCTAAAGCCTACATCAGGGTGAAGCTGTCACACCAAGTGCATTTAACCAGCAATAGTCTGTTCATTTTTTGGCCATATACAAAATCAGGGGCAAGCTGCGCCTGTCACCAAGTGCATTTAACCCTCAATGGTGTGGTTGTTTTTTGGCTAAAGCCTACATCAGGGTGAAGCTGTCACACCAAGTGCATTTAACCAGCAATAGTCTGTTCATTTTTTGGCCATATACAAAATCAGGGGCAAGCTGCGCCTGTCACCAAGTGCATTTAACCCTCAATGGTGTGGTTGTTTTTTGGCTAAAGCCGACATCAGGGTGAAGCTGTCACACCAAGTGCATTTAACCAGCAATAGTCTGTTCATTTTTTGGCCATATCCCAGTCTAATTCTGTCACTAAATCCATACCGGTCACCCAGCGCCTAAATACTAGGCCTCAAATTTATATCCAGCTAAATCTGTCCCTAGTGCTGTAGCTGGGCGAGTTATTTAGTGTCCGTTCAAGCACATTTCTTGTTCTGGGTTGAAATACAATTCCCAATTTAGCAATTTCATAATTTAGTGGTTCCTGCTATATCAGAGCTCTTTGAAATCTATCCCAAAAAGGGTATATAATATTGAAGGTGCACATAGGGTCATTCAGAGTAACTTCACACACACCCGCTACTGTGTATTTCCAAGTCTAATTCTGTCACTAAATCCATACCGGTGACCCAGCGCCTAAATACTAGGCCTCAAATTTAATTCCCTCTAAATCTCTCGTTACCCACCGCTGTACTGTTGTTGCTGGGCAAGATATTTAGTGTCCGTCAAAGCACATTTTTTGTTCTGGGTTGAAGTACAATTCCCAATTTAGCAATTTCATAATTTAGTGGTTTCTGCTATATCAGAGCTATTTGAAATCTATCCCAAAAAGGGTATATAATATTGAAGGTGCACATAGGGTCATTCAGAATAACTTCACACACACCCGCTACTGTGTATTTCCAAGTCTAATTCTGTCACTAAACCCATACCTGTCACCCAGCGCCTAAATACTAGGCCTCAAATTTAAATCCCTCTAAATCTCTCGTTACCGTTGTCCTGTTGTAGCTGGGAAAGTTATTTAGTGCCCGTCAAAGCACATTTTTTGTTCTGGGTTGAAGTACAATTCCCAATTTAGCAATTTCATAATTTAGTGGTTCCTGCTATATCAGAGCTATTTGAAATCTATCCCAAAAAGGGTATATAATATTCAAGGTGCACATTGGGTCATTCAGAATAACTTCACACACACCCGCTACTGTGTATTTCTAAGTCTAATTCTGTCACTAAATCCATACCGGTGACCCAGCGCCTAAATACTAGGCCTCAAATTTAATTCCCTCTAAATCTCTCGTTACCCACCGGTGTACTGTTGTTGCTGGGCAAGATATTTAGTGTCCGTCAAAGCACATTTTTTGTTCTGGGTTGAAGTACAATTCCCAATTTAGCAATTTCATAATTTAGTGGTTTCTGCTATATCAGAGCTATTTGAAATCTATCCCTAAAAGGGTATATAATATTGAAGGTGCACATAGGGTCATTCAGAATAACTTCACACACACCCGCTACTGTGTATTTCCAAGTCTAATTCTGTCACTAAACCCATACCTGTCACCCAGCGCCTAAATACTAGGCCTCAAATTTAAATCCCTCTAAATCTCTCGTTACCGTTGTCCTGTTGTAGCTGGGAAAGTTATTTAGTGCCCGTCAAAGCACATTTTTTGTTCTGGGTTGAAGTACAATTCCCAATTTAGCAATTTCATAATTTAGTGGTTCCTGCTATATCAGAGCTATTTGAAATCTATCCCAAAAAGGGTATATAATATTGAAGGTGCACATAGGGTCATTCAGAATAACTTCACACACACCCGCTACTGTGTATTTCCAAGTCTAATTCTGTCACTAAATCCATACCGGTGACCCAGCGCCTAAATACTAGGCCTCAAATTTAATTCCCTCTAAATCTCTCGTTACCCACCGCTGTACTGTTGTTGCTGGGCAAGATATTTAGTGTCCGTCAAAGCACATTTTTTGTTCTGGGTTGAAGTACAATTCCCAATTTAGCAATTTCATAATTTAGTGGTTTCTGCTATATCAGAGCTATTTGAAATCTATCCCTAAAAGGGTATATAATATTGAAGGTGCACATAGGGTCATTCAGAATAACTTCACACACACCCGCTACTGTGTATTTCCAAGTCTAATTCTGTCACTAAACCCATACCTGTCACCCAGCGCCTAAATACTAGGCCTCAAATTTAAATCCCTCTAAATCTCTCGTTACCGTTGTCCTGTTGTAGCTGGGAAAGTTATTTAGTGCCCGTCAAAGCACATTTTTTGTTCTGGGTTGAAGTACAATTCCCAATTTAGCAATTTCATAATTTAGTGGTTCCTGCTATATCAGAGCTATTTGAAATCTATCCCAAAAAGGGTATATAATATTGAAGGTGCACATTGGGTCATTCAGAATAACTTCACACACACGCTTCTGTGCATTTCCAAGTCTAATTCTGTCACTAAATCCATACCGGTGACCCAGCGCCTAAATACTAGGCCTCAAATTTAATTCCCTCTAAATCTCTCGTTACCCACCGCTGTACTGTTGTTGCTGGGCAAGATATTTAGTGTCCGTCAAAGCACATTTTTTGTTCTGGGTTGAAGTACAATTCCCAATTTAGCAATTTCATAATTTAGTGGTTTCTGCTATATCAGAGCTATTTGAAATCTATCCCTAAAAGGGTATATAATATTGAAGGTGCACATAGGGTCATTCAGAATAACTTCACACACACCCGCTACTGTGTATTTCCAAGTCTAATTCTGTCACTAAATCCATACCGGTGACCCAGCGCCTAAATACTAGGCCTCAAATTTAATTCCCTCTAAATCTCTCGTTACCCACCGTTGTACTGTTGTTGCTGGGCAAGATATTTAGTGTCCGTCAAAGCACATTTTTTGTTCTGGGTTGAAGTACAATTCCCAATTTAGCAATTTCATAATTTAGTGGTTTCTGCTATATCAGAGCTATTTGAAATCTATCCCTAAAAGGGTATATAATATTCAAGGTGCACATTGGGTCATTCAGAATAACTTCACACACACACGCTTCTGTGCATTTCCAAGTCTAATTCTGTCACTAAATCCATACCGGTCACCCAGCGCCTAAATACTAGGCCTCAAATTTATATCCCGCTGAATTTGAATACAATACATTGGGCCAAATAATATATTTGTTGTTGTGGTGAACCATAACAATGAGAAAAACATCTAGTAAGGGACGCGGACGTGGACATGGTCGTGGTGGTGTTAGTGGACCCTCTGGTGCTGGGAGAGGACGTGGCCGTTCTGCCACATCCACACGTCCTAGTGTACCAACTACTTCAGGTCCCAGTAGCCGCCAGAATTTACAGCGATATATGGTGGGGCCCAATGCCGTTCTAAGGATGGTAAGGCCTGAGCAGGTACAGGCATTAGTCAATTGGGTGGCCGACAGTGGATCCAGCACGTTCACATTATCTCCCACCCAGTCTTCTGCAGAAAGCGCACAGATGGCGCCTGAAAACCAACCCCATCAGTCTGTCACATCACCCCCATGCATACCAGGGAAACTGTCTCAGCCTCAAGTTATGCAGCAGTCTCTTATGCTGTTTGAAGACTCCGCTGGCAGGGTTTCCCAAGGGCATCCACCTAGCCCTTCCCCAGCGGTGAAAGACATAGAATGCACTGACGCACAACCACTTATGTTTCCTGATGATGAGGACATGGGAATACCACCTCAGCATGTCTCTGATGATGACGAAACACAGGTGCCAACTGCTGCGTCTTTCTGCAGTGTGCAGACTGAACAGGAGGTCAGGGATCAAGACTGGGTGGAAGACGATGCAGGGGACGATGAGGTCCTAGACCCCACATGGAATGAAGGTCGTGCCACTGACTTTCACAGTTCGGAGGAAGAGGCAGTGGTGAGACCGAGCCAACAGCGTAGCAAAAGAGGGAGCAGTGGGCAAAAGCAGAACACCCGCCGCCAAGAGACTCCGCCTGCTACTGACCGCCGCCATCTGGGACCGAGCACCCCAAAGGCAGCTTCAAGGAGTTCCCTGGCATGGCACTTCTTCAAACAATGTGCTGACGACAAGACCCGAGTGGTTTGCACGCTGTGCATCAGAGCCTGAAGCGAGGCATTAACGTTCTGAACCTGAGCACAACCTGCATGACCAGGCACCTGCATGCAAAGCATGAACTGCAGTGGAGTAAACACCTTAAAACCAAGGAAGTCACTCAGGCTCCCCCTGCTACCTCTTCTGCTGCTGCCGCCTCGGCCTATTCTGCTGCTGCCGCCTCGGCCTCTTCCTCCGCCTCTGGAGGAACGTTGGCACCTGCCGCCCAGCAAACAGGGGATGTACCACCAACACCACCACCACCACCTCCGTCACCAAGCGTCTCAACCATGTCACACGCCAGCGTTCAGCTCTCCATCTCACAAACATTTGATAGAAAGCGTAAATTCCCACCTAGCCACCCTCGATCCCTGGCCCTGAATGCCAGCATTTCTAAACTACTGGCCTATGAAATGCTGTCATTTAGGCTGGTGGACACAGACAGCTTCAAACAGCTCATGTCGCTTGCTGTCCCACAGTATGTTGTTCCCAGCCGGCACTACTTCTCCAAGAGAGCCGTGCCTTCCCTGCACAACCAAGTATCCGATAAAATCAAGTGTGCACTGCGCAACGCCATCTGTAGCAAGGTCCACCTAACCACAGATACGTGGACCAGTAAGCACGGCCAGGGACGCTATATCTCCCTAACTGCACACTGGGTAAATGTAGTGGCAGCTGGGCCCCAGGCGGAGAGCTGTTTGGCGCACGTCCTTCCGCCGCCAAGGATCGCAGGGCAACATTCTTTGCCTCCTGTTGCCACCTCCTCCTTCTCGGCTTCCTCCTCCTCTTCTTCCACCTGCTCATCCAGTCAGCCACACACCTTCACCACCAACTTCAGCACAGCCCGGGGTAAACGTCAGCAGGCCATTCTGAAACTCATATGTTTGGGGGACAGGCCCCACACCGCACAGGAGTTGTGGCGGGGTATAGAACAACAGACCGACGAGTGGTTGCTGCCGGTGAGCCTCAAGCCCGGCCTGGTGGTGTGTGATAATGGGCGAAATCTCGTTGCAGCTCTGGGACTAGCCAATTTGACGCACATCCCTTGCTTGGCGCATGTGCTGAATTTGGTGGTGCAGAAGTTCATTCACAACTACCCCGACATGTCAGAGCTGCTGCATAAAGTGCGGGCCGTCTGTTCGCGCTTCCGGCGTTCACATCCTGCTGCTGCTCGCCTGTCTGCGCTACAGCGTAACTTCGGCCTTCCCGCTCACCGCCTCATATGCGACGTGCCCACCAGGTGGAACTCCACCTTGCACATGCTGGACAGACTGTGCGAGCAGCAGCAGGCCATAGTGGAGTTTCAGCTGCAGCACGCACGGGTCAGTCGCACTACAGAACAGCACCACTTCACCACCAATGACTGGGCCTCCATGCGAGACCTGTGTGCCCTGTTGCGCTGTTTCGAGTACTCCACCAACATGGCCAGTGGCGATGACACCGTTATCAGCGTTACAATACCACTTCTATGTCTCCTTGAGAAAACACTTAGGGCGATGATGGAACAGGAGGTGGCCCAGGAGGAGGAGGAGGAGGATGAGGAAGAGGGGTCATTTTTAGCACTTTCAGGCCAGTCTCTTCGAAGTGACTCAGAGGGAGGTTTTTTGCAACAGCAGAGGCCAGGTACAAATGTGGCCAGCCAGGGCCCACTACTGGAGGACGAGGAGGACGAGGATGAGGAGGAGGTGGAGGAGGATGAGGATGAAGCATGGTCACAGCGGGGTGGCACCCAACGCAGCTCGGGTCCATCACTGGTGCGTGGCTGGGGGGAAAGGCAGGACGATGACGATACGCCTCCCACAGAGGACAGCTTGTCCTTACCCCTGGGCAGCCTGGCACACATGAGCGACTACATGCTGCAGTGCCTGCGCAACGACAGCAGAGTTGCCCACATTTTAACCTGTGCGGACTACTGGGTTGCCACCCTGCTGGATCCACGCTACAAAGACAATGTGCCCACCTTACTTCCTGCACTGGAGCGTGATAGGAAGATGCGCGAGTACAAGCGCACGTTGGTAGACGCGCTACTGAGAGCATTCCCAAATGTCACAGGGGAACAAGTGGAAGCCCAAGGCCAAGGCAGAGGAGGAGCAAGAGGTCGCCAAGGCAGCTGTGTCACGGCCAGCTCCTCTGAGGGCAGGGTTAGCATGGCAGAGATGTGGAAAACTTTTGTCAACACGCCACAGCTAACTGCACCACCACCTGATACGCAACGTGTTAGCAGGAGGCAACATTTTACTAACATGGTGGAACAGTACGTGTGCACACCCCTCCACGTACTGACTGATGGTTCGGCCCCATTCAACTTCTGGGTCTCTAAATTGTCCACGTGGCCAGAGCTAGCCTTTTATGCCTTGGAGGTGCTGGCCTGCCCGGCAGCCAGCGTTTTGTCTGAACGTGTATTCAGCACGGCAGGGGGCGTCATTACAGACAAACGCAGCCGCCTGTCTACAGCCAATGTGGACAAGCTGACGTTCATAAAAATGAACCAGGCATGGATCCCACAGGACCTGTCCGTCCCTTGTCCAGATTAGACATTAACTACCTCCCCATAACCATATATTATTGGACTCCAGGGCACTTCCTCATTCAATCCTATTTTTATTTTCATTTTACCATTATATTGCGATGCTACCCAAAGTTGAATGAACCTCTCCTCTGCCTGTGTGCTAGGCCTAAATATATGCCAATGGACTGTTGCAGTGGTGGCTGACATGAAGCCTGATTCTCTGCTATGACATGCAGACTAATTCTCTGCTGACATGAAGCCAGATTGTCTGTTACGGGACCTCTCTCCTCTGCCTGGGTGCTGGGCCTAAATTTATGACAATGGACTGTTGCAGTGGTGGCTGACGTGAAGCCTGATTCTCTGCTATGACATGCAGACTGATTCTCTGCTGTCATGAAGCCAGATTGTCTGTTACGGGACCTTTCTCCTCTACCTGGGTTCTGGGCCTAAATTTATGAAAATTGACTCTTACAGTGGTGGGTGACGTGAAGCCTGATTCTCTGCTATGATATGAAGACTGATTCTCTGCTGACATGAAGCCAGATTGTCTGTTACGGGACCTTTCTCCTCTGCCTGGGTTCTGGGCCTAAATTTATGAAAATTGACTCTTACAGTGGTGGGTGACGTGAAGCCTGATTCTCTGCTATGATATGAAGACTGATTCTCTGCTGACATGAAGCCAGATTGTCTGTTACGGGACCTTTCTCCTCTGCCTGGGTTCTGGGCCTAAATTTATGAAAATTGACTCTTACAGTGGTGGGTGACGTGAAGCCTGATTCTCTGCTATGATATGAAGACTGATTCTCTGCTGACATGAAGCCAGATTGTCTGTTACGGGACCTTTCTCCTCTGCCTGGGTTCTGGGCCTAAATTTATGAAAATTGACTCTTACAGTGGTGGGTGACGTGAAGCCTGATTCTCTGCTATGATATGAAGACTGATTCTCTGCTGACATGAAGCCAGATTGTCTGTTACGGGACCTTTCTCCTCTGCCTGGGTTCTGGGCCTAAATTTATGAAAATTGACTCTTACAGTGGTGGGTGACGTGAAGCCTGATTCTCTGCTATGATATGAAGACTGATTCTCTGCTGACATGAAGCCAGATTGTCTGTTACGGGACCTTTCTCCTCTGCCTGGGTTCTGGGCCTAAATTTATGAAAATTGACTCTTACAGTGGTGGGTGACGTGAAGCCTGATTCTCTGCTATGATATGAAGACTGATTCTCTGCTGACATGAAGCCAGATTGTCTGTTACGGGACCTTTCTCCTCTGCCTGGGTTCTGGGCCTAAATTTATGAAAATTGACTCTTACAGTGGTGGGTGACGTGAAGCCTGATTCTCTGCTATGATATGAAGACTGATTCTCTGCTGACATGAAGCCAGATTGTCTGTTACGGGACCTTTCTCCTCTGCCTGGGTTCTGGGCCTAAATTTATGAAAATTGACTCTTACAGTGGTGGGTGACGTGAAGCCTGATTCTCTGCTATGATATGAAGACTGATTCTCTGCTGACATGAAGCCAGATTGTCTGTTACGGGACCTCTCTCCTCTGCCTGGGTGCTGGGCCTAAATATATGCCAATGGACTGTTGCAGTGGTGGCTGACGTGAAGCCTCATTCTCTGCTATGACATGCAGACTAATTCTCTGCTGACATGAAGACAGATTCTCTGTTACGGGACCTCTCTCCTCTGCCTGGGTGCCGGGGCCTAAATATCTGAGAATGGACTGTTCCAGTGGTGGCTGACGTGAAGCCTCATTCTCTGCTATGACATGCAGACTAATTCTCTGCTGACATGAAGACAGATTCTCTGTTACGGGACCTCCCTCCTCTGCCTGGGTGCTGGGCCTAAATATATGCCAATGGACTGTTGCAGTGGTGGCTGACGTGAAGCCTCATTCTCTGCTATGACATGCAGACTAATTCTCTGCTGACATGAAGACAGATTCTCTGTTACGGGACCTCCCTCCTCTGCCTGGGTGCTGGGCCTAAATATATGCCAATGGACTGTTGCAGTGGTGGCTGACGTGAAGCCTCATTCTCTGCTATGACATGCAGACTGATTCTCTGCTGACATGAAGCCAGATTCTCTGTTACGGGACCTCTCTCCTCTGCCTGTGTGTGTGCTGGGCCTAAATATATGCCAATGGACTGTTGCAGTGGTGGCTGACGTGAAGCCTCATTCTCTGCTATGACATGCAGACTGATTCTCTGCTGACATGAAGCCAGATTCTCTGTTACGGGACCTCTCTCCTCTGCCTGTGTGTGTGCTGGGCCTAAATATATGCCAATGGACTGTTGCAGTGGTGGCTGACGTGAAGCCTCATTCTCTGCTATGACATGCAGACTAATTCTCTGCTGACATGAAGACAGATTCTCTGTTACGGGACCTCCCTCCTCTGCCTGGGTGCTGGGCCTAAATATATGCCAATGGACTGTTGCAGTGGTGGCTGACGTGAAGCCTCATTCTCTGCTATGACATGCAGACTGATTCTCTGCTGACATGAAGCCAGATTCTCTGTTACGGGACCTCTCTCCTCTGCCTGTGTGTGTGCTGGGCCTAAATATATGCCAATGGACTGTTGCAGTGGTGGCTGACGTGAAGCCTCATTCTCTGCTATGACATGCAGACTGATTCTCTGCTGACATGAAGCCAGATTCTCTGTTACGGGACCTCTCTCCTCTGCCTGTGTGTGTGCTGGGCCTAAATATATGCCAATGGACTGTTGCAGTGGTGGCTGACGTGAAGCCTCATTCTCTGCTATGACATGCAGACTAATTCTCTGCTGACATGAAGACAGATTCTCTGTTACGGGACCTCCCTCCTCTGCCTGGGTGCTGGGCCTAAATATATGCCAATGGACTGTTGCAGTGGTGGCTGACGTGAAGCCTCATTCTCTGCTATGACATGCAGACTAATTCTCTGCTGACATGAAGACAGATTCTCTGTTACGGGACCTCTCTCCTCTGCCTGGGTGCCGGGGCCTAAATATCTGAGAATGGACTGTTCCAGTGGTGGGTGACGGGAAGCCAGATTCTCTGCTATGGAACCTCTCTCCAATTGATTTTGGTTAATTTTTATTTATTTAATTTTTATTTTAATTCATTTCCCTATCCACATTTGTTTGCAGGGGATTTACCTACATGTTGCTGCCTTTTGCAGCCCTCTAGCTCTTTCCTGGGCTGTTTTACAGCCTTTTTAGTGCCGAAAAGTTCGGGTCCCCATTGACTTCAATGGGGTTCGGGTTCGGGACGAAGTTCGGATCGGGTTCGGATCCCGAACCCGAACATTTCCGGGATGTTCGGCCGAACTTCTCGAACCCGAACATCCAGGTGTTCGCTCAACTCTACCCATGACACATCCATCAGGTGGTACAGGACAGCAAATTGAGATGTTTCAGCACATGGACATACCCCTACCTTATAAATAAACCAGATCTGGGTGCCATTTTACATTCAGTCTTTTGCCAGTGTAAGGAGAGGTTGTTGTGTGGAGCAGGGACAGACTGTTTGGGACACCAAACAATAGCTAATAAGGCCACAAAAGTACTTTCAAGGACTGGTATAGGTGTGCTATCGATAGGTCAGACTTACTGAGGGGTGTAATATACTTATAATATACTTTCTAACATAGAAAGTATATTTTAGTGCATTTGTATTGTGCAGCAGTTGTGTGCGGTTCTGCTGCGATACTGTAACTACAAAGAGTGCCAAATGATATTGGAACAAATAACTTCTACTGGTGTGATATACCAGTTGCCCCCCAAAAAAACTGATTGAAGCAGGGGAGTTATATACCAATTATATACTTTCTATATAGTGCATTTGGGTAGTGCAGCATTTGTTTGCGGCTTTGCTGCGTTACCTCAGCTCACAGAGTGACAAACGCTATTGGAACAAATAATTTCTACTGGTGTGAAATACCAGTTGCCCCCGAAAAAAACTGATTGAAGTGGGGGGGGGGGGGTCATATTTTAATAATATACTTTCTATATAGTGCATTTGTTTGCGGTTTAGCTGTTTTACCTCAGCTACACAGATAATCAGGAAGTCGCAATGCTGGATGAATTCCCAGGGGCGGCTACTACATCTAAGAAAAGTCAACAGAAGTCTGAAGAGGAGTCAGAGGAGGATTGTGCCAGGGCGGAGTAGGAGCAAGAAGAGCATCCTTTAAATGTTTCTCGGATACCTGATATTGTTCGTGGCTGGGGGGAGGAGACCGAGCACAACATTATCCTGGACGATGATCAGGATCCAGGCCACTCCACCGCTTCCAGTTTAGTGCAAATGGGGGCCTTCATGCTCCAGTGTTTGAAGACGGACCCCCGTATAAAAAGCATAAAGGCCAAGGACCAGTACTGGGTGGCAACGTACTTAGACCCCCGATAAAAAACTAGGTGCTGTGGACTGATGAAACTAAAATTGAGTTATTTGGCCATAACAAGGGGCGTTATACATGGAGGAAAAAGAACACAGTATTCCAAGAAAAACACCTGCTACCTACAGTAAAATATGGTGGTGGGTCCATCATGCTGTGGGGCTGTGTGGCCAGTGCAGGGGCTAGGAATCTTATCAAAGTTGAGGGACGCATGGATTCCACTCAGTATCAGCAGATTCTGGAGACCAATGTCCAGGAATCAGTGACAAAGCTGAAGCTGCGCCAGGGCTGGATCTTTCAACAAGACAATGACCCTAAACACTGCTCAAAATCCACTAAGGCATTTATGCAGAGGAACAAGTACAACGTTCTGGAATGGCCATCTCAGTCCCCAGACCTGAATAAACAGACCTGAATAAAATTGAAAATCTGTGGTGTGACTTAAAGAGAGCTGTCCATGCTAAACAAAAGTTGTTTTGTAAAGAGGAATGGTCCAAAATACCTTCAACTAGAATACAGACTCTCATTGGAACCTAGAGGAAGCGTTTAGAGGCTGTAATTTCTGCAAAAGTAGGATCTACTAAATATTGATTTCATTTCTTTTTTGTGGTGCCCAAATGTATGCACCTGCCTAATTTTGTTTAAACAATTATAGCACACTTTCTGTAAATCCAATAAACTTAATTTCACTTCTCAAATATCACTGTGTGTGTCTCCTATATGATACATTTAACTGACATTTTTTGTCGTAACAACCAACGATTTATACAGGAAAATCATGACGATTAACAAGGTTGCCCGAACTTTCGCATCCCACTGTACTTGTTCTTTTATCTACGGTGAATGAATAATTGGTGCAGCCTTGGAAAAATTATACACCATTGACGACCGCGTGTTATCAAATTTCAACTATTATCATTAGTTTTTTTTCCAAGAGGGGGGATTTCGTTAGCCATGTTTTTAATCCAATTTTATATTTTTGGTTCTTTTAAACATATGTATTTGACCTGTATTTTTACTGGCCTGATATCCATTGACAGTGTAATATACCTCCGGCCACAAAATCACTACAGTATCTTTTCTGTCTGGTAAATGCCTAATGTTTGGGTCCTGTAGTCGCCTGCAGTAAAATTTTTATCCATTGACTGCATAATGTACCGTAAGCCACATAATCAGAATGTCTTTTATGTCATATAAATGCCTAATTTTTAAGGCCCGTATTCCCGTGGCCTAAAATATATATTTTTTGGGCTCCAACAAGACACATTTCAGAGAATTTCCCTTTGAGATGCATAAAAATGTCCCTTGATTAAGATACATATTTTTTGTTGGAATTTTTGTCATTGATCCCCCTCTAGTATGTCATTGTCCATGTTGTGGGACTCTTTGTACACTTCTACTAAGTATTTGGTGGCTGCAAATATGACCTGAAGGTTTTTCAGCTTTGCCTGCCATTAAAGTGAATGGGGCCAGCTGCGAATTTGCAGTTAGCTGATGTTTGTCCATCACTACTGATCTGTTCCTGCCCTGTCTGATGTATCATGTTATGGTCCGTTATACTGTTTTGTTCCGTGTATTACCTAGCAGTGTGTAACTGCATCTTATCGTCTAGCAGTGCGTAACTGCATCTGAGAGCCTGGCAGTGCTTAACTGCTTCTGATGTATTCTGTCCTATGTCTGTCCTGTAGTGCCTTTGGCTTCTGTCCATGCTCTGTTTATGTCTGCGTGTTGTTCTGTTCTTCCTTTGGAAGAAGGTTCCTGTGGTCCCCTGAGAGGTAATGCCCATTCTCTGTTCTGTGCAGCTCTGCCTGGGGCTGCTTAGCTTCTACTGCCTGCTGTGCAGGTACATGCTTCTGTCCCTGCTCTAGCCTGTTCTGTGAATTGTAGCTCTGATCTACCTAATTCAGGTACCTCCTGGTCTGTCTGGACCAGCTGGCACTGACTCGGTTTACGCTTTGGAGTAGCCCGTGGCAGCTACCTTTGGCTCAAGCCTATCCTCACCATCAGAGGCTCTAGTGAATACCAGGTGTTGCTTAGTCATGCCCCTCCAGAGTATTGCCAGTCAGTGGTACAGTGGGTTCACTCATACTGTTCTGTGTAGTGTGCCAGTGTATATCTCTGTACCCTTGGTCTATTTTACCTGTATGCTGGTTCTCTGACGTCCCGGAGGTCTACCTTGGACCGCCGGAACGTGACACTCCCTCAATCATTTAGACAGACCCTTAGCAGTGGACGTGTTAGCACAGGACTTGAGCCAAGAGTTAGGTTATGCCTTCCCTCCATTTTAAGGATGGTCACAGAAGAAACATATATTTACTGTCTCAGATATAGACTAACTCACGGAAAGAGATCAATGGTTTAAAAAGCAAAAACAACAAAACTGTATTTATATTGCTGGTTAAAATATATTAGTCCCTTGATTAAAATGAATATAAAGGCTCTTGTGAGTGTGTTTCAAATGGGGGGGGGGAGCATAAAATTCTCCAAACACCACAGTTAAAGTGGAAAGTCAGCTGGCTGTTTGTACTATGTCCAGTGAGCCAGAGCTGATCCACAGTAACAAAACCTCACCGCTAATGCGGTAACAGTGATCAAACTGGGACTCTAATTGTATCCAGTCCTAGTGCTGTCACCTAAAAGGCTCTGGTGAGTGTGTATCAAATGGAATGGGGGAAGCGGAAAATTCTCCAACCCCCCACAGTTTAAGTGGAAAGTCAGCTGGCTGTTTGTACTATGTCCAGTGAGCCAGAGCTGATCCACAATAACATGATGGGCAAAGGTTCCGGGCAAATAAGACCAAATCCAGCTAAAATACTAAATAACTTTTATTAATGAAATTATAGAAATATGTGTGGATGTAAAGGCCGCAATGTTAATTCTTTAAACAAATAAACCATTTAATTTTAAATAATAATAACCAAGCATGTCCATTCAAATAATGAGCGACTTCACCCACAAGCCATGCATCACATGGCACCCTCCAAACATCGCAGACCTTCTTCGATCATATTTTGAAAACCCATATTAAGAATATCATTGCCTATATCGGACAATCACCAATAGTCAGGTGTATAAAGGCTTCTAGTAAAACCTTCTAATTCCATGTGTCTGTATGAATAACCATTTAAATTAGGTAAAAATTTTCCATTTGACGATTTACTTTTTTCCTGATTTTATCCAGGAATAGAAGTTCACCGTGAGACCAGTTGGGCTTCAAAATCATTTCCGAGAAGGTAAGGACAGAATTAGGTAATAGAGAACGAATATTCCTAAAAGTATATTTATATTTATTAATCAATTTTCACCAAAATGTAGAATAATGAGATCAGGTAAAGGTAAGTAGAATGCTAGGGAGTTACACAACGACATCTCTAAATTTTTAATCAAATTGTGCAGACCAATGAATATATATTCAAATTTAAACCAAGGTCATGTAAATACTTTCTTTAAGTAGCTCGATTTAATGCTGCATTAACGATGTGGTTTCCTACAATCCAAATCTTGTGATTACCTGTAAGACAAATTAAACTATGCTAATAGCAATTCTGGTCTGATGTAGGTCTTCAACCAATTAAGATGGAATCAAATTTCCGTGTATCAATTTTTTTTTAAGGATGAAGTCCTATTTTGAATGAATGGGCAGAAATATTACAGTCTTGATAGCCTAACATATAGAGACTTTTCTTTTAAATTGTGTTAAATTGAAATCTTGTAAGAGGAGAATGGTCCCGGTGTAGGAATAAAGGACCATTTACTTTGGCCTACTGTTTAACCAATTTTGCATAACCTTAATAAGGCATAATCGGGAGCTATGGAGGGGGTGTAAAGTTACCTTTTTGTAGTTGATCAGTTTTAGACTTTCGTATGTAACATTTTTAAACTATATTATTGCAAACCAAATTGGAAATATTAATTGATGATGTACTGTGTTTATTCGCAGCCATGAATTTGCTGATCTAGAGAGCAGCAAAGAAGGCCAAAAGAAAAAAGATCAGAAAAGCTGAGTTTCTAGATCTGAAGAACATATTGAGGGTAAAATGTCATATAATTGTAAGAAAATTTTCTTAGATATTGGTCTGTTTTTTTCTTTTCTTTCTTGACTGTACATCTATTCAGACCTTTTAAGGCCTGATTCAAAATGAAATTATTTTAAACTGGTCGAAGACCTAAAATTTTGAAAAAGAAGGAGATGCTGATAAAACTTTTTGTTTATAGTATGAAAAGAGTTTTTATTAACCATTAAACTATTGAAAAATTCAATTACAGGTAACAAATCATTGGAAAAATTATCTAATTTTTTTGTAGTCATAAATTAAGTACATAGTTTCTATACAGATGCATAAAAAGACCATGTAATAGAAGAAAGAGATTTCCATATTAAGTCCCGCAGAATTCCTAAATTAGCCCCCAAAGATGAGCTGAGCAAGGAGAGTTGCAGGTTGCTGCTTCTGGAACTAGTTCTTTGAAGAGTGTGAGATTGTGACGAGATAAAGCATTTGCTATTAAATTAGACGTTCCTGGAACAAATTTTGCCGTTAGCCAAATTTTATTAATCAGACAGAACAAAACTAGCTCACGAAGATAGTAACCGGGATAGATGTTGACCAAGACAAATAATAGAGAAAACTGCACCCATGTTGTCTGATAATAACAGAATTCTTTTGTTAGCAAAATTTGGCCTCCAAATATGCAATGCAACTAAGACAGGAAACAGTTCAATAAAGACTGTATTTTTTTAATAAACCTGTATCCTTCAATTTTTTTGTCCAGATTTCGACAGACCAAAAAGGATAAAAAAAAGCACCATAACCTATGGAGCTTGCTGAGTCTGTGTACAATTGTAATGCATCAGAATCTATGAATTCCTGCTGCCAGATTGTCTTGCTATTGAAATTAGATAGAAATAATAGCCATATATGTAAATCTTCTCTTAACTCTTTTGTTAATCTAATATGTGAGAAAGGTGAGGGAATACCTTTTCGTAGAATTATATAACCTTTTTGAGAAAACTCTACCCATGGGTATAACCCGAGAAATTAAGTTTAAAGAATCTAATAATGATTGTAGTTCTTTTAAAGTGCATTTACTTCTAGACAATAATATATTACTAGAGATTTTGATATTGTCTATTTTTTTCATAGGAATACTAAATTAAATTTTGGAAGTATCAATAGTTATACCTACAAAAGTTAAATTGTTCGTTGGAAATACAGTTTTTTTTTCTGCTAAAGGGATATTGAAGTCAGTAGTTTTTAGAAAAAAAAATAATTCAAGTAATAATTGATAGTTGTTGGAATCTCCTCTTCCCATGAAAAGGAAATAATCTAAGTAATGCATGATCCGTCTATGTGAAATTGTTCAATAACTCATTGCAGAAAAGATAAAAAGGCTTCAAGTAAAAACATGAGAGGGTAAAACCCATTGGTAGAGTCTTGTCAAAGAAATATTGCCCCTCAAATTGAGATCCAAGAGAATTAAATCCCTTAGGGTGACTAGGAAGAAGTCTGAATGCAAATTTAATATCTATTTTTGGCTAGGAGGGCATTCCTGCCCAATTCCCTTAGCTTGACAATGGCCATATTAAATGATTATTAAGAAACAGAAGCAAGACTTTTATTTATTTCATCATTTAATGAATGGTGTTTGGGGAAGGAAAGGTTGTGAATTCAACGGAAATAATTAGTTTCATTTTTAGGGACTAGTGCTAAAGGGGACAAACAAAAATGTTGAAAAGGAGAGGAAGAGAACGATCCTGCAACACGGTCCAATTCAATTTCTTTAAAAATAATTTCCTTAATTTAACAGATTTGAGGTTCTCCACCCAGGAACAACCAATCCCTGTAAATTCAGGGACATAGAAGCCAGAAGTAAAGCTAGATAATAACAACCTAGCCATCGCTTTGTTTGGATAGCAATTTAACCAGGGGGTTAACTTTGTTAGTTTCACTGGAGTTGTTGCTTTTTCCTTGAGCATCTTTTGCAGTTGAGGCACAAGCTGAACCAAGCTTTTTGAAACACTTGAAGACTGGATGGCCTCCGCCATCAAAGG
Source organism: Bufo gargarizans (assembly GCF_014858855.1). Lineage (NCBI taxonomy): Eukaryota > Metazoa > Chordata > Amphibia > Anura > Bufonidae > Bufo > Bufo gargarizans. The sequence goes on from NC_058083.1 coordinate 259,893,611, forward strand.
AACATGTGTGCCTATATTTGCAATTTAAGGCCCATCTGCATATGTTTTGATTGAATGCAAAACATAGGCCTCTCTTGTTGTTATTTTGTTGATGAAAATTAGTATTCTTTCGTGGAAACATAAGATTTAGCCATAGGCCAACATCCTTGGATCCCCATAGCATATTAGGATAAACTGACAATCTCTGCCTAAAAGATTCATTATAGAAACATAGAAACATAGAATGTGTCGGCATATAAGAACCATTTGGCCCATCTAGTCTGCCCAATATATCTGAATCCTATGAATAGTCCCTGGCCCTATGTTATATGAAGGATAGCCTTATGCCTATCCCATGCATGCTTAAACTCCTTCACTGTATTTGCCGCTACCACTTCTGCAGGAAGGCTATTCCATGCATCCACTACTCTCTCAGTAAAGCAATACTTCCTTATATTACTTTTAAACCTTTGCCCCTCTAATTTAAAACTGTGTCCTCTTGTGGTAGTTTTTCTTCTTTTAAATATGCTCTCCTCCTTTACCGAGTTGATTCCCTTTATGTATTTAAAAGTTTCTATCATATCCCCTCGGTCTCTTCTTTCTTCCAAGCTATACATATTAAGGTCTTTTAACCTTTCCTGGTAAGTTTTATCCTGCAATCCATGGACCAGTTTAGTAGCTCTTCTCTGAACTCTCTCTAGAGTATCTACTTGGTGGAATTCCAAGCCATTCCACCAAAACTGCGATAGGCTTCCAAAATTGAATCCATATGATAAAATAATCCACAGCAGAGCTCGGATTTACATTCACCCATCACTGCCACATAAATAGAGAAAGCCTGCAACCAATTAAAAATAGATTTGTTCTTTGTGTTTTTTTGAGTCTATATCCTTAGTGTCCTTTAATTCAGTTTCATTACTGGAAGATGGTATTAGGGAATATAAAATAAATTCCCTGTTCTATATTTTTTTCTTTTACAGTTACTAACAGGTGATATCCAAGAGGTAAAATATGACAAACCAAAGCCTCTTTAAGGCAGGATTGTTTTATGCCCTCAAAATTATTTGTTTGATGGTATAAAACAGAGACAGAATCTTTATTTATGCCCATAAATCTGTCATTGCCTAATTGAGGATTGAGAGATATCTTTTCCACCCAGACCTGAGTTAAGGAGTGAGAATTCTCCTTATTTGTGCTGGATAAAAACTTTAAAAACTCATTAAATAAATATAGTTTATCATCAGTAAACTGGTGTATTTGATTAGAAAAAGTGTGCAGCATCTGGGTGCCAACCTGACTGTTTTTACCTTTAATCTCACCCTTGTTATTAGGTCCAACTGTCGGCGGCTTGAGGGAAGATAACAAAAGATCTAGGTGAGTGTCTTATTTTCTTCTCTTGTTTTTTCCTTTTGCCCAGAGGAGGAGAGAAGGTCCTTGGTTCCCGGCTACTCCGTTTAGAAGGTAGGTTTTCCTTTGGGCTGTCACTGCGCATGCATGCGCCAGTGCAGTTGGTGTTATCGATCCTCTCTGGGCTCATGCATGGGGCTGCGCAGAAGACCTGAGAAGAAGATCCTGGTGCTTCTTCCGAAAAGGTAAGTTAATCGGATAAGCTTTTTTGTAGCAAGGTAACTCCTCCTTATGATTCTGCTTCAAAGATGAGTTGCTTGAGAAGTTCTTCCATGGGTAAGTATGACGTAGGTAGTAGTTGTTTGTTGTCCTGTGCCGTGATTGCGCACTAACCGTTGTCTCCTTATTTTATAGGTACCTGGATTGTCCGTTGGACAGGACGTCATTCGCCAATGACTTCTCCAATCAAACTGTTGCAGGGTAATAAATTAATAACTTTATTATACACATCTATAGAATAAACTGAATCATGCCATCATGTGTTCCCTTCATTGTATACACAATGCTGGGCTCTTACAAAACCTCACCGACAATGCGGTAACAGTGATCAAGCTGGGACTCTAATTGTGTCCAGTCCCAGTGCTGTTAGATAGCTAGCGTCCCTAAAGCATCAGATGAGACCCATGTACTGTATTAGATTCCGTGATGTAGCTACCTCTATGCTCTAAGGCTGACTAATAATCATACCCCCTGCTCGATGCATTTCTCATAGTTCTGTGACTGTCCGTTCATCAGGAGGAATAAATAATAAAGGTAATGTAAATAGCCTAGCAGACAGAGAGAGCTAACGATTGATGCTGTACTGGGAGTTGTGCAGCAGCACCGGCGCTAGTATGGCCGTGCGCGCCCGCCCACCTCCACTGTTAAAGTAGGGACTAGGGTGTGCTTAGGATGGACACTTTACTTAAGTGGCCAATCGCCAGAGAGGGGCGTGTCACAGCACAGTGAGCTGCCCCAGATCTTGGGAATCCACATCATCGTGTGCAAAAATGCTTCCCAGCCTACATAGAAAGAAAGGAGGGATCTCCAAGCTGCCTTTTTATACAATAGCTAGGTGAGGAAAGGGGTAAAGGCGGAACAAATAGGCTTATTGGAGAGAAGTGTGCCCACATACAGGGACTGTGAGCCATCAAAACATACCTAATAGGGGATGCCCGCCCTCACATCATGTGATAATGTTGATCACATAGATGGCAAAGCTAGTATGTGCATCAATATCCAAAAAAAGGTTGCAGGGACGAACTGCAGAGAGATAGCGACCTAGCTACAATATTATATATCAGATCACGTCATTAATGTTTGTAGGGAGACTCCGGGGGACAGCTGGTGGATATATAAGGCTAGATGAAACAGGTATAGCTGCTCCGTTCAATCATTTAGACCCCTCGGTTGTTCGGTACAGAGCCGGAAAATCCATTCAAATTCCTTGCATAGCAATCGCTTATCCGTATCACCTCCCCTGGATGAATGAGTGACTCTCTCCATTCCCTGAAAGCTGATCATCCCTACGTCACCTCCGTGTCTGTCCACAACATGTCTGGCAAGGGTGGTATCCCTTTTATTCCTGATATCACCAAAATGTTCACTGACACATCATCTGAACTCAAGGATTGTCTTGCCCACATATTGCAAGCCACAGGAGCAGGTGACAAGGTTTATAACTCCCATGGTTCTGCAATTAATGAACGTTCTGATTTCATAATTTTGGGAGGTGACAGTACTCATGAACATCTCGTCCACTTTCATAGAGTTGCAGGCTATACATCCACTGCATCTGAAACTGCCCTTGATGCTGGGTGACAGCCAGGTCTGGTACTGTGACGGTTTAGTGAAACTGTGTACCAGTCAGTCTTTGAGATTCCGACCTCTCCGAAATGTGATGGAGGGGGAATCCCCAATCAAGTCGCTTATGTCGGGGTCTGTTCCCAAAATGCCCCAGTGCCGATTGAGAACTCCCTCACCATGTGATGTCCTGCATCATAGGTCCCAATAATTCTTAATCCATTGTCGCTATCATTCCTACGTTTGGGGACGAGGAGATCTTTTCTCGCGACACAGTGAGCATGATGGTATGCCTCGTTGAGGACTGCGTCCGGATATCCTCTTGATCTAAATCTGTGCCTTAAATCATCAGCCTCACATTTTAACTCAGAGGTGTTCGAACAGTTATGCCTCTCTCTCAGATATTGGCCCTTGGGGATACCTTTCCGTAATGCCCCAAGGATGCCAACTGTCCCACTGCAAAAGGTTATTCGTAGCAGTGGGCTTTCTGTAAATCCTCGTGGATAGGCGATTGTCCTCCCCCTAGTTATTGTTAAGTCGAGGAAGGTCATGGAATCATGGTCAATTGTGGAGGTAAAAATAGCCGCCAGTGATTAATATTGAGAAGTGCTACAAAGGAGCTAAATTGTTTAGTGTCCCCATTCCATAGAATTAGCATGTCATCGATGTATCTCAGCCAAAGCTGTATACATGATGACCACTCATCACATTGCTCGCCAAAAACCACTTCTCTCTCTCACCAGCCCAGGTAGAGGTTAGCAAAATTCGGGGCACAGTGGCTCTCCATTGCTGCTCCTGCAGAGTATTGCCAGTCAGTGGCACAGTGGGCTCGCTCCTGCTGTTTTGTGTAGTGCACCTGTGCGTACGTCTGTATCCTTCTACGTCTGTTTTACCTGTATACTGGTTCCCTGACATCCCGGAGGTCTGCCTTAGACCCCTGGCACGTGACACTCCCTCAATCATTTGGACAGCCCCCTTAGCAGTGGACGAGTAAGCACAGGACTGGAGCCAAGAGTTAGGTTATGCCTTCCCTCCATTTTACCTTATTCCCCAGATATTTTGAAAAATAGGGAGCCTCAGTTATCTTGATAGTTCTGAAATTGGTGGTAGAGCCTCCGTTGACGTTTACATTGAGAAAAAATCTTCTTTACCAGGGTCCACTAGTGCATCCCAGTCCAGAAATACTCCATCTCTCAGTATGATATTTGAAAGGGAGGTTTGGTCTAGGAGAGCGTTATCTGATAAAGTAATAGCCACTATGTTGAAAAGTAGGAAGCTGGTCACCTCTAAAAAGTACATTAAAGTGTGGAATATTTTTTCTACCTTTCTAGGTCACGGTCCAGATCCTTTTAAAGTTCAAGATGTGCAAAAAATTCTAGACTTTTTGCAAGCAGGTCTAGATAAAAATCTTAAAGCATCCACCTTAAGAGTATAGGTGGCTGCTCTGAGTTATTTCTTTGATTCCAAGTTAGCAGTTCATCCATGAATTGAAAGATTCTTGTCTGCAGCATCTAGATTGAATCCCTCATTAAGACCCTTGTCTCCCACCTGGGATTTAAACATGGCCCTTTCGGCCCTATCTCAGGAGCCGTTCGAACCACTAAATAATATCTCTATTAAGTTGCTTACCTTCAAGTTGCCCTTCTTGCTGGCGATTACTTCCGCTAGACGGCTGTCAGAGATTCAGGCATTCTCAGCCTTCCCTCCTCATGCTAAAGTGATTATTAGGCCTATCCCATCTTTCCAGTCTAAAGTGGTCTCTGATTTCCACAGCAATCAGGATGTGATCCTACCATCTTTTTGTCTAAATCTAGTAAATATTTTGGAAGAGAAATGTCATTGTCTGGATGTTAGAATATGCTTGTTGCTTTGCTTACGTTCCACAGCATCTAGGAGAATAGATGAGAATCTCTTGATCCAGTTTCAGGTTAGATTCAGGGGTCACAAGACATCTACTAGTGTCATTGCTAGATGGGTAAAAAATTTCCTTTCCTATTCTTTTCAAACCCCCCCCCCCCCCCTCACAGGAGTTGAAGCACATTGAACTAGAGCAGTTGGAGCCTCTTGGGCAATGAAGGTGGATGCTTCTTTGGCTCAGATTTGTAGCCACCGGGAGTTTTTCCCATACCTTTTTTAGACACTACAGACTGCTCATAGTTGGGCTTATAGTTTACTCACATGGATGCTGTCATGGGTCATGGGACAAAAATTACTCTTACTGGTAATTGTTTTTCTTGAAACCTATGACAGCACCCCAAATTTTTCCACCCTTTAAATAAAAAAGGTAGTGTTATATACATAAGATGTAATAGAAGGGATATAATTTACCAAATTGGTTCTCTTCTCTACTGCATTGTCTTTTTTCTGGCTTCAAGCCTTTTCTTTAGTGGATGGCATTCCACCAGAGGTCTGGTTATTAGAATCACTGAGGTGTGGTGGGGGTGTGAACCTTTTTATCCCATCAGGTTTCCTGTCCTGGATGGGAGGACCTAGTTGCATGGGTGCTGTCATGGGTTTCAAGAAAAACTATTATCGGTAACAGTAATTTTTGTTTTCCACATTTCGGCCATGCTAACCCTCCCTTCTGAGGTGGTGCCAGTTCCCCAGCTGCATTGGCGACTTCCCGCTCCTCCTTGTACTTCTACTGAGCCCCCGCTGTCAGGTAGGAACGCCATTAGAGTGCGTCTACCAGCGTGCGCTTGTATTCATTCATCTTCCAATCACGCTTAAGTGATGTAAGTAAGAACGGCACGTTGTCCTTGTAGGCGGATCCAGCAGGGTGGGCACCCAGCAATCAGCACTGGTAACAATCAGGGCAACTCGGCAGTCATTGCCCAGGCACTGCAGCATGTACTCGTTCATGTGTGCCAGGCTGCCTAGAGGCAACGACAATCTGTCCTTGGTGGGAGGTGTATTGTTTGTGTCCTCTGTATCCCCCCAGCCATGTTCCATGATGCCTGTGAACAGATTTAGGTGCACCCTGTTGTAAACACGGCTCCTTCTCATCATCATCATTATTATCCTCCTTATCCTCCAAAACTGTGCCCTGGCTGGACATTTGTGTTCCTGACCGATGTTGGTGTAGGAACTCACCCACTGAGCCACGTGTGGACGACTGGCCTGATAACTGTCAGAATGATCCATGTTCCTCCTCCTCTTCCTCCTGTTCCACATCCTCATCCATCATCACCTGAAGCGTTTTTTCAAGGAGGCATAGAAATAGGATAGTAAGCTGTTGATGGCATCATCAGCGCTGACCATGTTGGTAGAGTACTCCAAACAGCACGGAACACATGTTCCGCATGGAGGCCCACTCATTGGTGAAGTGGTGCTGTTCCGCAGAGCGACTTACCTGTGAGACTGAAGGTCGAAGTTACTATTTAGCGCAGACAGGTGAGCAGCAGCAGTGAGAACATTGAAAGCATGCATAGATGGCCCACATTTTCTGCAGCAGCTCTGACATCTTGGGGTAATTCTTCAGGAACGTCTGCACCACCAACTTCAGCAAATTCATCACGCAAAGGATGTGCATCACACCGGATAAGCCCTGAGCTGCTATGAAATTTTGTCCACCAGGCCAGGCTTGAGGCTTGCTCAGCAGCTCCAACCACTCATTGGTCTGTTCTTTGATGCCCATCTGATGGTGTGGGGTTTCAGAGGAGTTTCAGAACAGCCTGCTGTCGTTTCCCCCTGGCTGTGCTGAAGTTGGTGGTGCAGGTGTTACGCTGACCGGATGAGAAGGTGGTAGAGGAGGATGAGGAGGTGGTCCAGGAGGAACCAGAGTAGGAGGCAACGAGAAACATCCAGCAATACTCGGTGGCGGTATTACATGCGCCAAATCGCTTTTCGCCTCAGGCCCAGCTGCCACTACATTTACCCAGTGGGCAGTTAAGGAGATAAAAAGTCCCTGCCCGTGCTTACTGGTCCACATATCGGTGGTTATGTGGACCTTGCCACTGATGGCATTGCTCAGTGCACACCTGATTTTGTCTGCCACTTCATGCAGGGCGGCAAAGTCTGTGTTTGGGTGCCTGGGCTCTGTAATGTCTGGTATAAACCCGAACATACGGTTCAGTTTTGCTCCTCCCTAGACGTGACTGTTATGGCTTCAAAGTGCCTACAGCTTAAAAGCTTGTTGATTGGCTGTGCTGCAGCCTTTCAACAAGCTTTATTCATCATCCAAACACCAAACCCAAAACGGACTTCCACGGCAAAGGGTTTGCACGCCCAGAACCAGAACATCCTGATTCGGGTTTGCTTATTCCTATCCTCCAGTAGCAATAATTCTCCTTACAATGAGTGTCAGTACAAAAATGTTCCCTTATAATGTTCAGCAGTAATAAAATAATATAGGGATTAAACCAGGCACTCAAATATGGATTATAGATCAAAATTTAATGAATAATAAAATATATCGATATACCATAAAATATAATATAAAATGACATAAAAATTCACATAAGGATAACCATTAATCAATAGCAGCAATATATGGCCGATAATTATAGCAGCTTAAATTTGAAAGACCGCAATCCGAACAGAGGTCTATATAGAGTTCCAGGCGGTTTGAGTTAAAAAAACCGCACCCTTAGTTCAATTAAGGAATGTAGCTTGAAACAGTCTGGGTGGTTTGAATTCAAACAGCCGCAGCCTTTATATCAGTCTTTGGGGAAAACCGCAATTCCAAATGTTATAAGGGGTCTTGTGAACATTCACCGATCCTACTCGGTTATGGCAGAATGTGACTGTGCACAAAGGTGGCGTCCCACCTATTCAAGCAACTTTATTGCTTTACCTGGCCGGTGTTACCTTGTCCTGTGTTCGGGCCTAAAGAAGATATGCTGTGGGTGCCGAGTCATCCGAGTAACCGCTCACAGAACAATATTTGTGGCTATTTCTTCCGGTGCTCGTTCCTCTTGGTCACAGCTATTTGAACTTGGAGTCCAGGGGAGCTACTGTCCCAGCATGCCGGTACGAGGTATTAGACCATACACGTTTCGGGGTTCTCTGAATAGCCCCTTCCTCAGTGGAGTAATAAAATAATCCCTATAATATGTAACAATACAAAAAATACCCCCTTCCTTTCAGATCAGACCACCATATCAGACCTCAAATCAGATCCTCAAACCAAACCACCATTTCAGATACCTCAAATCAAACAGCCATATAGGATTCTCAGACTCCCATATCAGATTAGACCCTCATATCTTATCCTCAAACCCCCATATCAGATCCTCAGACCCCCTTATCAGATACTCAGTCCTCCACATCAGATCCTCAGATCCCCATATCAAATGCCCAGACCGCCATATCAGATGCTCAGGCCCCATTATCAATGATCAGACCCCTCCCTCAGATCAGACTCAAAATAAACATACCTCTCCTGCCCCACCACTGCTCTCCATGTCCAGTGTTTTCTCCTGCAGTCCCCACTCGCTGGTTTCCTCTGGCCTGTGCTGCACTGTCACCTGACTGCGTAAGTCAGGTCATTGTGCATTCTGTACGTCCTGACACTGTTCGCAGCGAGGACAGTGCAGTGCGGCCCAGAGGAGACCAGCGACTCCCCCGCCGCCTACAGACTAGTGAGCTCAGTAGTATTAATTTTATAAGAAGCACTGCTTTCTACTTTCTAGATCCTCTTTGAAGGTAATGTGTTTTATTGGTGTAGAAGTGGGTGGGTCAAGGTCAGTAACTATAGGGTGTAGCGGGGACGAGGGGATTTTGGGCAGCTCCCGTAACCCTTACTGTGTGTCTGCTGACCATTGTAACAACCAGCAATGGTGCATGTGGTCACCTCATTAAATGTACCTATCCCAATAAACGTGTCTCCTTTGCTCTGTTTTGTCCGACCAAGTATGTGACACACAGTTCTGGTACACACATAGCTCTACTATACACACACAGCACTGCCATACATGTGTGCCATAGCCCACATAAAGTCTGCTACACACAGATACAGCCTTTCTATACTCACATATAGCTCACATATAGCTCTGCTACACACAGATACAGCTTTGCTATACACACAGCTCTACTATACAGTGCTAATTTTCTTGTCAAAATGACAGACACCATATTAAGACCCATGATTAGTGATGAAAGAAACAAGCTTCAGATGCTACATCTGAAGTTGCTTAGTTTAAAACTTTGGGTTAAAACTTAAGGGCTCATGCACACGGCAATGGGTCCATGATCTGTCTGCATCATAAAAAAATAGAAGCACTCCATAATGCTTGCGTGGGGTCCTGATCCTTGCTTCCGTTCCACACCGCACCGCATCTCCCGGATTGTGGACCCATTCAATGATGTAATTCTTCTGTCTGACTATCTGATATACTTGTCATATGGACTGAAGTGGTGTTACAATTCCACAATTTCCCTACTATTACTGACGGAAGACGCCCGTGTGCCTTCCGCAATTTGCAGAACGGAATGGGCGGCCCATTGTAGAAATGCCTATTCTTGTCCGCAAAACTGAGTCATTTTAAGTTATTTCCCAGTTGGTTTTATTGAAGTAAATAAAAGTAAAAATTTAACAAACACTAATATGCCAAATGTAAAAAGTGGTAGTTAGTAATGATAGAGTATAGTAAAAAGTTTTCAATGCAAATACCAAAATACTTGCTAGGGTCTGTTGCTTAGCAGTTTAACAAATGTCAAACTTCCTGTCATTTCCTCAGTCAATTTTGAAATGGCACTTAGCGTTTTTGCATGATCTGAAATGAATTGCCAAAACTTCAGATTCCTTTTTCAGATATTTTTTTATGAAATTCATAGCAAATCTAATTTGTTTAGAAACAATTCACTCATCTAATACATGGGGGGGAATTCTTAGTATATAAGCTTCCCCTTCTCTATGGAAAATCTTAAGAGCTAAATGGTTGAAATAATAAAAGATGTGCAAAATATAAAATGCACCTAGGAAATAAATCATGCAACAAGCAAGAATTCCCAGAGTGCAGTGTGCTCAGCAACACAGAGGCACCCATCAAAGTGCAGTACTCTGTATCACTTCGGAGGTGATGGATGTTAAATGTCAAGAGCATCTCATCAGAGATTCTTGTAGACCAATTAAGACAAGAATTTATGTTTGTTTGTTTTTTTTTGCAAAAAGTCTAAAAATATACTATCCTAACCTCAATATGTCTTTTCAGGAGACAAGCAGCATTTGAAACTTGCACCCTCTTGTTACAAAAGTACACAGTCGGTAACTGAAATGCAGCAATAATATCCAAGAATTTCAAATTTGCAAACCTTTAGGATTCCTTTAGTGAGCAAGATAATGCCATGCAATTATTTAAAGCAGTGTACCCTGAAGTAAAACACAGCTATATGAAAAGCACTGGGTGAATATTATCTCATATCATATTTTTTCAACAACAGCAGAAGTTTGCCATTTGCGCAGAACTGCATTGCAGTTCCGATCAGTGATCACTACAAGTCTTCTAGGGCACACAGTTTAACCCTAGACAATTGTACTATTCATTTTTCCTTTTCTTTCTTACTATTACTATAAGGCCTCATGCACCTGGCTGTTACCAGGCCGTGGCAGCATTGCAGACTGCATACAGCGGGTCCACAATATGCAGGCACCGGCTTTGTGTTCCCTGCATTACAGATGTGGACCCATTCACTTGAATGGGTCCACATTCCAGAGCTGCGGAACTGAGGCACGGAACCCCACGGAAGCACTACAGAGTGCTTCCGTAGTGTTTCTGTCCATGCCTCCACACCGCAAAAAAATAGAACATGTTATATTTTTTTGCACTGCGGACGGATCACTGACCCATTCAAGTTGAATAGATCTCAATCCTTCCTGGCCGCCACCCAAATATCGCCCATACATTGGGGCTGCAAATTGCGGTCCTCAATGCACGGAACGGCCGCAAAACGGCCGAGTGCTTGAGGCCTTAAATTGTGCTTAAAGGAAATCTGTTACCACAATCTTGGACTATTATCTGCTGTAATACATGAGTAAAACTGAAGTTAAGAAGATCAAATTGCTATTTTTACTTTTTTATTATCCTATATAGTGATGAGCGAGCATGCTTGGCCATGTTGTCTGCTGGCATTACAATGATTGGCTGGCCGGAACGCGTCATTGGGTGCTATATACCACCCAATGACACATGCTCGGATCAGTCATAGTCAGGGAGAGCAGAGCGTAGGAAGGGAAAGGCAATGTAGGGAGCAAAATTCACAGTAATTATTCTAAGAAAGCTTTTCAAAGACCCAAAAGTCCTTTTAAAGGGCTTCTGTCACCCCACTAAACTTAGTTTTTTGTGTGTGTACTTATAATCCCTATCCTGCGATATTGCTATACCTTATGTTATTAGTAATTTTCGGTCAGTAGATTTTGCAAAAAACTTACTTTTATGATATGCTAATTAGCTTTCTAAAAGCAAGTAGGGTGTCTACTTGCTGGTAGCAGCCGCAGAAAACCGCCCCCTCCTTTTGTTGATTGACAGGGCCAGCCGCGATCTCCTCCTCCGGCCGACCCTGTCAGCATTTCAAAAAAGTTTGGGTGACAGAAGCCCTTTAAGTCTGTGTGTGTGTGTTTTAGAGCAACAATATATTTTTACCTGCGCTAAATTGATCAGTCTCAGGGAAATCTGTGCTGAGAAAGGGACAGATAGTGCAGAGAGAGAAATTTGCTGTTTTTACTACCAAAAGCTTTTCAAAGACCCGAAAGTCCTTTTAAGGACTACTGTATGTGTGTTTGACAGCAGTAAGATATTTTTCTTTAATACCTATTAGTGACATATACTGTACATTATCAACAGACTGTGTCTTTTTGCGTAAATTCAAATAATCAGCGCCACATTTATTGTCTATAATGTGCGTTTAATACACATCAGTGACATATACAGTACTCCATCCGAAAACTTTTTCTTTAGCGTAACTGTAAATAATCTGGGCCTAATCTAGTGTCCATAGTTTGTTGTTTTCTGTGACATATACAGTACGCCATCCGAAAACTTTCTGTATTGCAAATTTCAATAATCTGGGCCTAATATAGTGTCCATAGTCTGTGGTGTTCTGTAACCAAAACTGTACTACATCAGTAAACAGTGTCTGTATTGCAGATTCCATAATCTGGGCCTAACATAGTGTCCATAATCTGTGGTGTTCTGTAACCAATGCTGTACTACATCATAAAACAGTGTCTGTATAGCAAATTCCAATAACCTGGGCCTAATATAGTGTCCATAATCTATGGTGTTCTGTAACCAATACTGTACTACATCATAAACAGTGTCTGTATTGCAGATTTCAATAATCTGGGCCTAATATAGTGTCCAAAATCTGTGGTGTTCTGTAACCAATACTGTACTACATCAAAAAACAGTGTCTGTATTGCAGATTCCAATAATCTGGGTCTAATATAGTGTCCATAATCTGTGGTGTTCTGTAACCTATACTGTATTACATCAGAAAACAGTGTCTGTATTGCAAAGTCCAATAATCTGGCCTAATATAGTGTCTGTATTCTGTAGTGTTCTGTAACCAATACTGTACTACATCAGAAAACAGTGTCTGTATTGCAAATTCCAATAATCTGGGCCTAATATAGTGTCCATATTCTGTGGGTTTCTCTGACATATACTGTCCTGCATCCGAAAATGGTGTCTTTAGCGGACTGTAAAACAATCTGCGCCACATCTAGTGACAAAACCATTAATATGAAGAAGGCGAGCACTAAGGGACGGGGAAGTGGGCATGATGCTGATGGTGGCCCTGGGCGCAATGAAACTGTGCCTGCTGAGAGTGCACCAGAAAAAAGGAAAACATCCACCGTACCCAGCTTCATGTCCAATTTAGCTGGGCGGCGCAGGACAACACTGTCCAAGTCAGACGAGTGTTAACAGTTAGTCGGTTGGATCACTGAAGATAATGCTTCCAGTCGGTTAAGCACCACCCTCTCTTCCACCAAGTCCAGTCTCTGTAGCCAAGAGTCTGGTCAACCGAATCCTCACTCTGATCATCCTTACTCAAGTCAAGTCAGGAGGATGAGCAGAGTGAGGAAGGAGGTGGTTGACGATGAGGTCACTGACACAACATGGGAAGGTGAAAAGCCGAGTGAGAACAGCAGTACAGAGGGGGGGGGGGGGGATCCGCAGCACCGCAACAGGCTGGAAGAGGCAGTGGGGTTGCAAAAGGGAGAAGTCGGCCAACAAAAAAAGGCCTGCAACCGTTACACCGAGCACCCTCATGAGTAAATCTACCTTGCCAAGGGGTAGGTGTTCCGCAGTGCAGACTGACAAAAGAGTGGTAGTTTGCCGTACCAAAATGAGCCGGGGTGTCAACATTAGCAACCTCACCACCACCAGCATGATCCACCACATGGCATCCAAGCACCCTAATAAGTGGGCTGAGCACCTGGGTCCACAATCTGGGTCTGCGGGTCACACCACTGCCTCCTCTTCCCCTGTGTTACGCACTGCTGTCCAATCCCATGTCGAAGGCACAGGCCCGGATGCCCCTCGCCCTGCACCTGGACCTTCACA